>NW_027273867.1:13590000-14052500 GCF_046630095.1 Trachinotus anak | reverse complement strand
ACCGACTGTGTGGCACTCCAAAAAAGTTTGAGCACGGCAGTCCTGACACAGGACCACATCCTTATTCAGCTCAAGAAAGAAGAGCAGCTTACCAGTGAGACCAGAGAGCTGCTCCAGAGGCAGATCTGCAGCCTGCTCCACAAACTGAGGTGAGACAAACAGAGACAGTTCATTCTGAATGATTCCTGTTGATCTTTTGTCCTGACAATATAAGCCTCTTAATTTAAAGTATTTTCCTGAACCATTTGTCAATATTATGTCAAGATTAAAAAGATTTTCTTAACCTTGAAATGCTCTCACATATTTCAAGGCTTGAGTCACTTTGCTTAAAGGAGGATTACTAGAGAGAAAAAAAATTCAAGCCTCAGTCTGTATTTTTCTTAAAGAGCAGGTTGAAGAGCAAATGTTCCTCTTGTTTCCTACCAGTGACCTGTATAGAATATGCTTTAGACTAAAACATGATCTGAAATCTGCTCCTGCTGCGTCACACCTTGTTTCCTAATCCTCCCTCCAGAACCCTGAGGGAGATCCGCACTCAGCTGCTGGCCGATTTTCAGGACAAGGGTGAAGCCATCAAGCTCACCACCAAATGCATCACCCACGAGGTCAGCACCCCGAGCTCCCAGCTCCCTGCCGGTCAATACAAGCCCAACCATGTGAGCTATGACAAGTGGCTGTCCCACTGCAAGGACCTGAGGCTGACTGCTGACAACCTGATTAAAGACTCTTCTACCTTCAGGGGAAACCTGCGGTTCACCCTGGCTAACGTAAGACAATGCTGACCATACCTGGCTCACCTGAATACTGTTCTGTCAATACGAGTGTGTACATCACATCTCCAAATTAAAACCTGGACCTAAAAGTTCAGAGCTCAGCTCAGTAACAGGAGATTCAGGCTTTTCTTTTTCTTTCCTTAATTTTTCCTGGCCATCCATCTAATCAACAGTTTCTCAGCTGTTTTTCCATATAACTAGAGTAATATTTGTAGTCATTCGTCTGAACTATGCATGCTTGTCTTTCATCCCCTTGCTGGTGTGTGTACAATTACAGCTGAAAAATGCCCAAGAGAGCCAGCGCCGCAGCACAGCTGACTCCCTGAGAAAGAAGATCAATGAGCTGAGCAGGGTCCAGGATATGATGACCTGGGAGAGGCAGCGGGTCAGTCCAATGGATTTTACTCACAACTTACATAGCCTACCATCCACACAATAATTACACATGACTTTTTGTGATGGTAACTCATTCTTTTGTGGCTTTCTCACATCTCAAGGTAAGGGATGAGATTTCTGATCTCACCAAGGACATACACAAAGTGATGGGTCAGATCAGGAACTGTGATTCCAAGCTGCATCAGGCCACCCACCGCCTGGACATCCTCAACCAGAGACCGAGACATGAGCTCTGCCTGGACCAGGTAAGTGCCTCACTAAATATTACAGTTAAGATATGATATGGTTTCAGTCAGGAACACAGACTTTAAGTGGTCTTTCAGTTCTCAGTTGTTGTCATTCTTTAGATGTGGTGGCTTTAACCATGTTTTTCTGTTTCTCCTCCAGCCCCACATGAGCCTCACACTGGAGAAATACGACCTGACAAAGATGGCAACTGGACTTCAACCAGTACTGAAGCAGTCCCAGTAAGTCTGGGCACAGTTTACCCCTCTAACGAGGCTAACAATAGCTATATCCACATCACCTCGTGTCCCACATTGAAATAATTTGACCATCTCCTGTAGGATGTCTTGAATGCACTAATTTTCATGTGAATCATCATTTCTAGGCAGGAACTGCAGCTCACACACAGGCGTCTGATGATTCTGGAGGATAAACTGAGCAAAAACGCCCAAACTCTGGATGTGGAGCAGAAGTGCAGGAACCTTCACCAAAGTTTCCTGCCTGCACTCGACACCACTGTGGTCCTGGCCAACAAGCCGCAGATCCGCACGACCGTGGGCTGCTCTAGAGCTCACGCCTACTTAGAGTAGAGCCTGGTGGAGTGCACTAAGCACTCTGTTGTACCCCTGTGGTCTTTTCCATGTGGTGTTGCACAATGTAATAAAATATCTCAAAGCAAAACTTATATTGGCTTGTTTTACATCAGTTGGTACCACTCTTTGTTTTCAGCTGGGGATGGATGTGTGTTTTTCAAGATAACTGAAATCTGCTCTGTAACTTTAACCCTGCATGGTTATATTGGGTGTATTTTATTTTATTAAAAAAAAAAATTCTAAACAGTTTCTGAAAAAAATGTAAAATCATCATTGCAAACACTGATTCAAAGATAGTTCATATTACGTTATATTAAACAGGCTTTTTGTCAAGCACTGGCTGCTGTTCCACTTTGACAGCGCAGTTTATCTGTGTTTTGGGTTTTGATGCTGTTCCCTTTAAATATTGAATCCATTAGCAAATGTTTGCTCATAATTCCTGCCATTTGGGGACAGACAGTCTTTTTAGTGTTGTTTGTTGTCTGATTGACAGAGGGGGGGGGGGGGGGGGGGGGGTAATGCAAAGACTCACCTTGATTTGATTTGATTTGAATTTGGGTGATATTGTGTTGCATTTTCTCAAACAAGAAGATCTGGTGAATTTTGCTCAGTGAATGATTTGAGAAACTGACTTATGGGTATTTATTTATTTAGGATTTTAAAGGAAGATCCAGCTGACACACAGTGAACCCGGGGCCTCCAGGGCAGTTGGCTGCCTCGCCCTGTTGGTTGCAGTATTTTTAGACTTTATACTCACAGGAAGTGCTCCAAATGCTTTGGTCTTGGGCCTCAATGTTTGTAAAGTCGTGATGGGTGCGAGTCCCTCCTGAGAAGAGCCTGAGGTCGCTGTCGGTGCAGCTGATGTTTCGCGGTGTGTTGCTCCGCGGTGTCACCTCTTTAACCGGGTCACATTTATTGTAGCAACGGCCCCTAGCAACGGAGCGTGTCCATGGAGACCGCCTGTCCCTCTGTGTAAAGGAATGCCAGGCTACACAGGTCAAAATACAGAGAGAGGACACGGCGAGCTGTGATTAAACACGACATTTATGACTTTTATGGACTTATTTCACATCGTTACTTCGAGGTGAACATGGGATGCGGCAGCTCCGCAAACACCGCGGTGGTCCAACCGCTGCCTCAGCAGGAGGTGAGTGGAGAGGAGGTCAGCTCCGTGAGCCACGACCCGCCACTTCCACGAAAACAAGCTAAACAGCAATATCCAAGAAAAAGTCTGACAGTTATCTACAGTTAATGTTTGTTTTTAATCGTAACGTACAGAGAGCCGATGCAAACTAAAATCTGTGTGGCATTGAAATGTGTCCCTCAGAGGAAGAAGTGGCCAAATGTTAACTGTTAAATCGTTCTGGTATTAGCTAGTTGCCAAACATGGCATCTGACCATGTTAAAAAACAAAACAAAACAACTTTATTGGTGATAGCCAGTAGTAGAGGAAGTATTAAATTAAAAGTAGCAATATCACAATGTAAAAATACGTTAATAAAAGTAAATGGTCTGTAGTTATTGGCTATTATTAGCAAAGTGAACTTAAAATATCCAAAGTAAAAGTGCCCATTGTGCAACAACACTTGTTGGCTGGACTAAACGTCCATTCATTTACGCTTTATCAGTGATGTAGCTTAATAGAGGTGGTTTTAGTGAGGTTTTAATTTGTCATTTTGCGTTTGAATAAATATATGGTGCAGATTCAGATTGAGATTTCCTATTTCATGTTATTAGTTAGCTCATTTATTTGTTGAATATGGAGATAATCAATGAATAGATTGAAGGATTGTAATATATTAAGATATGTATTATGGATTGTGTGCAAACAATAATGGAAAGCATTGCTTAATATTTGGGTGTACCTTAAAAGGGCCTTAGTTTTCCAGTTAAGGTGACTATTCAGTTTCCATGTTTTCTGGTCAATGTATACAATCCCTTAAAAAATATTTTAATATGTTACCATCAATTAACCTTTGTCATCTGTTCAATGTTTATTATAAATACAGTTACATTATCAGCAAAAGACTTAAAAGCATAAAAAGTAAAAGTGCTCTTTATACAGGATCATTTTAGAGTTTTATTTTGATAATAATACATATATTAATATATTTTTATTAGTGATTGATATTGATATGTTATAGCCATTCAAGACTGAGCTGATTTTAATTAGGCCTTCTTTATATGATGTTGGGTATAATCAACAGTATATTACTGCATCGTATTAAAAAATATAAGATGATCTTATTTGTGTTCCAACATAACTATGTTGAACATGTAGTTAGATTACATTAGATTGTGAGATTAATATAATGATTATGAAGGGACATAAGCAACATCCTCAGTTCCACTCCACTTCCACAGCCAAGGGACCTATAATTTTCTATGTACGACTATCTAATAAAGGCAAAGATACCAAAAAATAATTTAAACAAAGAAAATGGACATGTGCAAGAAAAGTACAAAGATTTTCACTTGTCACGTGTCAAGTGTTGCTTCCTACCATCCGGTTTTGAGAAGCTGTTTAAAGTGACAACTGTGATGGTGTTTCGCAGGACGTCTAACACCATTCCATAATCACCATGATATATTTAATATTACCATATATACTAGTTAGGTAGATGGTGAGATGGTATGATTTGTAGGTGTTACCTGCCGTGTATCATTATCAATGTTCCTGAGCTACTGTGCTCATGACAATATGTCAACATGCAGATGCCACCATGACAACATCATGTCTGAGATACCTTTTTACTTTTTTTCTGCATTCATATTGTGTCTGTGTCCTGTCAGGAGGAGACAGGAAGTAAACTCGGTAGCCGTGGAGACTCTGCCGTGTCAAAGGGCACCACAGACAGCGGGGTGGTGATGGAGAACAAGGAGATCCCCTTGTTACCTGGAGCAGTGCCCAGAAAACTCCCTCCTCTACCATCTCAGTGTGTCAGAGAAAGTAAGACATGGGCGTGTTTGACAGACCTGCTGAATAAAACAGACCTTGTCACACAGCAGAGATAATCCAGGGCAAACATCTAAAGTATTTCTATTCCGTGTGTCTCCACCAGCAGCCAGTCCAGGATTGCATACAGTACAGGAGCGCCAGAAGTCCTGTGAGATCCTGGAGGAGCTCCTGAACCAGGGCATCATCCCAGAGGGACAGGCCAGACAGAGGAGCAACGGCGCTGGAGAAGCCTACAGCATCATGGTGGGTACAGACTAACAGCCCACTATCTACCACCCTTCAACAAGTGGAATTTCATCTGGGCAGATGAATAGAATATCAATATTGACACTGACTAGCTATGCTCATGTACCTTGTTATAATATTGTGATACTGTACAAATCTTAACAGTTGCAGGACAGGCACCAAGTTGCTATTTAGGCTCAGAACGTACTGTACTGCATAAATTACTGAGTTCAGTGAATTTACCTTCAGATCTGATTTTAGCAGGAGTATAAAATCACTTAAAGTAGTGGTCAGAGAAAACAGCCACCATTAAATCCTCATCAAGCATTCCTGTTTCTGTCCCTTACATACAGTAGCCTACTGATTGTATGCAGTAGCCAATATATACTGATTTATCATTCAGTGTTTTGATAAAGAAAAAAGAAAAAAATCTAAATACTTAATTTTATTATACCAACAGGGAATGAGACTGGCTCAATACTAACTATACTCAGCCCCAGAGGAAAGTGCAGTTTAAAGGGAATTTATAGAAATTTATAATAAAGCAATAAAGTGCATTGTAGCGGGACAATGGGTTGTGTTGCTAAATTATGTCTCACAGGTAGGTGAGGTCAGTCATGTTCAGTGATAAGTGCATTCACCTGTAATGTTGTGATGCTGAGATTGTGTGCTCTGTGTCTCCCCCTGCTGTCTGTGTGTGTGTGTGTGTGTGTGTGTGTGTGTGTGTGTGTGTGTGTGTGTCTGTGTGTGTACCAGCTGGACGACAAAGATGTCAGACGAAGGCCTCCTGCAAGACTGGAGTCTCTTAAAGCCAAAAACATGCGAAGTCTCCCCAGCAAAGAAGAGATTGATGAGAAGATAAGACTTGTTGAAGAAAGACGCAAGGTGCATTGTGTGTGTGTGTGTGTGTGTGTGTGTGTGTGTTTGTTTTCTCTCTGATTCACTTGTTTGTTCCCTCCATTCCCTGTCAGCTAAGAGAAGACGAGCTTAAGATGCGTTTAAGGACCAAGTCGGCACGTGTTCGTGTCCGTGCCCCCATCTCCAGCACAGAGGAAGATGAAGACACATCCCTCACACCTGTGAACCCCCTACAATCACCTCTCACCCACGACCCGGCTCCAGCTCTACTGTTTCACAGCCAGACTGCAGCCAAGGGAGGAAAGTGTATAAGTGAGGCTGAAGGTGACGTCAGAGAGAGTGAAAAAAAAATGGACAAAGAAGAGACGAGGAAAGGGAGTGCGAAGGGAAAAGAGAGCGGAGATCGCAGAGGGGGAAATGCAGAGTGGCTGAGTGATGGTGATGGTGATGAGGCGAAAGAAGAGGAGGAGCTAAACCAGGTGGAAGAGCTCCAGGCGGGGCAACTCCTCACAGCTTCGGGGGAGCTGGAGAGTGACTCAAGCTTTCAACATACAGAGGACAAAGAGGAGACATTTTAATTTTATACATGAGTGAGCCATTAATCAGCAGTAAGAGAGAGAAAAGAGAAAGGAAGCCAAAACATTTTCCTTTGCATAGAGGTGAGGCCTGCTAAAACTTGTAAAAAAGAAAATACATTTATAATGTATTTATTGTTTGGAGATAACCTGACAGATGTAATTGTTAAAATGAGGTTAATGTGGAGGTGAATTGTAAGCATCATTCCCACTGTAGGGAAGAACACCTGCCCGTACACTGTAATATTATTGTAGCTCGCTAATAAGCACAGGAATATGAGGGTTTCCTTTCCAATGCAATGCAATTTAACTCAGTGAATGCTTTAGTAAATATCAAGAGTTAATGTTCTTGCCAAGATACCAAAATGATTTTTGTTTGAAATTGTATTTTTTGCAAAATGATATTGTTCAGTCCCATTTGCATGTTAAGGGTGCACTGTGTGCAGTTGTTCTGTTGGACAAAAGATGGCGCTGTTTCAGTAGGTTGAAGTTGTATAACATCTCCCTGTCACTGCACCCCATCCATAAGATAAGCTATTTGCCTGGAGGAGGTTTTGGCAGCATGTGAGGATGTGCCTTGTTTTGAAAAATGTGTAAGTTGACATTGTTATTGATCAATAAAGTTCCCATTTTTCCTTAAATGTTGCTCATGTGAAAGAGTTGTGTGTGTTCAGTGATTTGTCAGAATCCAAAATGCAAAACTTTATGAAATTAACTCATTAACCAGAAAAAATGTTCACTTTTAGATTTGTATTTTTTTTTCTGAGGGAGGCTGGGGGAGGTTGAGAGTGACTTTGGTGAGATTGTGCTGTGGGTATTCAGCTGTTCCAGTGACTTTTGACCTTAAGCTTTTCTCTGCCTGACAGGTGTGTGCTAAAGCCAAATGGGTAACAAGCACAGAGTTGCAGTTTCAACTCCCCGGAACTGCGTCCTTTGTCCTGATTTAACTGGAAAATATGTATGTGTGAATGAAGTACAATTCCAGCTAACATGGGAGCCAGATTCATAGCATTAAGTGTTTCTGGCGATGATTGCTGCCACATTTATCCTGTCAGATATTCCCAGTACATGTAATGTGGACTTACCTGTTTGTGTATTTCTAAAAATTATTGCGAAAAAACTTATAATTAAAGTTTTAAATGTTGTCACAGCCAGTTATTATTGAGCCATAAGGAAATTCAGACTAGTCAACATGCTGCACATGAGCAGAGACAACAAGGGGATGTAACCTGACCAGATCCCCATTGTTGAGCCTGAGAAACTCAATATTGGTCCCCTTTCAAGACTCCAGTCAAGACTTTAAAGGGCGTGTGGCTGCATTAATAAAATAGTGAGTGAACAGAGACACTGCACAAAGAAACTCTATCAGGTTGCATTTCATTGTGATCAGGAGTTCTGCAGAGGCAGTTCACATTCAGATGGATGAGACAGGGTATTAATGGATCCCTTTTCTTTAAGAATACAGGTTTTATCATTTGCCTGCAAAGATCATATTGGATCAGACAAAAAAAAAAAAAACAAATCTTAACGTTGTGAGAAAACACATAGTAACTGATCAGCTTCTCAATTATACATAACGCGATTTGTCATCAGTGTCCAGGAGACATTAGCTTCTTTGGCGTGGCTTGTCAAATGACACATGATTATGATTATGTTCCCACACTCACGGTGTTACATGCTGTGACAGGATAAATGTAGGCCGGGCACAGAGCGCTCACAGAAGCGCAGCCGCCATGAATGATTAAGAGCAGAGTTCCGTCTCACATTACTGGAGGTGATATTACTCACCCCGGCTGCTCAAAAGGAGATCAGCCCAGTGCACAGGAGGCCAGGCATCACAACTTATTTTAATCATTGATGCTCAGAGACTAATTGAATTGATCCGTGGCCGTTTCACTTGATCCTCACCCATCATAATAGCTGTGCGTAATTCCGACGCACTGCGCGTTTTCTCACTTTTGAGGTCATTTCTTCCGCTGATGATCGATGACTGAAATGTGATCTCTGTCTTGTTGAGATAATAAGGGTTGAATCAGCAAAACGTTTTCCTGTCGAGGACCTTAAATGGGGCGTAGAAGGGAACCACATTCGTCAGATATGACTTTTCCAAACTCTTCAGATTAGAAGAGCCCACGACCCTTTGAAAGACATTGTAAGGAAAATCCCCACCGCACTTTCAAACTACAGCACGCCGTCTGGACACACAGAAACCAGCCAAAACGCTGTCAACCCCCCCCCCCCCCCCCCCCCCCCCCCCACAAGTGGACTCTCTTGAGGGTCGATCCTTCCTCAGAGCCTCAGTGCTGCACCTGTCTGTCTGCTCACCGCTGCCTGTGTCTGTCCCCGGGCTGTGCTCAGTCCCTGACCGGCTGTTTATACAGGAGGCCTAATCCGTGCAGGCCAATAGAGACAGATCCGATCTTTTCCGCGGCAAAGCCCGAGCCTGACCTGCGTTTTTATCTCACCAAACAGAAAAAAAAAGACCCAAAATCATCAGATGTTCTATTTCTAAGGCGGTGAAAACCAGACAAAACCAGACATTGATTATTTTTCACACGAACCACACCGACTCCCCTTGAAGGTCACTGCTGCCCCTCTTAGTCTCCAACACATCATTAGTGGACTCAGGTTTTGTTGACTCCTGATGTTTAATTATTCTAGTAAAGACAGGTCTATTTTTTTTTTTTTTTTGTGAAGCAGCTCCAGTGTTTTCACACAGTACAGGCTTCCCAGCTGTTCGTGCGCGCTGGTGGTGGGCGGGCAGAGATGGACTGAAAGCTGGGTGGAGTTAGGAGCAGCGCTTTTAGGAATGGGTCTCACAGCTATTTAGTTAGACAGCAGAGTTGCCAAGAAGAGCTGGAAACACCTGATGGTCTCTTTGGGACAATCCGCTCCACATAACTCTCCTCTTAACTGTCAGAAGATAAATCTACCTCCAGGCTTCATTTTTGTCGAGTTTTTGTTTTGTTTTCTCTTCTGAAAAAAAAAAAAAAAAAGTTACAGAGCCAGCTGATCTCTCTCTCTCTCTCTCTCTCTCTCTCTCTCTCTTCTTTCTTCATCCAAAGAATTACTGATAAGGAGACATTGCACTATTCTTTTTTTTTTTTTTTTTAATTGTTCCTATTTATTGTACTTTGCACTAACGATGCACACCACGCAAAAGGACACAACCTATACGAAGATTTTTGTCGGGGGTCTTCCCTACCACACCACGGATTCAAGTCTCAGGAAATATTTTGAGGTGTTTGGTGAGATTGAAGAAGCGGTGGTGATTACCGACAGACAGACCGGCAAGTCTAGAGGTTATGGATTTGTAAGTATCACTTAATTACACGTGAATTATGTTTAAACCAAACTCAAACCGCATTTTTTTTTTTTTTTTTTTTTTTTTTTTACGCACGAAGGAAAACTGATGTGCGCGGCGGCTGTTGCTGTCCGTCACATCACCATAACTCACATGAACATGTTTGCAGTGAGGGGGGGGGATGTTTATGTTTTGATAAGCAGGCCCCGTTTTAAATGTGTCATTGGCTTCTGTTGCAATCTCGCACCCACCGACTTGTTGCGCGTCGGTATGCGCCCTGACATGTTTTAGAGAGAGCTGCCCCCCCCCCCCCCCCCCCCACACTGACAGCTCCGCCGGGCTGAGAAAAACCTCACCATGACGCCTCGGTGTTGCAGAGCAGTTTCCTGATACGGTCACCGCTGGTTTCATCATCTCTGAGTTGTTTACAACGTTGGTAAAAAAAAAAAAAAATATATATATTTTGCTGCCACTTGTCATAAAACCTGACGGACAAAAAATATATATATATATATATTTCAGACGCAGTTGAAGAGGCATAAGAAACATCTGTTTTTGGTGAATGTTTAATTCATTTATACATTTATGATAAACTTATTGATAGAATTGTAACAAGAGAGACCAGGCCCTTATTTGGCCTATTCAAAGACAATTGAATCATATGTGAGATATAGCTTTGGCACATCCTCCCAGCGGATGAAGTTGCAGTCACACTTGAAACCTGAGGTGAATTTTCTACAGCTTCAGCTTCAACCATCTCTTTACTATAATAGCTACATCAAATGTGTTTATTATGCCTCCCAAGGATGGTTTCTGTCTTGTTGCTTCAGCGACCTCGAGTGTAAAAGTGTGTTAAAAAGAGAAGGGAGTGGAGAGAAGAAGAGGGTAGTGAAGCTTTGAGCAGAGGAATAAAGTTTAGTCGCTGGAACTGGAGCGACACTGGAGCCATGTTCAGTCAGTCATCTCAGCCAGGCTCCCATTCACTGCTGATAGTTTCAACACATCCACATGAGGGTGATGGATGTGTGTGTGTGTGCTGCCAGACACTCACTGCCGTTAATGATGGCCACACACACACACACACACACACACGGAAAGAGAGCTAACGTGTGCACACAGCGGTTGAACCCACACTCATATACAAAACATTTTCTATCTTTGTCTTAAACAAACACACACAAACGCTGTCTCATCGCTTTAAGAGGCTTTTGTCTTTATTCTTCCCCATATGCACTGCTGCCATGGCAACCTGTTGTTTCTAAAGAGTCTGCAGGAATTGAATCATTATCGATCTTACCGATTTATACGTTTGCCTGAATGATCTACATCTTTCCTATCCTGTATGTGTGCATCTGTCCCTGTCAGGTGACGATGGCGGACCGCTCGGCTGCAGACCGGGCCTGTAAAGACCCCAACCCAATCATTGACGGCAGGAAAGCCAATGTCAACCTGGCCTACCTGGGCGCCAAGCCGCGGGTGATGCAGCCAGGTAAAGGCAGCCAAATGAGAATCATGATTCTCCAAATGAATAAACCAGGCAGCAAATCTGTCACTTTTATTGACTTCGAAAGGCGTTTAATTCTGTACCCGCATCAACACAGGGCCTTTGCTCTCACTGTGTTTGTCTGGGACCAGTAAGTGTGTAGTTGGTTTTATTAGCAAAGCAGCAAACAAGAAAATCAAGCCAATCCATCCTGATTTTCACCCAAGGGTGTGTTTGTCTTTCAGGTTGCTTCTGCAGATGTGGGAACATGTTAGGAGTTTATTAGCCTACAGATACTCAGTAATGTGTTTCAGTGACATTTTGTCTTTACAGTTTTTGGAAATGACAAGTTTCTTTTATCTCCTCTGTTTTGCAGGTTTTACCTTTGGTGTTCCCCAAATTCACCCTGCGTTCATCCAAAGGCCTTATGGGTAAGTACTTTTAAGACTACTTGTTGGTCAGGAGACTGTTAAGATGCTCTTTGCTTTTGTAAAAAGCGCAATTTTAAAAGTGATCAATTCAAACATGTTCTCATTTCATCTTTTCTCTGTGTGATAATTGATACTGTAGGTCTGCTTTTTGTCTTTACTTCTATTTTCTCCTCAAATATTGATAATTGCTGAGGTGGATATTAAGTAGTAAAGCTTGTTTCTGTATGACTGTCCACCAAAGAAGCCAGTCAGACTGCTTTTTCTAGGTTTGCCTGTTTGTGAGTGTCTGTATACATACGTGTGTGTGTGTGTGTGTGTGTGTGTGTGTGTGTGTGTGTGTGTGTCTGCTGAGTGGACAATGATGGAAACTTCCAGCCTGACTCAATGTTATCTATCTTTCTCTGGTTCGACAGGCTCGCTCTCGGTTAAGCTAACTGTGCTGGTTTGTGGAATAGTTCTGCAAACATAATCACAGATCAGAGAAAGGAATTACCTGTAGACTCAAACACACACAAACAAGCTCTCAAAATGGTGATTATAGATGCATGTACGTGGGTTTCCTTTGATTTATTTTTTTTATTTTATTTGAATAGAACTTAGAGCTTTGTGTGCAGTTATGAAGTGGTGTTGTTAGAAACCGTGTGCTTTCTTACTTTAATCACAAAAAAAAAAAAAAAAAAAGCTGGATTGACTGAATTTTTGGGGTGTTCTTTTTCCTTTTTGTGGAAGCGTGTTAACTTTGCCAAGAAAGAGCAAAGTTTTTTTTTTTTTTTTTTTCAATTTATTTTTTTATTGCTTTTAGCTTGTGGTTGACTTGTTTTGTTTAACAGGATATGTTGTTTCATGTGTTTTTCGGCTGTCTTGTTGGAGTGAGTGGTGAATTTTCTGTGTGGAGTTTCTTTTTTTTTCATACCCCTCACCTCACACTTTCACCTCCTTTCCCCTTAAAATAACAAAGCCTATCACTGCTTGCGTGTGCTTACAGCATCTTCCTGGTGTTTCTGGCAGTTTGTTATATTAACACGATGTACAGATTCACTACTTCTTGCTCTGTCAACTCAGTACAACTTTCCTCTCTGTCTTTCTCTCTCTCTTTTTATCTGTCTATCTATTTATCTCACTCTCATTTTTGTACACCAAATATCAGAAATCTGTACATGGATGTTTTACGAATGAATGAGAAGCTTATCAGTTATTGTGTGTGTTTTGTGTGCATTTACTCTGTGTGTGTGTGTGTGTGTGTGTGTGTGTGCGTGTGTGTGTGTTTGACTCCATTCGTACATATGAATATTTGCTCTTGTTGTGTGCATGTGTGGCTTTGTCTGTCCACATGTACGCTCATTTTCAGCTCAGCTCAGCGCACCAAAGTCTCCAATGTGACACAAACAAATGTCTGGATGTCTCTCTCTCTCTCTCTCTCTTACTCTCTCTCTCTCTCTCTGTCTCTGTCTCTCTCTCTCTCTTGTTCTCTCTCAGTGAGCTTTCGTCACATGGGCTCGTGGTGTTAAGGAAAACAAGCGCACCCATTGTGCCACACAAAGGCCCAAATGCTGATGCTGCAGTCGCATGAAGCTCTGTGTTGTGTGTGTGTGTGCGTGCGCGTGTGTGTGTGTGTGTGTGTGTTAGGGGGGTCCAGTGAGGGTGCGGGGCCATCTCTCTCTGTCATGTAAAAGCAGAATAGGAGCCATTTAAACTGGGTCAGAGTGGGTGTTTCAGGGGCCACATAAATGCACATGTGCATATACATACATCTAAACCATCTTATCTGAAATATAACCAATCGGTTTGTCTTTCACACAAGGTGAAAATGCTGTCCTCAAATATATGGAGGTTAAAAACTGTCAAAAGTACTGACCAAGTACAAAGCAAGTTACCTCTGACCAGCTGACAGATCCAGATTTCAGAGCATGCAGGAACAGACTGATAAGCACAGCACAGGTTGAGAGTGAGGACAGAATTGCGAGTGTGATGATTACAACTGCAACAGTTAGTTGATTAATTGATTTTTCCATTCAGTTTAATTGGCAATTATTTTGATAATGAATTGACTCATGTAAGTCAATTTTCAAGAAAAAATGACAAATATTTGATGGTTCTCTGTTCTCATTCTCATAAAAAGACTTCACTGCCACTACTGTTGTTTTATTCTGATGTGTTATAGACCAAACAATTAATCAACTAATCAAGAAAATAATTAATTGACAATGAAAATCAAGTCAGTTTTTATGTAGCCCAAAATCACAAATCATAAACTTGCCTCAAAACGTTTTAAAATCTGTACAGCAAAAAACATCCTTTAGATTCTTCGATTAGGAAAAAAATCTGTGATCTCTTGTATTCACATTAGTAAGAACATTTTTGCCCTGTTGGGAAGTACAGTTCATTTAGTCAAACAGCACCACCACTTTAAATATATAAATTTCACCCAGGAGGAGTTCACCAGTCAGAGGATGCAAGCAGTGCCTTGACATCCATACAAAGTAAGATCAAGGAAATCTTCAAACTGTACAACATCATACATTTACAAATGTCATAGGAGAAGTCATGTATGTATGTTTCATACTACAGAAAAAATCAAGGATGTTATTTTGCTAAAAAACCAACTAACAAAGTGGCCAATATTCCTTGTAGAAGACTCACTGAGAGAAGACAGCTACAAACGGGAACGTCCTGTTTTTCAAAGATTTGTTGCAAATCGCTCTCTCATATCCTCAAGCTGTTCTGAAACTAAAATAACCAGAACAATTATGAGAAAAATGAGCGGATTTTAAATTCTTGACTTGACTGTAGCTTGAATTTGTTTTTTACTTGTTTTATAGTTTTGTCACTAATAACCTTCCATACATAGTGATTACCAAAGGACCCATGCAAAATAACTTGACCTAAGTAACTTTCTATGTGAGGATCATGACTCAAGTGCCAATGTACTTGAAGTGAAACTAGACACCAGCTCCATCTGTGACTCGATCATAATAACAAAAGTCTCATGAGCCACCCTGTCACAGTGGGACATTTGTGTACTGCCAACATCGCAAACAAGCACAAACACATCACCTCGCTCACATTAGATCCTCTCACTTCAATGTATGTTTGTACTTCTCTCCTGTCCCTCGGTGGACGGCATGCACGATGGAAGAGAACCTTTATTTAGCCTTGAACTTTAATGACCTCTGGGTTGTGTGAACATGACATTCCAGTAAAGACAGACGCACACAGACACACACAGTAGGACACACCTAGGTACCAGCGTGGCTTCAGAAAACAGCCTCACGGTTATTGTGATATTGTAGATTTTCATTTTTTATGAATATCTCCAGGGAAAAGAGGGTTTTTTTTTTTATTAGTGAGCCACATTGGATGGGTCAGCCAGAGCTTTGCTTCCCATGGCCAAACCCTCTGCTTATGCTGTGTGTGTATGTGTGTCCATGCTTATATATATATATATGTGTGTGTGTGTGTGTGTGTAAGTCTGCCATACTACAGCGGTGGTGAGGAATCAGAGACAAGCAAAGGTTCAACCTAGAATGCACCGGGCTGGGAGTTTGATTTCAAGAGCAGTGGAGATGGTCACATACCACTGGAAGCCCTTTTTAAAATGTTATACGGTCAAAAAATAGTTGCTGTCGGAGCTGCAGCCTCTACAGTCAATCATATACAGTAGCTGCTGAGGAGAACTGAAAGTTCGGGGGAATGTTAGATGTTTCTTTAATGTCTTTTGCCCACGGCCATGATTCCTGTTCCCACGAGACTGATTGACATGCCATGACACATGTTTTACAATCCACAGGCAGCTCTCTCAAACTAGTTTCTATATTAAGTCTATAGAGAAAATGTCTCAGGCTTTTATGGATTCATTGTAACTTGGCGAAACAGTACACAAGCTCCCATCCTCCCTTATACAGTATGTGTGTCAGTAGATTAAATACAGTGCCTACAAGTCAAAGTCAAGTCATTATTACATTATTAGATTCACTTTAACGTTATTCCTCAGATTCCTCTCAGATTTGTCTTCCATGTTGCATTCCCTTACTGACTATAACCTTGGTTATAATGTTTTATATTATCAAAATTAAACGATTAAATGATAGATTCTCTCATTATTTAGGACTAGCATCAAATGTTGATATTATTTGATGGCCTTTCCTCACAGTCCACTGTGGGTCAGCCCACAGCTTGTTTTTATCCTGGAAACCTGCCTCACCCTTCTGAGTTTCATTAGTGCGTGTTTCAAAGGAGAGTCTCAGTGTCACATGATAATAAAAATGCTGTTCCTGAGCATTTTCCCATTAGTGAAACACTAAATCTTTTCAATGCAGAATTTCTGTATTTCTGTATGTGTGCTTGTCTGTGTGTGCTTGTGTGTGTGTGTGTGTGTGTGTGTGTGTGTGTGTGCGACAACAACCTTTACTCTTTACTTAAACCAAATCGCTACATGCCCGCTTACTCATTTTCTCACTTCCCTTTTCTTTTGTATGTGTTTTTTTCAGTTGAGTAATTGTGGTGCTCCCCTGTTGTTGCTGTTTTTGTAGTCAGTTTAGTTATTTTTTTACATATTTCTTCCTCTCTGACGCCTTGCTGTTGTTCTGTTCTTCCTGTTCCCCTCTGGGCCCACTGTTTTCGGTTGAGATGTGGATTGGATTGGATAATGGAGTGCTGACAATAGGGTTGCCACGATAGATCCTGCCTTTCACTCTTTAATATTTTCTGCAACTCCTCTCTTCGCTCCCAGTCCACACTCCAAAAGTGACCGCCCGATGTTCATTTATGCAGACACAACAGATCACATTGCGTTTGCTTCATTTTCTCTCAACAGATTTTTGAGCGATCGTCATTCAAACTCACCTACAGCTACATCGTTTTTGTTCGAGTATTGGACAACAAATATCAAATTGTCTGTTCAGCCTGATGCTTCTCACTCCATTTGAATTAAAGTCAGACTGAATTTGACTTTACTTTTATCTCTAACAGGGGAGGGAGGGCTGTTTTTTTCAGGACATCAAAGACCTAAAGTTTTCATATTTTTGCTTCTTCACTTCATCTGAACCACTCGTGTAAATTTCAAAAGCTCTCCTCATGCTTGCTGAGTTTCCAGACCTTATAGAGTCTGGGGGGGCAGGATAAGGCTATGTCATGGAGGGTAGAATGTGCTCATTGTTCATAATTGTTTATTTAATTGAAACATCCCTCTGGGTGCGGAGCCTAGTCCTGGCTCCCCCCGCTGCCTCCCCGGCTCTTTGTCCCGATACAGAGGGGGAAATGGCCAGCAGCGTCCCTTTTTGAAAACTGTCCAGCTGTCAAAGTGGCAGTGACATTTTCACAATGCTTCCCTGGGCTCATCTCCTCTGTCCGCACCCCCGCCCCCGGCACTGTAAGCCCCCCTCCCTCCCTCCCCTGCTCGCCCTCGAGCAGGCAGGAGGACGGCACCAGAGTCAAATCCACACATGACCTACTGATAAACTGCAGGTTACGGATCCCAAACTTTTTCTCTTCATCTCACCTCATCTTCTCTTTAGTTCTGTCTCCACAACACAAACTCAAAACTGACCAAAACAGTGAAAACTGAATCTGTTTCTCATGTTGTAGCCGATAAAGAAGATGATATCATCACCCAGGCTTCACTCTTTCTGAATGTGATCACACCACGGATGTGACTATTGAGTACAGTGACTCAGAGGTTCAATAAGCAGCCTCTGGGAGTTCAAAATTTTCCTCACCTTCCAGTCTTCTTTTCACAGAGAGATTTCTATTTTGGCAACCCTATATTGTTCTAATCCCTACTAGCAGGCATTTCCTTGGTGTTCTTGACTGGTGGATTGGACTGGGGCTGGGTGGTGGGAGGGCGCTTGGCCGCAGTGTGATGGAGTTGGGTTTTAGGGTGGTTTTTTGGGGGGATCTTATTTTCAGATTTGCTGTATGGTGATGAATCAAATTAAACCCTGATGTATGTGTTTGTCCCACAGCATTCCGGCCCACTACGTGTACCCTCAGGCCTTTGTGCAGCCTAGTGTGGTCATCCCTCATGTGCAGCCTGCAGCTGCTGCACCTGCCACTGCTTCCTCCCCCTACATCGACTACACTGGAGCTGCATACGCGCAGTATTCTGCTGCTGCAGCTAGTGCTGCTGCTGCTGCTGCATATGAGCAGTACCCCTACGCCGCATCTCCTGCAGCCGCAGGCTACGTGGCCACCGCCGGCTACGGGTACGCAGTCCAGCAACCTTTAGCCACCGCCGCCCCGGGCTCAGCCGCCGCTGCAGCCGCAGCCTTCGGTCAGTACCAGCCTCAGCAGCTGCAAGCCGACCGCATGCAATAGCAGCCACTGCAACCACTGGACATGCAGAGAGAGGAGGCCCACCCCCAGCCACAGCTGATTGGACAGGAGAGGGAGCAAAGGAAAAGGAAGAGGGAGTGGCTTTAAGGGTGGGCATGTGGGCAACTCAGAGGCAGAGTTGCTTTAAAAAGGTGATGATGATGGTGGTAGTGATGATGATGATGGTGAGGTGGGAACTTTTTACGGTAACTTTCCAACTTGCTGTGCTTCAACCAAAAAATAAGAAAATGAAAAAAATTCGCAGAACAAATAATGGAAAGTGATTTACTATTATTATTGTTGTTATTACTATGATTATTATTATTATCATTACTATTATCATTGTAGTAGAGTACTTATTTCTAGAGAAGAAATGCAGGAACTAATCCCTGTGGTTGGTATAGGTGTTAAACTAAGCCGTTAAGTCCTATTGCTGTCTTTAACGTTAGTTTAGGAAACTGTTCTCCTTCAGTTATTTGATGCCCTCATAACATTTATATTTATTATTGTTATCATTACACATTGAGGGCTTTCCTTGTTCTTTTTGTCTTTTCAAGTGCATTTTTTGGAGTTAATATTTTCTGATAATCAGGGAAATGGAACCGTTTCCAACGTGTTAGCTATTATTATGTGACCTCTGTCAGGAAGTTGAGGAGTTGTAACTCGTTGTGTCACACATATTTGAAGAACTACCTTTTTATCTTCCTGATGCTGAATGTCCCTTTTTTTTACTCCGTGTCTCGACCTCTTGACCTATGCAAAGCAAACAAATCACCAGGAGACAAAAAAAACAAAGAAAAGAAACAAAAAAACTGAAAATGTCATCAACTCTGACTTGACTCTTGGACTAAAGAGGGACTTGGCAAACAAAACAAAGGCACTGACAACAGGAGAGAGGTTGAAAATGGCTTCAGACAATGAGAAACACTAAATCGGTCGCTTTTCCACATGTTTCACTCACACGTACACCGACACATGCATCCAGAGTTGCACACATAGCAGTCAAAGACAAAGGCAGCACAGTCGTGTTTCTCTCCGGCTCTGGGATGGAGAGAAAGAAAGAAAGAAAGAGGGAGAGAGCAGCTGCTGGTGGGGGTGGACAGAGCCGCTCCAGCGCCACACAGACGGATCACTCTGGAAAGAACGCATCACTTGTGCTCGTTTGTTGAGCTGTCACATTTTAATCCCCGGCCGGGCCCATTTGGGAACCAACTTTACACCCCTCCACCCAACAGAGAGCCCCACAGCAGAGCAGAGCAGCCCCCCCCCCCAGTCATTCAGCCCTGCCACTGTCAGCACTTCCACCTCTGTGCTACTGCTGTAGACTGGTGTCAGTGTCAGGTACATACTCACAAACACACACTTTCACCAAAGCCACCCCAACAACTGGCCTGCCTCATGTCTGTCAAGAACACCAGGAGGGGTGGAGAGGACGGGGGTTTACTCTTTGACGTTATGTTGGTCTGTGTGCCTTACATTTTTACTGCTATTTAAGAGAAAAAAACTGAAAAAGAAGAGAGAAATCTACTATTTAAGATATTTATTTTTGAGAGTTGACTATGTTAACGCTCTGAGAGTAGAGACTTAGTGGCGGTACTGTATTAATAATATTATTATGTACTCATCTCAAGGCATATATAAGTTATTGATTAGTTTTAGTAATAATATTATTATAATAATTATTATTATTAACATACTCAACCAAAAATGTTGATGTAGGACTTATTTAAGATACTGTTATGTGCACTGTACTTTTATTTTTTATCTTTTTGATTCTTTAGAACATGACATTAAATATTAGCTTAATGCCTTTTGTATGGAAGAACTTTATTTAAATGCAGGCCTGTTTGCATGCAGATTGTACTCTGCCTCTTCTGTGTTTAGACAAAAGGAAAAAAATAATAATAATTCTGACAAAAAAAAAAACAAAAAAACAAGCAAAAATGCTGCTTTCTCCACTAGAATGTATAGTCGTCGTCAAGGTTTCAGTAGCTGTGCTTCTTTTGCTTAATATTCATCAGATGGGCTATTTTACACTGTTGGGAATTTTTATACTTGAACTATTTCTTACAAGGGAAATATGAAAAATAAATGACAAAAAAACTTTTTAAGCAAGCTTTTCATTGTCACTGGATGAAGGCATGTAAAGTGTTACTATTTAAATGCAAAGGTCCTGTTGGTATTAAAACCTTTACTTCAGAATTTCAACTCCATTTACTCAAAATTGGAATAAAATGTTCTATATTTAAAAAGTTTGGTGACATTTCTTTTAATGAAGTCAACAGTGGGAGGCTGCTTCTCGTGTGATAATCATTTTATACATATCTTGCACAAATTTCCATCTTTTTACACTGTATATACGTTTAAGGATATCATTTATACATTTCTTTTGTGCCTGTGTGCATCAGTGTTTGTGTGTCCACTTCTCTGTCAGCCTTTTGCCACAGCTGCAAGGTGGCAAACACATCACACATGCCAGATGCTGCAATTCCCCTCCTCTGTGTGAAACAATCCTTTACTCGAAACGCTCTCACATTACAGTCACACCCACTGAGAGTCTGCGTGGATATGAATGACATGTGGTAAAGTCTCTCAGGAGTCTATCAATGATTCATCTCCTCTCTAATCAATAAGTCATGTTAAAAAGAGTTTGCTGCTGTGCTTCTGCTTCCTTTTACTTGGCTCCAGGGAGTGTTTTTGGTCCCTGGTGAAACATGAAACTGGCACACATACTGTAGGTGGGTGACCATGACACAGCATGGATCCAGCAAGGCCTTATGGGTAAAATCAGCAGCTATCCAAACTCATGACATAAGATTAAAACTGTTTCTTATTACAACAATGACGTAAACTTGTGATAGTGTTCTGGTGAAAGGAGCACCCAAGTTCAGTTTACTAGTTAGTTGGAGGCTGTAATGTCTTTATGTATGTAATCTTTCTAAAGTCATTATCACTTCCAAACTGTTTAGTTTCAGCTAGTTTGTGAAATGAGTGTGTTAATGAGCCATTAATAAAAACACCTTTTGGGTTGCTAGGCGTTGAGTGCACAACCAACTATTCAAACCAAAATCCATTCATTAGACGGCAAACCTGGTGGATTATTAATGACTTATTGAAGGAGGAGTCCACCGGTTTTACACATCAAGACCAGTTTATCCATCACAAGGACTGACACTTGTGAAAGCGATTGTGTAATGTCTTCAGTTGCTCTCGAAGAGGAATCAGTCTTCCTGAAGATTTATAACAGAAAGCCAGCATCACAGACGGAGTGTGTGTGTGTGGGATCTAACGCTCTGTCCAGGTTATAGCACTGAGATTGTAATTACAAGAGGTCAAGCGGGAAAAAAATGTAATGTCAGTGTCTGAGTTCCACTTGGAGATATGAGGGATTTCTAGCAGCAATGATATGTTTCCACTTGCCAAAAAGAACTACAGAAGTGTCAACATGGCTGCAAAACCCAATATTAACACTAACAGAATAAGTTAAGTTAATTTAAAATGAGACACGCCACTGTTTGTTTGTAATACATAACACACTAACACAATAACAATGGCTAATTCTGAGGTGCCTTGGTGCCCTAGAATTAAGGTGCTGAACATGAACTGCAACGTCCCCAGTTCACATCCAGGGACATGTTGTCATAATGTCACTCCTCGTTTCTCTCCTTCTCTCATTTCTCATCCTCTCTTGACTGAAAAAGCTAATTCGACTAACTACCCGGTGACTACAAAGTTGGCAGCAGCAGTAGCCAGTAATGCAGGAACACTCCAAGTCAGAAATACAGGAGGTTCTCTCCTCATTCTCACAACACTGTGGATTCGGTGTAACAGAAGATGCAATGAAGTTGCAGCATGGGACGTGTTTTTGTTCGGGGACTCAAAGTCAGACTATCTTGGCCTCTACTGATTTTGACCAAATTTTTTTCAATCTCAAATGAAAGTTTGACACTTAATAAGTGGCGCATAACTTTTATGGTGGATTGTGTACCTGCTGACTTACGAAGGATGGAAAACCTACATCAGCAGTTGATAAAAATGCTGCAGGGGGGGATTTTAAAAGGGGGAATTCCAAGATGGTGGTCAGACTTTGGCCTCATTTCACTCCCATGGACTCTGTAATGATGATGATGATGATGATGATGATGATGATGATGACTCCCCTGCCAGTAGCCTAAAGGACTCATGCAGAAATCTTTGCCACAGCGTCAATCAGTCGTTTATTTTTAGCAGGGCTCTCTGGGGCTGCAGTGCTGCCTGCGAGGTAAATGTCCGTCCGCCCCAGAGGAGAAACCGCGGCACTGAGTCACGGTCCCGGTGTCTGCACGCCGGGGCTCTCAGGTTCACCGTGTGGCTTAATTAGGACATCCCGGAAGATCCCGGTGCTGTGCGCAGCTGAGTGACGGGGCAGGGAGGCAGGAGGGGACCGCGCAGCCACAGCAAACCAGCCACGAATCCGTCCGGGGATATTGACAGACACAACAAAAAACAGACAGAAATTAACCGCCGACCAGAGGAGGGAGGTAAGATGTCTCTCTGCTGACCAGTTTTTTTTTTTGTTTTTTTTTTTTGACTGAATGGAAAGTTTGGTTGAAATTCGGGGTGGGGCGGAGGGGATAAGGTCCTGCAGCAGGGGTGTGTGACAGAGATGTGTGAAGTCTGCGCAGAAAATGTCCAAACAAAGTCAACTTCACCTGCTCCTTGTGCGCCGTGCTTCCTTACGTTTGGCTCAGTGTGAGGGCACCTTTCCTCTTTTTCCTCTTGCCCTCTGGAGTAACGGTGATACTGTGGTCCGGACCATGAAGCACCAGATTGTGGAGGCGGTGAAGCTCCTGTCAGTGAGCCAGTGCCATGTCATGTTTTCTTATGAACTTTGGCCTTTGAGAGGCTGCGCGATGAGCCACCTGTAATAAAACTGCATGAGCTTCAAACAGCCTTTTAATGTTATAGATTATGGATTATGGGCTGTGGATTTTTTGAGATTCAATTTCTTTTAAAAAAACCCAAACAACAGTTCACACAACAAACTCACCTCAAAGTCCTCAAGGAGCTTTCAGTTGTGCCACATATCGTCAATGTTGGTTTAAAACTTTAGTTAAAGCACATTTTACTTAATCTTACCTTAAGAGCTCAGAAGAAAATTGGGCCTAAATGAACCCATCTGCTGATGAAGATCATGTGATATGATCACAAGTCCCAGAACAGCTACTGGATGGACCTTCATCATCTAGACCAAAACCTAGTTTTATTTCAGTTAATTTAAATTTAGTGTTAGTAATTTTTAATCACAGCATTTTAAAATCAAAACCAAGATGCCATAATGGTTTTTTGTAGATGAGACTTTCTCATCTGACACCTCGATGATATCACAGCTCCCTGCTTTAGTGGCTGCATGAACTCAACTGTAGAGTAAACACTGCTCCCACCAAACATTTATTTACCAAGATTTACTTTATCCAGAGTCCTAGAGTACAGCGCTGGGCAGTGAGACCTACGTTGGAATATCTCACTTTAGGGCCATAGCAGCAGACCACAAGCTGTGGCCCAATATAGCCCCGAAGATCAGATACCAGGCCAGAGGGTTCAGGAGACACATGCAGGTCATGGTGAAGTCAGTAATATCTTTCCACTGCAGGGACATGTGCGCTTTCTCAGCTGTTGGTTTTGGTCTGGGGTCTTCATGTGGCAGACGCCATGGCCCACCTGTCTGGAAAAACAGAGGGAGGAATGTGTTCATATAGTGGAGACTACAGTGTTGACTTAGTACAACTGCTGAAAATTATAGGAAGATGAATATTATGTAGCCTACTGTAAGTGACTGCAACATTTTTTTAAATGTTTTTCTGGTACTTCTGAGACTTTGTGCCACAGAAATGTATTTCTGAAGCAACCAGCAGGCTTTAACTCATACCAACTGTTTCCCATTCAGTTTCTGTGATGGGGTGAATAAATTAAGTTTATATGAAAAGTTAAAAGAGCTTCATTGGCTATGTCTTTGCATTGCCATGGAGAGTTTGGCTGGTTTACAATACAATCAGGGCAGCCGCTGGCTGTTTCTGTCTGGTGGGTTTTAAACAAAGTCTGAGATTGGTATTGAGCACGACAGTGATTAAGTGAAGTGTTTTGAACTTGAGCAATACAGTAGTTGAGTCTATGGCCTTTACTTAATGTAAGAAATTTAGGCTGCAGCACATTATTCTTTTTTTTTTCATTAATCAATTAATCTTTTGTGTTAAAAACACTGTGAAATGAAAACTGCAAGTCATGATTTCTCAGACTCGAAGGTGACATCCTTCCTCTGACGATGTTCAGTTTCCGTCACATGTGAAAAAGCTGGAACCAACAAATGTTTATCACGTTTGCTTTCAAAAGCTTTATTGATTAATTGCAAGTAACTCTTCTGATGATCAACTAATCAATTGACCAACTAAATATTTCAGCTCTGATAAAATGACATTTTTAAAAACTTCATCTGAGCCCAAAGTAAGTAACCCTTTATTATTAGGAGTTTATTTTTATTTATTTAGGACCTATACTTAAATTGTAACAGCTTCATAAATGATTATTGAATTACTCACCGTTGCTTTATAGATCAGTGATAAGGCATTCATAAGAACAATTTAGGCCACCCTGTCTGCTGTTATAAATGTTAATAAAGGGCCATAGGCACTTTCTAATTGGCCAGAAGATAGTAAGCGATCTGATATACTATATATGTTCATAAGTTGTTAATGAAAGGCTCATATGATCATCAATCAAGTCTGCAGGTGTAAATGTTAATAAGTTGCTGACAGAAGTATTTTAGATGTCTGGTCATGACAAAGCAAGGACCATTTTGGAGGAGAATAAACACATAGCCTAGGGGCAGTTTCACAACCTCGCAACCCAGAAGTTACCGTATTAGAGGGGAGATGAGAACCCATCAGAATAAATGCTTGTGGCTTGTAGAAGTGCAGCTTTTTTTTCTTTTTTGCAAATTTTCCTCATAAATACAGTTTGCTTGAATTAGTGTAGATTTATATTCAATGATGACATTTTTATCTTTTGGTTTTGTGTTACTACAAGGTATCTTGTTTTATTTTTTATGTCCTCTAACCCCATATACACCAGCCCAAAAATTTGGCACGACACAGAAATAAAAACTAATCAGCTATAAATCCTTTATTAATGATGTTATTAAACAAGGGTACCAAAATAACAAATGATAAACTCCCACTCCATCCACACACATTTCCTGGAGCAGAGTTGACACTGTTGGTTCATATCTGACTTGTTGCACACATCCAGCTCTCCAGGTTTCAGGTCTTGCCTAAGAGCTGTTGTGACCCAGAGAGCAGAAATAGCAGCTGAGTCCTGCAACAGGCATCTGGCACTAGCAAGTGAATTCTCCAGAGAAATGAGACGATGACGCCCATCAGGACATGTTTGGTGCCCATAGCACATAATTACTAGACATAATTTACAAAGATTACAGGCAGCAGACACAATCCAGTCTCCATACTGTAGCTGCTAGCTGCCAGATTGATGCAGAGCCTCCTGGTGTTTTTTTTTTTTTTTTTACAGATCATTCAACCTTCACCAATGGGTTTTGTGTTTGTTGGGCGCACAGGTAACAGGTGTCAGATTAGGAAGAGTGTGTTACCTAGCAGTAGTTTGCGTAAACATGCAGTGGGTTGCTGGATCAAATTCCACTCTGCTGACTAATAAATACTGGAAAACAGTCCTACATTGCCTCATGGTGAGGTATATAGCTGGTCAGTGTTAAAGAAGGAGATACAGAGTGGTCTGCGTTGCAATCTCCAATGTATTCTAGCGGCATTCGGTTACAGTTAGAGATTTGTTTACATATGAAGTAAGCCAGGCTTGTCTATACTCTCTGAACATTTCAGCTGCATCTAGGTAAGTGATCATGGATGTTACACTGATGCAGTGGCAATCCACTATATGTGTGCATCTTTGGGTCAACATCCCTCCCCCAGTATCTCATTTCTAACAGGAGTCGGTGAGGCCTCTCTTTCCCAATAAGCATCATCTCAGGTGATCTATGTCCGAGGATATATTAGATACCTGTATTACACTGCTAAATGTAGGTTTAAACTCTGGTCTGGCTCCACAACATTTTAGAAAACTGTTTCTTTGTTCTCATTGCTTTAAAGATCAGTGCCTCTCCTGGTTTATGCATTACCTGTTGTTTGTATCTCATTACCCAATAAAGATACTGTATTGTCTATGAAGTATTTTCATAGGACCATCTTTCACTTGTCTGCCCGCCCCATTCTCGGGAATACAATATCTCAGTAACGTCTTAAGGGAATTTCTTTACATTTGGCACAAATGTCAAGTTGGACTCAAGGATGAACTGATTAGATTTTGCTGGGAAAAGGTCAAGGTCAAATTGACCCCCTGTTCTTGTGAATGCAATATATTAGGAACGCCGAGAGAGGATTTTATTATGTCTGGCACAAACATTCACTTGGACTCAAGGATGAACTGATTAGAATTTGGTGGTCAAAGGTCAAAGGTCAAGGTCACCTTGACCTCACAAAACACGTTTTTGGCCATAACTCACAAATTCATACACTAAACATAACACAATTTAACTCAAATGTCTATGAGGATAAAATCAAATCAGTGTGACATCATTTTCTGCAAAAACACCTCTGGCCATTATTCAACACTGTAACTCAGGAAGGGGAGATTGTGACCATATTTCCTGCAACTTGACTGGTTGGCAGAGGCATGCAACCATGAGTGTGTGATGCTTTCATGTGTTCATGACAGAGGTTGTGACTGTGGCAGAGGGCCAGTCAGCTCAAACAGAGACAGTGTTCGTATAAACTTCACCACATTGGATACATTTAGTTTGACTCTTAACTGCCGACATGGTCCAGCGTCCTGAAAACTACAAGCAGCCGAGTGTCAAAGTTGGATATTGAATCTGTCCTGGCTCCATGTTCTGGACTTTGGACTTAAATCATGATGTTTTGGGATCGATGGAGTAAAACAATATCACAAAACTAATCATCAGTCTGAGGTCAGAAAGTGCAGTCAAAGTGCAGTCTGAGAAACAATTCCCTCTTTTGTTTTCTAGGTTTGTCACCATGGAAGGCTTAATGCAGCGACTGGAGCGAGCTGTGACTCGCCTGGAGCAGATGTCCGTCACCATGCAGACGTCCAGTGGCATGGCTAATGGAGGCTGTCTCAATGGCATCGATGGAGGCGAGTCTGTGCTTAAAACTGTTTGACTCAGACACTGGGGACAGAGCAAAACAGCTCTCGAGTTATAAAGGCAGGGGACACATTTAAGCAAAAAACATGCAAACACTAGTGATTTTTCCGTGTGTATTCAGGTCTGTCTCAGTGCGTGGAGGCCTTTGATGTGCTACTGAGGGGTCCAGTGTCAGACTACCTTAACAACAGCCGAGCCATTGGGAGCGATGTGGAGAAACATGTGAGTTATTCATGTGTGCGACACAAATGTTCAGACCCACATATTCAGTGTATAAAATCTCCCCATTCCACACAAAAGTTGGCTGATTAACCATGAATCACTTGCAGACACACACCTGTCCAGGCACACTTCATAAATGCACACAGACACACATATGCTGCAGCAGCTGTTGGAGACAAATGTCACCACAGCTGCTGCCGCAATGATCTGCGGTTACAGTGCAGCAGGTCTGTCAGTTTATTGTTTGCCAAAGCAACTATTAACCATGCTTTTAAGGGGCAGTCTAGCAATTTTACACCCTAAGTTTAGTTTAGTCTTCATGTAAAAGCACTTTGTATCTAGTTCTTTTTTTTAAACCTGGCTCTAGCAAATCCCTCAACTTAAAGCAAATGCAGTAATAATTTGCTGGAGTACTCCTTTAACTCCAAGCTTTCATAGCATGAATCTCATTTTAATTTAAGTGTAATGTTGGTCTTACTTCTGCTTCATTAAATCCTTGTGACAGTCCAGATGTTGCCCCTGATTTTTATGATTCACCAATCAACATATGTTAATTACTAAGTGAACTGAGATTTTAAGAAAATCCACTCATATAAGCATGATATCTAGCTTTCTGTTTATCTCTTCTCTAAATAGAGAGCAGATGGATACCAGGGGACAAACTACTGCTTCTCTTCCTGCAAACCTTTATTTCATTAGATGTACATTTATAAACAAACTCTAGATCCTACTTAGATATGCATAGCTCTGTTAAGATAGTAATGAGTGTGTATGGGAGGTCCATGATCTAAAGGTAGAAACCAGGCAGTGAGTGCATGTGTGTGTATGATAGCAAAGCTTTCCTGTCCTCTACCAAGCCAAGGATGGGAGTATGACTGAACTTTAACCTCTCAGTCATTTATCAAACTGTGATTGGAGCACCTTTTTCCTATTTGGTAATGACCTGAACTCCCACTAGGACTGTAAGTGTGTTTTGTGGTAAGCCAGCTGGCAAAAATAGCTGTGTTGTATCCTTGGAATTAATCCAAAACAATAGGGAGGGCTCCAAAACAGAAGGCCGTTAGAAAGAAATTCATGAAAAAAAAAAAGCCTGTATATTTCCCTCTCTACCTTGAAAGAAGATTTCTATCTCTGTGTCCCATCACTGCACAGGGTGAGGAGGGGGAGTGTGTGTGAGTGAGAGCCAGAGGTAGTTTCTTTAAGTTTATAGAGCTCCTTTTATGGACAAAGCCTCCCTGGTGGTTCCCTTGGCCTGAGACTGGAGGTCTCAAACACATACACACACAGGACACGGCTGGCTGGGACCAACCCAAACTCTGTGTGTGTGTGTTTTGTATACTAGCTTTTGTATGTGCAATACAGACAGATTTACTGGTTATAGTTCAATAGGCATGAGAATAAACTGGCAAAGCACAAAGAAACTGAGAGAAAACCATGAAAATCTTTTCCTTTCAGGGAACTGCAACATTGTCTATATTCAATATGCACAATACAGTAACATGTTGCTCTGTACACTCCATAATATGTATTGTATTATTAACCTAATTTATCTGACTGTGACCCTTTATGATTGACAGGCGGAGATGGTGATCAATGCCCTGCAGACTCAGAGAACTTTCCTCAAAATGGCTGCCACACACCAGGAACCTGCCCAGGTACAACAGCAGAAAATTACCATGCAAACCCACTGAGGGTTAGTAACCGTGGTCACATTAGGCCCGCCGTGACTTTGTGTTTATGATTGCAAGAGGAGAAAATGTTGTTAGGTTTAAATGGTTGATCACATTATTAAAATGTATCGGATAAGATAAACAAGTTTGTAAAGCTGAAGACTTTTTAAAAGGAGCTATTTGTAAGTTTTGGTATTGCTACATAGCCAACGTTAGCAATTAACAGTTATTTACTAAGCAGTCTAGAAGAAACGTTGCGAGTTTAGCATCAAACTTAATTCCTTTGATCGCCAAGCGCTGTCTCCAGCAGAGGGAAAGCCAGACCAATGTTAACTCTAATTTTGCTTTTATTTCTATCAGTTTTTTTCTTCTGCTTAAGCTGTTAATGCTAATATCGGCCATGCTATGTTTCAATTGCAAAGCCTAAAAATAGCACCTCTAAGGTATTTTTCCTAAATTAAAACTATAATCATAATGTCTTTTTTGCTAAATAATACCTCAGTGTGTTCACTCCAAGTCATATGCCAAAGTGCCAGTTCATCCTGACACTTTCTACTTAACTCTAAAGTCTGTCGTAGACTGTAAAACAATAGAGTTGGCACCCTGGTGGCGTAGGACTTTAAGGAGGTGACCATGAACTGCAGCATCCACGGTCTGAATCTGGCCGGGGACCTTTGTTGTGTGTCATTCTCCATCTGTCTCTCTCCTCATTTCCTATCATCTCTCAATTGTAGACTTTCCAAAAAAACTGTGCAGCATGTGCCAACTTGGTTGCCACTTGCATGCAGACAACAGTTTAAGTTATTCAACGGTCCACTACAAGCAACAGGAATCAGGCTTGCCAGCCAGTTGTTTATGTTGTTTATGCTCTCTGTTGATACGTAAACTAAACCTTTGCAGTCAGTTGCAGCAGGCGGACCACAATGCAATTCTTTTCACATTTAACCGCAGCCTAACAACAAAATGAACAGTATCAGAGCCCTGTGTGTCAGTCTGTGTCCTCCCCTCCTGTGTTCCCCAGCAGGACAGGCTGTTCACAGAGGGATTACTCTGCTCTTTGACTAAGAAAACGCTAATACAACACATTCCCAACATGTTCACGTATAGAGAAAAGGGGGTGGGAGAGAAAGCTGTGTGTGTGTTTGAGAGCCAATATGATATCATCCCATTGGCCTTCTGTTTGTGTTGTGTATGTGTGTATGCGTATGTGTGTGTGTGTGCGTGTGTTACAGGGTCCATAGAGCCTACCAGGAAGTGATTACTCCCTGTCTGTCAGGTCATTGGTAGAGAGGCGGTGAAAAGCGCGTTCAGTGATTGTCAGAAATGCAAACAAGGAAAGAGCGAGGGCTTTACAGAGAGAGAGGGACCGACCCAGGAGAGGGGTGGTGTGACAGAGAGGAGAGAGATGTGAGGGTAGTGGAGATGAAATTCGCCATAACTGGGTAAAACCATTCAAAACATAGAAAATATCTCGATTGAGAATTGAGACTTGGGCTTCGCTTCACTCCAGACACGCTTGACTTGACTTGAGATTTAAAAACAAAACGTTCAAATCTCAAGTTTGGACCTTGTAAATTGCTGCAACAGTGCAGGATAAAGAAGACAGTTCCCGACAGGCCTTGTATTACATAGCCACAGACCTTAAATATTTAATTGTTAGGTTTTTGCATTGAACAGATTTGATCTGACATCAAGTGTTAATGGTGAGCATCAGGTAAACAAGAAAAACTGAAGGTTTAACTTGCAACTCTCTTTAGTACTGGTCACTTAACTTGGGCCTGACCCCAAAGATACAGGACCAGTTTCTTGATAGCATTCAACAAGAACCCATCATTTGAGTCTCATGCCATGTTCACGTCATATGGGATGGATGGTGGAGATGGAAAAGGCTTTCATAAACAATAAACAATATAATGTATATTGACAATATTGCACTATATCCTTTCAGTTTGGCTTTTAGATTGTGAGAGGATGAACTGTGGTTGATGTAAAGGATCCATATTTGTTAGACTTTTCTGGCAGTATTATTCTACACCAAATCTGATCTTCAGATTATAGTAACTCTGATATGACAATAAAGTAAATGTTAACAAAATAATGACCATTTCATGTTTGTTATGTTTACTTGCCAGTGCAGTCGTATATACCACTTTAACTTAATATACAAGGATGTAAAAGTATCATGTTTCTGATTTTTCTAAAAGGCAGATAATAGAAAATGCCTCTGGAATTGAGGCTAGCTAAGGACACCAGATCTCCATACGCAGTCAACATGACCCACAAACCTTTAAATACACCCATACGTACACATACTGAATTCCCGCACACGCGCAAACCATCAGTACAAACCCTCTTCACTAAAGCACTTCACGAACACACACACATCTGTTGACCTCCCTTATTCATGTCTATATCTGTAGTCCTCAATACAGATCAGACAGAGGAAGAAAAGTGTGTGTGACTCTTGCCAGTGCCTCTCTCTCTCTCTACAAACACACGCACACACACACACACAGAGCTCACAAACTTCTGGCCCTTCTCTCCAGCGCAGCCCTGTTGTGCTCTCTGACTTTTTATGGGCATGTTCTATATTTGAGCTTGTTGTCAGTGTGTGTGTGTGTGTGTGTGAGAGAGAGAGAGAGTTAGAAAGTGTGTGAGACAAAGAGAAAGAGTGAGAGCCTTACTTTCTTATGCTCTCCCTCTCTCATGTGACCTTAGGTTGGCCTGTTAACTCAGTGTGTGTGTGTGTGTGTGTGTGTGTGTGTGTGTGTCTATGTTACTGGTTCTGGCAGTTCACACACACACACCCTGTGAACTTTTACAGATTTAAAAAACCCTCCTACAGCTGTTTTCCCATTGTGGCCCTCCACTCGCTACCTTTGATCCAGTGCTTGTATAGGAAGTCAAGGCCTCGGATACTGTGCTATTGTAACACACTGAACTCATTCACTGCCCATCAAATAATGTGAACCGACGCTTTTGATCCTCTTGTTGGCTCATTCTCTTTCTGTCTGTGTTCGCCACTTCTACAGTCCACATCTCTGCCTCAGGTGACTGCTTATCCATGCAGTCATACAGTGTGTGCATTTGAATTTAGAGAAATATGTTTTTTGTTAGACTGATACCTGACAGTGTAGCAGTCTACGTACACCCTAAGTTTAAATGACTTTGCTGATTTCAGTCATTTTGTTCAGCTCAGTTCAGAGATTATCACCGAATATGCAGTTAAAAAGCACCTCAGTAAGCAATCACATTTCATAATGCCGAATTTTAGGAGCTGCTTTAGTTCAGTCTTTGACTCTGATGAAGCTCTAGCTCACAAGACTGATGCCAGAAACTGCTCTCAGTCTTTGTGCTAATCTAACCAGGAGCTGGTACTAGCTTCATGAAGCTGTGCTCAAAGTTCAGTTATTTAGATCCCGGCAAGAAAAAAAAAACTTCAGTTTATTGTATGGACTAAACAAATTAAATGTGTGTTTGATAGTGAGCTTTAGAAGTGCTGGTTGGCTGATTCTTTTTTTTTTTTTTTTTTTTTTTACCATTGGTTGGACATAGCCAGGTTGTTGTCAGTCTTTGTGCTAAGCTAAGCTAACCAAGCAGGTTGTAGCTTCACATTTAGTGTGCGGAGATGTGAGTGATATCAATTAGCTCTTTTAACTCTTAGCAAGAAAACTAAGAGAGTGAGTTTTTACCAAATTGTCAAAATGCTCCTTTAATGTCCCAGATCATGGCTGACCTGACAAAAGCGCCTTCAGTCACCAGGAAAAGGAGCGCCAATGCTAAAAGCCACTGATTTGGTTGCTGGCGCTTCAGTGTACAGTTTGAGGATTCAGTGCTAATAATTTACTTGTTTTTGTACCTACTGAATACCGCTTTACTTGTGAGTCACTGTGGGAGGAAAAAACTGGAAATAAAAATGATTTAGTTTCAAGCTGTTTTAATTTGATTTAATTTGAACTTTTTCAGGACATTTACATGCTTGTTTCTTTGTGTTCTGGATTGAATTTTCCATTTATAATTGACGAGGAAGTCAGAGCTTCTCACTAGCACATGAACTCTGTTACAGCTGCTCAGTGTAACGCCGTCATACTTAAGACCGTTGTAGATTTATCTGTGCTTAGGAATGTAGCTGCTTCTTTTCCTTCAAACAATGTAGCAGAAGACTTTCAGAAATGTTAGTAGCTCCTGAGCTGGCAAATTGGTGAAGGGTCTTACATGGAAAACTGTCTCTGGCTTCTGCTCTGACTTGATGCTTGACTCTGAAAATGGCCAGAACATTTAAGCTACTGAGCATGTGGGAAAATGCCTAATGTTTTCCTTTTCAGATAAGTCCTCTCTGCACCCTCCAGTCATCTCACATATTTCTGTCTTTTTCCTCATTGTGTAGCTTGACCAAGTGAGGGGAAACCCACACTCTGACCTAGGCACTGACTCATATAATACTTTCAATGGCAGCCATGATGACATTATTGTCAGTCCGTAATGCAGTGAGAGCCTAAATGATGCAGTAACTTATTTGATATTATAGTCATATTAGTTTCAGTGGTGAAAAGTTATATTCACTTAAATACAGTGTAAGTACATGTTTTTGAGTTAAAAAGTAGTTGACCAGAAACATTTAAATTCTGCTTATATGTTGTTGAATGTGTATGCTATATGCATTATGTGTCCATAATAGTAATAATCCTATATCTATATATATATAATGATGTAACACTCTGAAAGGGGTCGTTCTGCCTAACTTTAGCTCTGATACGCAGGTACATTTGCTGTTCATACCTTTGTATTTTATTACAAGTTTAAATGCAAGACTTCTACCTGTTAAGACATCTTTCATTAATACCCATTAGTTTTCATATGGATGTTTAGGAAAGAATGGAAGGAAATGAGTAGGTGCATAAATAAAAGTAGAAATAATAGCTGAAAATTGAATTGGGATGAAAAAGGTGAAGAAAATTATGGTGGTTATTTTTTCCATGAGCTTGTTACCTTGAATCCCCCCGTACCAGCAACTGCCATCAACTAACATCTACGCAGCAGACCCAGTACATCTCTATTTGCCTTACTGTGGTTTCTGTTTTGGACATACTGCTTCAAAGACAGATATTCGCAGGATTAAAGGAGAATAAAAGCAGCTGGTGGAGCAGAGAAAGAAGCGTCTATCTCAGCTTATGGAGATCATGTGCGTCTGATTGAGGGAAGAATTTGTTTGAAAAAAAGGAGAAAACTTATTCTGTATCTATTGCTCCTTTGCACGCAAGCATGGATTTACAGAAGCAGACTTATAAGCATTTTTATTCACAGCATCACCACACACCTACATCTATGTGCACTATACAAACAATACACAAAAGTAAAAACAGATATGTTTATGTGCACTCACATAAACACACAAATGAGCTCTGGGCTGTGGGTTGTACCTTACATGTAACATGACATCAGTAGTATGTAATTTAAAAACAGATATTATCAAACAGACTGCAGACTGCTTCAGTCCCAGAGCAGTGCTCTGCAGCGTGGTCCTTAGCTTCCCATTTCAATAAAGAAACTATTTTGTCACAGCTCATTACCAGTAAATGTTTCACATAGCATCCAGTTCACTGCGGATCAAAACAAGAAAGCTGGGGAAACAATTCACCAATGAAACATTGTGTTCTTGAATCAATGTGTGCAGGCGCATGTGTGATAGGTAAACTGTAAACACTGGAGGAGCGGTATGCCTTACAAGGCCAGAGGGATCTCCCCATGAACTGAGGAATGTTTGTAAGGACGGAGCGATGGGGAGGGGAGCTGGGAGCTGGGAGCTGGGAGCTGGGCTATACTGTAGCTGAGATCTGGAAGTTCCAACGGAAAAAGGCTCTGGCTAATAAAATTAGTTACTGTCCTGTAGCCTAGTTGAGGAATTACTGACTGGCACAGAGAGCAGTATGGATGAGCAGGGGAGACAACGCAGGGGTTGTAAAATCAAGTGTCTGAAAATTCTGCATGTAAAAAAGGTTCACCCTCCCTCCCTCTTTCATCCTCTGGTATCTCTTCTTTTTCTCCTGCATCCTCCTGCTCTGCTGTTCCTAATTCCTCCCTTCTTCTCCTGCAGATGGAGCTTAATGACCTGCTGAAGCCAATTTCAGATCACATTCAGGAGATTCAGAAATTCAGAGAGCAAAGCCGCGGCAGCAACCTCTTCAACCACCTGTCAGCTGTCAGCGAGAGCATCCCCGCACTAGGCTGGGTCGCTGTGGTAAGGAATACAATCACCCGCTGTCGTACAAATAAAGGGACACATTGCAGGGTGTGTATCAGCATATAGGCACACAAGGACACTCATACAGTAGACCCATGTATATAAAGACCACAAGTTTACTCAAGGCTGATATTGTAAACTAAGACTTTAACTAAAACATAAACATGGAAGAGCATCCAGGCTCCTGAAATTAAAATTATACACACGCATCTGAAAACATTAAACTGAAGAGATCTCCTTTATGGTTTAAAGAGAAAAGGAAGTAATAACCATGACTTGTTTGGAGATAATGCTGCAGAAGCAAAGCATCAAATGCATTGATCAGCTACAAATACACTGATAGTACATGAACATTGACATAAACTATGTCCATGCGAAGTTGTACTATTAATTACCAGAAAACTAAACCAGAAGCCCAAGTCTAAACCTTAAGTGTTATGATGCAAAAAGTGAAATTACATACATAAAAACTATAATAATGCTGCATATAAACAGGGAACTTTAAATAAACTCATCCTACCATGTTTTTCTTTCTTTCAAAACACGGTATTTGTCCCTCTATGTTCCTGCTCATCATTCTCTGTTTCCCATTAGCACAAAACCTCTCCCTCTGAGTTTTGGGATGATTATCATTCAGTTTAAGATCAAGATTCCTCCTCTTGAGTTCTTAAATAAAAGGCTTTGGCTTTGGCTCTGGTCAGTGTAAGTTGCTGTCAGGAGGGCTTATCAAACATGTCCAACTCAGACCTTTAAGTACAAAATGCCATTCTGAGTAATTCTTTGTACTCTTAAATGAAGACAAATCTGCTGATAGCTAGATAGTCTATCATTTACAGATATACTTTCATGAAGCTCTGGAAGACACAGTTTTGATCTGGCAGTGTCACACTGAGTTTGAGATAAAGTTGTTTCTAATGAACTTTCATCTCTCTCAGACTCATAAGCCGGGTCCCTATGTGAAGGAGATGAACGATGCTGCCACCTTTTACACCAACAGAGTGCTGAAGGACTACAAGGAAACGTAAATACATCCACTCAGTTCCTCACAAGCATTATCATGCACATGCCACAAGGGTGATATCATTGTTTTGTTATTCTTAAAGTCTGGGAATTAGATAAACTTGAGTAGTTTATATTCTGACAAAATTTAAACCTTAAATTTAAACCATAGCAACTTAAAAATGGTTTGTTTAGTTATCATTCGAAAAAATGCTTCACAGTGTGATATTGTGTTGACAAGGTGACATAATTTACAAGAGAAATATAAAACAAAGAGAAAAAAATCTTTGTGCACATTGTGACATGTATTTAGAAAGAATAAACCAGAAGTCTTATATGATAGTGACTTTTCTCTCAGCCCATTAAAAGATATATCAATGATTTTTTGATAACTCTTATAAATCAGGCTCATGTCAACCTGATGAAGAGCTACAAAAAATGACTCATCAGTGTTGCTGTAATCAAAGATACTCATTCATATATTTTCATGGGCTGAGTGTGCAATCAAGTGTGAGCTGCAAAATGTCACAACATTGCCCACTTTGTTGACATCGCTGATGCTCAACAGCTCCACTACCTTTGCTCCCTCCTTCTTTACTGCCTCCCTCATCTTCCTCCCTCCTGTTTTCATCTGATCATCGCATCTTTGTCACCTGCCCGCCCATCACTTCCCACACCCAGCGACAGGCGCCATGTGGACTGGGTGCGCTCCTACCTGTCAATCTGGACCGAGATGCAGTCCTTTATCAAACAGCACCACACCACCGGACTGGTGTGGAGCAAGAGTGTAAGTAAATGTTTATTCATGCCCTTCATGTTAAACACATAATTGTTTTTGCAACTCAACACCGTGTTATACACACCATCCTCCTATAAGAATAAGGATGTAAATGTGAAGTATGTTTGCACTTGCTCCTCCAGCCATCATCATCATCATCATCATCATCATCATCATCATCATCATCATCTCTAAAAGTTCACAACACATTTGCCTGCAAACAAGAAATCACTCCTATGACAACTTGTTTATTATCTTAGCTGTGTTTCATCTATTTTCCATTCACAGGCCTTGATATTTTTACATCAGAGCCCAAATTAACTCCTACTTTTTGCGTACACTTCCATTTTTAGTTATGGAGGAACCGGTTACATAAACCACTGCAGAGAGCATGAATGAATGAATGAGTTTCTCCTCAGTGGCTGCACCCCGTAGCTCTCAACAGAGCTCCCAAAACCCCTGTCACTCCCACACTCACTTCTGTTTATGGATGTCTGCTCAGGGACTTTTCCGCACTCACCCTCACTGGATCCTGGAGATTACAACGGCTTGAAAACAAATCCTTCAATGCACACTTAACCTCCTTCTCTTGTCAGTTATAAGGGTTTCTCCCTTTTTCTCTTATTAACTCAGGAAAAGCTAGTTGTGTTGCATTTTGGCATCTAAAACGCAGAAGTCACGACAGCACTATCTGACAAATATGCTTATTCACTCTCATGCTATGAATTAGACTAGGAGATTGCTACCACTCAACAAAACACACCAAGACTTAGTTCAGCACATAATCTCACATTACACTGAACATGACATATTTATACTCACATTTTTGTACAGATTAAACAAATGAAATATAAAGCATTAATTAGCAAACTTTAAAGGCCCTGGTTGGTGAATTTTGTAACCATCAGACAGAGTCTGGCTAGCTGTTTGGATTCTTTATGCTAAACTCAGCTAGAGAGCAAATGTAGGCATTTCCCAAAATGTTGAATTGCTCCTTTAACATGAAAAGATTAGATTAAAGCCTAAATTGAAAGAAAATGTTCAACAACTGCGCTCACATGTGTGTATTCTACATGCAGAAACTTGAGAGCCTGCAGTGGCTGTGTGTGTGTCAGCTGTTGTCCCTGCTGTCAGACAACAGAGCTGAAGTGTGTGTGAGGTACACATTGTGTGTATGTGTGTGTGTACAAGGATGGGAGTGTGTGCTACCGACAGGTGGTCCTCAGGGTTTACTTGAATGGAGGTTTTCTTCACAGAACCCCGACAAAGAGCCTGTGTACACACATGCAGCCTATGCCGTAACCTAAACTGCAGGGCTGGTCCCCCTTCAACGCAGCCGTCATCTGCTGCTCAGATAGAGGTTTAGTGACACACTTATACTCTGACGTGCTCAGGCAGACATATGGAGGTGGATTTACACACACTCAAACTACTGAATTACATTAGTTCCTCAGACCAGACATGGGGCACACTCAGACATGAAATAATTCAACAAACATTACTTAAATTGAAAACAAGGGAGCATGTTACTTATTAAATGTGTCCCTTCTAACGATAAGTGTAATTGAGTTTTCAAGTATTTGTTTCAGCTGTCCCCTGTGGGCTCCTGTAGGCAATTTGTGGTGACCTTCTGACCAGGGCACTGTGTTAAGTTGTTTCGGGATGATAAAATGGAGTACCTGTTGACCACAAATCAACTTTACACACACATTAAAGGTGTACAGTTAATAATTATTTTCATCATTAAACAAACTGCTAATTATTATCTCAAGTATTGGATTATTTGGTTTATTAAATATTAGAAAATGATGAAAAATGCCCATCATAATCACATTAAAGGTGTACAGTTAATAATTATTTTCATCATTAAACAAACTGCTAATTATTATCTCAAGTATTTGATTATTTGGTTTATTAAATATTAGAAAAGGATGAAAAATGCCCATCATAATCTCATAAAATCTTCTAGGTGATGTGATGTTGGCATATTGCTTTTTTCATTCAAAAACCAAAGATATTCTGTTTGTTATCACATTTGAACAGTTTATTATCAGAGAATATCAGCATTTTTGCTTCCAATCAACTATTTGATGAATCATTTCAATGTTCTCAAGTGTAAAGCACTGGAAAATGTCTTTGATTGTTCCTGAATATATATATGAGCATTTTAAATGAAACACATCCCAGTGACATAAGTTGTTGTCAGCCAAAAAAATTACAAAATGGCCTTAAAAATCTAGAAAACAGGGACGAAAAACACCTTGACAAAAAAGTCATTTTTCTGTGCATGTCTGTGTACACATGTAAACACAAGCAGCCATAAACACAGAGAAGCAGTCAGACAGTTTTACAGCCATGCATGAACACACACACACACACACACACAGTTCTAATCCAGTGGCATGTGCTGAGCTAGTGTAACAGCTCTGCATTGTTCATCTATGATATGCACGACACATGTTCCTCATGTCAGAGGTCAAGTAGTCTCAGCTGTGATCAGAAGTGCGTAAAGTGTCAGTTCAACCCACAGAACCCCTGTGATAGGTGTGTGTGTGTGTGTGTGTGTGTGTGTGTGTGTGTGTGTGTTTCTGGCAGCTGTGCAAGGCCTTCAGACAGCAAGTGTGCGTTTGTGTGTGTGTGTGTGTGTGTGTGTGTGTGTGTGTGTGTCTGGTTCCCCTCACTGTAGCAGTCAATTCAATAGATGACTGTTCACTTTTACTGTACACAGCTCATCAGTTAAACCAAAGGTGACATTCAGTAAAAGGAGTGTGAACTGTAGCTGTAACTAATTAGAGGATCTGATGAAACTCAATACAAACTCATACTGTTCAGCCACATTTGTTCAAACTAGTGAAACAAGTGATTATTTTCAGTGATTAATCATTTAGTCTATGAAAAGTTAAAAAATGATTTTAAAAAGTGCCTTTCACATATAGTCCCAGGTGACAACTTCATGTGTGTTTTTTTGACAGATCAACGGCCCACATATATTCAGTATACAATGGTATAAAACACTGAAAAGCAGGAAATCCCCACATTTAAGAAACAGAAACCAGATAATATTTGGCATGTTTGATAAAGCAGCTCAAGCTCAGATCCACAGTGGAAATCCCAGTGTTTCTCAAGATACATACGTCATGTATGTGTATGAAAAAGCCTGTGAATATTCTCATTTGTCCAGGTCATAGTATCTCAAAGGAGTTTTAAGTCGAAAGCAACTGGACTTGGTTATTTGTCTAGGAAGACGTTTCACCTCTCATCCAAGAGGCCTCATCAGTTCTTTCTCGCAACTGACCAGCCTGGGACTGGTGCGAGAAAGAACTGATGAAGCCTCTTGGATGAGAGGTGAAACGTCTTCCTAGACAAATAACCAAGTCCAGTTGCTTTCGATGTATGAAAAAGGAATATTTCCATTTGTTGAATCATTTCCCTCAGTGTAAACATCATATAATTTAAATAGAGCTGAAACAAGGTGAAACAGAATAAATGTGTGGTGCTAAGATGGGTTGGCTTTTAACAACTTTAGAGGGAAATAAAAATGCCTGTCCATCATTTAAAATCACTCTTGTGTTCAACATGTACTCAGAACAGAATCACAGACAATGATCTGTCATATCCCATGTAGTCCAGAGTAAAAAAGTATCAACATAGGCCAAAAGCTTTAGTATATTTCTTGTGCAATACTCCCCCTGCTGGAAATCTGTATTACTACAGTTGTTATCCACAGAACACCTGTTACTTCTGTGTTTTCTCTCATGAAAAGCTCACAAACCCAGAATGCAATGTCACAATCTTAAATGACGCTTTCTTCACCCCCTAGGGCCCCATTGCTCCTCCTTCCCTCTTTGACCCCTCCACCGCCCCCAGTGCTCCCTGTCCCCCACCTCCTCCTCCTCCACCTGGCCCACCTCCGGTCTTCACAGACGATGACTCCCAGCCTCAGGCGGGCGGTGCACCGGGACAGCACTCAGCGCTGTTCGCTCAGCTCAACCAGGGCATGGACATCACCAAAGGTGGGCCTGAAAACGATAACAGATAGCAGAGGATATCACTATATCATGTCATGTTCAGTCCTCATAATGTCCATGATGTCCTCATGATGCAGGTGAACTGACCTTAAGTAATGGCATGAATGTGATGTTGCTATGCACTTTCACTGAAAGATAGACATTATATAATAAGTAGATAATAATTTGTCAACAAGAAATATAGTAATGATATGATATGAAATGCATGTACACAGGGCCAAAGCTACCACTGAGGACACAAAGGTCATGTCCTCATTAATATTTCCGGCAATTACAGGAATAATAGTTTAAATTCTATGACTACACATGTTTTTTAAGGTTTATTAAGACAGCTGACCTCAGCATTGTCTAAAATCCTTGCTATGGCCCTGCATGTGCATATAGTATATAATGTAATTCCTCTGTGTCTGTAGGTTTGAAGCATGTATCAGATGACCAGAAGACCCATAAGAACCCAAATCTGCGCTCTCAAGCAGCAGAGACCAAAACCAAAATGAAGTCCTCAGGGACTGTGAGCTCATCGAGAGCAGCGGCCCAGAAGAGACCCCCTCTGCTGGAGCTGGAAGGGAAGAAATGGAGGGTGGTACGTGAAATGTTTCAGGGATTATTCCCAAAAGGAAGACGGTATATTTTATATGATGGGAGAGCAATCAAACTTTTACTCTCGTCTACTGCACTGACTATCGACTGGATCTGTTTCCTTGTTGTTGCAGGAAAACTTTGAGCAGAAACATGACCTGCTGATTGAGGAGACGGAGCTAAAACAAGTGGCGTATGTCTTCAATTGTAACAACTCCACCTTGCAGATTAAGGGCAAAATTAACTCCATCATCATAGGTGAGCGGCCTCCAAGAAAACTGAAATGCTAGCTTTTGTGATTACGTTTGTAATTTCTCATTATAATTTACCTTATTGCACGTGTTCACTCTCGCCAGACAACTGTAAGAAGCTGGGTCTGGTTTTTGAGAATGTGGTCGGGATTGTGGAGATCATCAACTCCAAAGCAATTCAGTTGCAGGTAAGTAAAGCATTTAGACACAAACAACATAAGAGATTAACTTGGGGGACTGGGTGTAATGGCTATAAAATCTTCCACATTTTAATGTTAGTAACATATATTTCACTCTAGTACATCTGAGTTGCTTTGAATACAAGTGCCAACTAAATGTCTAAAATGTAAATTGAACAGAAAACATTTATAGGCTCTCTAATTGAACTTATTAATGGTCTTAATGTCCGTAATGTAGGAAATTCTATTGACTCAATGAGTTTATTTTAGTTGTGCATTTATAAGTTGCTTTGAATGCAGGCGTCATCTGGGTTTTATCCTCGTTTAGCTGTCAGCTGCCAGATATCTTTGTCTTATTCTGTGTGAAAACACAGCACTGGAATCTGTTTTGTTTGTTTCATGTATCTGTGCAAATTGTGCCACAAGTACATGCCGGTGATTGTGACCTATCTTTTTGTTGTAGGTGTTGGGAACAGTTCCTACTATTTCCATCAACAAGACAGAGGGCTGCCAGGTCTACCTGAGTAAGGACTCCCTGAACTGTGACATTGTCAGTGCCAAGAGCTCTGAGATGAACATCATGATACCTCAAGGAGATGATGATTATGTAAGGAACACATAGAAACAAAAAAATGTCTATGCTGGCTCTTTATTGACCTTTGAGTGTGTATTTTTTGGTTCATTTGTGGATTTTCAGTCATTTTCTTTGTTGTTTTGCAGAGAGAGTTTCCTGTCCCGGAGCAGTTCAAGACTGTTTGGGACGGTTCCAAGCTGGTGACAGAGCCCACCGAGATCGCAGGCTGATTTGAAGCTTTGTCATCTTCATCTTTCCGTCCCCCTGAATTTATTGAATTTCCGAGATATAAAAGGGATATCCTTCATAGGCACTGTAACACACACTATTGATCCAGTCACTGTGGCTGTAATTGTTATTTCATGAAATGCTTCTACAGCACTTTGAAGCTGTTGATTGTAATGAAGCATTCAATACATTGGTTTTTCCTTTCTATGAAATCATGCCCATAGAATAAATGGATATCTCAAATTTAAATCACACAAACCCAGTATTTTAACCATCTCTTAAATTTCTGTGCCATAGAAATAAAGGCATATATGTGAGCATATGTAACTGTTGAAATATAAAGAATCTTATACAATCCTCAGCAACAGCATCAAAATCTCATTATCCTCTAAATATTTTTGTTTCATTATACGAAAGCTAAAGCACAAATTAGACCATGACAGCAATAAGTTTAACAGAAAAAGCTAAAGAGGACATAACATGCTCAATTTTCAGTGGCCAAGCAGACAAGAACAACTCAGAGTCAAATGTGGGTCATTTTGCTATTTTTCTATCTAATAAAGTGTACTTTAATTACCTCTTTAAATGTGTATAGTGCATGGTAGTCATGTAGTACCGTTTCACTTAGTGAGTGAAGTTTATGCAACAGTGTTTAGTATATTTTGCATTAATACCAGATGCTGTCTTGCTAGTGCATAATCCATCCAGTAATGATTGATGTTCTGCAGGAGACATAAAATCAACTGATCAAAATAATTAAACAAGTACTTGGCTACTAATTTCTTCTATGATTTAAAATACTGACAGTAGTGGTACCTTTTACACTTGAGCACTTCTTGGTCTCTTTATTTCTTTGTACATCACTCTGTTTTGTACTAAGATGGCACCAGCATAGATAGTGAAGATAGTGTACACCACCAATGCTTTTCAAAACGTTTAATTTACATGAAAACAATATGATGTAATTGTGTATCATTTTTCAAATAAAATCTAAACTCTCAGTTCTGGCTTGGTTGTGTTATTACAAATACAAACTATCTAAGGATGAAGAGAGGTGAGAGGACAACCAAAGAGAAAAACATCAATATTTTCAGTTTTAAAGATGGTGCAAGGTGAATCAGGTTGATACAGAAACCAGAGATTCCTGTTTTGACACATTGGAAGAGGCACAAATATGATTAAAGTCATTTAAAAAAAGTAAAGATTAACAATCCACAAACACCAAGACAACTGGTAGTGACTTTCAAATCCTTTCAGTGTTTGATGACCATATTTCCCTGAGAGTCTTGAGTAAAGAGCATCTCATCTTCCTCGTCCTCCACCAAAGACTTGTAGGCACTGGCTCTCACAGCCCTAGTGCTTATGTTACTCTGATCTTTGAGGGGACTCCTGACTTCCAGACCTCTATGTGCTATCACCCTGAAGCCTACAGAGTCCTGGGTAAACAACATGGCCAGGCTGTCCTCATCGACCTCTCTGCTTTGCTGCTGTGGTGGTGCTCGTTTTTTAAAAGGAGAGCTGCTCGATTTTGTCCATTTGAACTGTGAGCTCTCTTCTTTATCAACTTTCTTCCACAGTTGATCTGTGGTGTGTTTTCGAGGTGATGCTGATTTTGGTTCCGTACATTCGTGATTTGACAGAGGTTCAGTATGCACGAAAGATGAGCGCTTACTTGGGGACTTATACAAAATGCTGCTGTTTTCTTTGTCATCCTCCACCTGAGAGGAATGAAAGTTTTTAAAGGATTTTTGAGTCGAGGTTCTCCCCTTCAGAGCCATCTGAAATCCGAAGGCCTCCTCAGTCTGTAGACTGTTTGGGAAACTTGGCTCAGAGTCGTTGAAGTCTGTTGCTGTAGTGTTTTCCTGATTAGTCAGGTAAAATTCACTGTCAGGGTATTGGCTATAGGTGAGCAGTGGATCCTGACTCCATGCCTGTGGTGGAGGCTGACTTTCACCGAGTAATGAGGAGATGTCAGTGCACCTCCTCTTACACTGTGGTAGATTAAACTCCTCAGACTGCTCTTGCTCAGACTCACAGCACATGTTTTGAGAAAGTCCATGGTTTGCTTTGCCTTGCTCCTGCCACACTGTTGCCTCAGGCTCAGTCACATTTTCACTTTTCCACTCACGATCAACGTCAGGGTCAGAGTTAGACTTTTCAAGATATGTTTCTCGTCTTCGTTTTGTCCCTGACGCAACAGGCACGGGTGTTGTTGAGGTAGATTCTGAGGAGGACAGTTCTGGATCCATGTTTGGTACTTCAGAGGTAGACATCTTATTGAGAACTTTTGGCAGAAAGAATAAGCAAGCATTTAGTCAAGAGGAAAAGAAATGGACAGTGGCAATTTATACATTCAAGCAAGTTTAGTCTAGTGCAGCTTTACCAACTTGTGACAGATTTTTCTGAAGACAATAATAATCCTAAAACATAGGACTAATGTCTTGACACCTGATAACAGTAGAACTTTAGGTACTTACCTCTGCGCTGAGGTGTGAAGAAGGCTGATATAGAGCTCTGTTTGGTCTTTGGCATTTCCATTTTGGTCTGCGTGAAGTTGAGAGCCACAGCCAAACTGTATCCTCCGCCATCAGCGAAGGGGTTCAGCAGTTTAGAAATGGGACGATTGAGACGTTTCTGAAACATAATATGTGCAAAATGAAATATGGTTCTTTTGTAATAAGCATGATAGGCTAAGATAGATATGATGGTGTAGTAGTAGTGACATATTGTAAAGGCAATGCATATTATGAACATCTACTTTACTAAATGCATTAATTCACTGCTTTATTGAGAAGTATCAAAATAGCCATTTATGCAGAATTTAAAGACAGTTTCTATAGTTACCTGTTTAGCCTTTCCTTTAAGTTGCACTGTGTCCAGCCAAACACCACACTCCTCTTGACTGGAGGTCTGCAGCGCTGGCTTGGGGGTCTTCATGGTGGAGGGTGAAAAAAAAAAATCTACAAAACACGAAACAAAAAATCTTCTTTGAGAATAAACTAGACATCTGTTTCATGTTTTTGTGACTTTTGTAGTATTAATTCACACTATCGCGGTTTAATAGTTCTGAGTTACATGACTGGTGTTAGCCCTCAGTTAGCTAACTTCGCTAACAGCTAGGCGGTATTTATTAATCATAACATCATTTAGGCTTGCCATACAACGCAAAACGACCATGTCATATTTGAACTGACCTCATACAGTTGCACGGGTATGTCTTCAGCTTTCCTCTGCGCTTTTTCAAACCTGTATAACTTAGGTCATTGCCTCTCTGTTAAGAAACTCGTCCTCGGATCTGTTTGTTTGAGTCTGGCGCCTTCACGATGGGCTGCTGCTGACGTTTGACTACGTAAAAACGATAAAATATTGTCAAACCTTAAAATCCCTTCTTTGCTGCAACAGCTCCATCAAAATGTAAGATGTCGATAGCCCAAAAATACACTATCTTTGTTCAATACGCTACTATTAATCTTAAAAAGTATAAATTTTTGGTAAGGCGCGATGGACAGCTAATAGTTTGACGTATGCTGGTCCTTGCAGAAGGGTGTGTTTACATTCACGTCACAGCAGTTTGCCGAGAGGGTGAGTAAAGTGTCTTTTAATTTCACAGATTAAACACTGATATTGAAATAACATAAAACTGCTACGGGGGCCCAAGCTCTTACCACAGTTATAGTCACTAAAACAAAGCCTGGTGCTTACAAACAACTGCCTGAATGGGCTAGCTATAACAAATCATAAAGGAAGTGCTGACGATCTTAGCCTCGACAGCTAACTTGAGGCTAGCTAGTTCGACAAAACAAGACACTGAGGGCTGATAATCTTTCTTCAGCTTGAAGATTTTTCTTTAATCATCACTGGATCTCATCCACTGAGCTGGTGTTTAACTAATGTACCCAACCTTTGACATCTCTATGGTGTTCATTAGTTCAGTCGCCCCAGAGGCTGGACACAAAATAAACTAAGGTTTAGGATAAGGCTGTAAATCACGATTAATTTCATGATCGATGATTCTGACGCTTATTATCTTAATTTTATAGTCTCTAGTCTATAAAGGTCTGTAAAGGTCTTCTGAATGTCAGAAAATAGTCCAAAATGCCCATCACAAAGTCCTCAAGCCCGAGGTGATATCTTCACATTGCTTATTTTGTCTGACATAAAGTCCAAAATCCAAAAATATTAAATTTACTATTACATTTAATAAGACAAAGGATAATTCAGAAAATCCTCACAAAATACCAGCTAGAACTGAGGAAACTGTGGAATCTTTGCTTAACAAATGGCTGAAATGCTGAATTGATTATCAAAATAGTTGCCAATTGTTTTTCTTTTGATCAGTTAATCAATTAATCACCAAGTCATTGCTGCTGTAGTTCTGAATGTAATTTCTGATTTAGCTCTGACACATAGTATACACCTGATTGGGATCCTTTGTAACTGTTGAGCCAACAAATTGTATTATGTTACAGTGCTCAAAATATCTTTGAACATCTGACTGGGCTTCCCTCAAGAAATTGACAGGCCACCTGAATCTTGATGCATCTCTTGTAGCTTAAACAATAAGTTACATTTAACATATTTTGTATTCGCTTTGTGTAATTGTTTTTTTATATTATTGGAGGGTTTATACCTCACCAGAACAAGTTTGTCAGAAAGAAAACATAATACCAAAAAGTAGAGTATCTTGCACACCGTTTGCGGCTTGGCTAGAACTTGCACTAACATGTTTTCAGTCTAACAGTGCTCTCCTTATAGCTTATTTACATTAAATGCCAAAAGTGATAATCCAGAAAATGCCTTTAAATAATTCTAAAATCCTGTGAGCACTATTTGTTGTTACGCTCCCATTAAGTATTAAAAGAGCATCACCTGCAGTGGATGCACTTCGGACATAAGTAATCCTTGAGAATAACACACCTATATGTCAGGACGGTCCGGGATAAGGAAAAAAAACATTTGATATAGGACATGCATAGAAATAATTGTGAAAAGACTTATTCATTAACTGTGGCTGTACCAGATGAAGACACGTTTTGCTATTTTACAGTTAAATTTAGCTGGGTGTTTTTGGTAACAAATTATTGATCAGTTATTAGACAAAGTATAACATAAACGTTTTTGCAGTTACAGGTCTGATACATCTGCATCATGTTCCATGGGATACCAGTTACAGGAGGTGTAGGAGGAGGTAAGACATTCAAATGGACCTAATATCAACGATTTAGGTATTCAGATTGTAGAAATATCCAGTAAATTCCAGCAAAATTCACTAAAATTATGTTATTTTTTTCCCTCAGCTCCAGCCAATAAACCTGAGTTATATGAGGTAAATATTACTATTTTTATGTTCTTATTAGGATTTGGAAAACTTTTTTTTTTCTGAAATTTACCTAAAAGCAAACCAAACCTACCAACTGATTTTATGGTTGTTGCCTCTAGAAGAAATACTGCTTTAAGCTGAACTATATGCAAGGATGAAAAGATATGTCATATTCTACTTGCCAGAGTAAGTCTTTCATCACAAATCATATCTTTTCAGGAGGTGAAATTATACAAAAATGCAAGGGAACGAGAGAAGTGAGTGTCAAATACATGTCCAATTACCAGCCTAATATGAATGTGCTATGACTACAGGGCTTCATAATCTTGCCAGTGCTGTAACATTTCTTTATTGACCATGTCTCTAAAGGTATGATAACATGGCCGAGTTGTTTGCTGTTGTCAAGACCCTGCAGGCCCTGGAGAAGGCTTACATCAAGGACTGTGTCACACCTAATGAGTGAGTCATACCCAAGTTTATATATCGTGTTTAAAAGACTGACAAAAATTTCACCTGTAACTTTGATAGTATGTTTTTTATTAATGTGGAGGATTTGTCTGTTTCAGGTACACTGCTTCCTGTTCCAGACTCTTGGTTCAGTATAAGGCTGCTTTCAAACAGGTGCAGGGCTCTGATGTGGGCTCCATTGACGACTTCTGCAGGAAGTACAGAGTGAGTTCTGCGTTGGAATGCAGATCATTTTTGACTCATGTGACCAATGTTATTAGATTTTAGAGGTTTTATTTCTGTGGTGCTGCCTGCTGCCTTAGTAAGGATCTTGCTCTTCTCATTTTGTCCTCTAGCTCGACTGCCCCTTAGCTATGGAAAGAATTAAGGAGGATCGGCCAATCACCATCAAGGATGACAAGGGCAACCTGAACCGCTGCATTGCAGATATTGTTTCTGTACGTCCTCTCTCCCCTCCATCATATTAAGCAGTCAGTTCAAACTGGAGGCTTATTCTGGATGTGTGCCAGAATAAGAATTGATGTAGTTGTATTTTTGATTAAATGATTTAGTGTGTCCAGTTTGAGCACTAAGTGGCTGAAGCTCTTTCACTTCATTTGGCTCATCCTCTGGTCAGTCGTTGAAGAATGTGAGTGGGTGTTGCCAGCTGTATCCACCGCCAACTTTTAACTCAACTCATAAAATCAGCAGACAGATAGTGTGATTTTAGCAAAGACTGCGTTTGTGTTGCTGACAGAAAACTCATATTTCTTGTTGCGGACTGTGGACGTTTTTATAAATTTTGTCTCATTGTGTGTCACTTTTTCTCATCTTCTCTGACCTTCAGCTCTTCATCACTGTGATGGACAAGCTGAGACTGGAGATCAGGGCAATGGATGAGGTAAATGGGAAAAGTGCAGACTGTTGGCAGACTTGTCATACTGTTTGCTTAAGTGGATACCTGACGCCTGTTTTGCTTTGATCCAGATCCAACCAGATCTGAGGGAGCTGATGGAAACTATGAACAGAATGAGCAACATGCCTCCAGACTCAGAGGCTAAGGACAAAGTCAGCCTCTGGTTAGTTACAGGATGCTATGGACTGTATATAACTTTAGTCACAATGACAGCAGCAGCAGAGTGTTGGTCATGCGTATAGCACATCAGACAAACCTGGGTTAGCAGCCACTGATCTAGCAATTTTTAGTTGAGAAAAACTGAATTCATGGGGCAAAAGGCTGCAAGTCTCCACCGATACGTACAATTATAGCAGCTGTAGGTTAATAGTTCACTCCCTGACCTGTTGATTAAGTATACCTGCTCAATCTAATGCATATCATACAGCTCTTATACATATTCTACCTTTTTGAAGCTTATAACGTCTGTTGTGTATATCGCTGTTGCAGTATGTACCTGTCTGACAGTGTCAGTCAAAACTGAACATTATCTTTTTTTAATGTGGATTTTATGGCGGAGCTGTTGTATTGCATTCGATCAGATATTACAGGTGTACCTAATCAAATGAGGGTATGTTGCTGCTATAGTAGTTTGAGTTCACCCTTTGATGGCGCAGCTGAGCAGTGTCAGACCTCTGTAAATTCCTAGTTGAGAGCAGGGTTGTGGAACTCAGTCTCTGACAGCTCATGTAGAAACATCACAAACTTGGGTTTTTCTCTGGTCACTGTTTCATTCTGAAAGGACTCTAAGAGTCCACATGTTCATTTCTTAGTTTGAGGAAGCACGTCATTCAACAGGCAAATTTCCCAATGTACTGTATTAAGTATATTATCATTATAATAACCTTCCTATGAAAAGTATTGTTAAAAGATGTGAAACTTGACCTTTTCTTGATTGTGGCATATAAATTGGACTAGACTGCAGTGGCAAATGGCTGCACTGATCATTAATGGCACTGCATTTTCACCACTCCGTGTAAAATTGTGTTTTAAAACCACAGCTCAACTCCATTACTTTCAACAGTTAAGGTAAACATAGGATAAGTTTTGTCTTAATTCTCATCTTTCTTGATCTTTTCTCGTCAGGTTGACCACCCTGAGCAGTATGTCGGCCTCAGACGAATTAGATGATAATCAGGTGCGCCAGATGCTGTTTGACCTTGAGTCGGCCTACAATGCCTTCAACCGCTTCCTCCACTCCTCCTAAAGCATCTCTCCATTAAAGATCCATCAGTCTGAAATTCTGACTCTAATACTTGCTAAGTTAAAAGAAACGCTCCACTTTCTCCTCATGTTTATTGGTAGGGAGTGGGTTTAAGTCTCGGGGGAGGTTCTCTCTCTCCTGCTTCTCCTTTCTGTCTCTACATTTGTTCCCTGTGTCTTTATCCATGTTGTGTACAATTCAAAATCCACCACCTTGTAGAGTATACTCCACCGTTTGTGGTACATCGTGCTGCTTGCAGCCTTGCCCGCTGGGCTCTTCCTGTGCTGTGAGATGCTCCATTGGCCGGTTTTCTAGCCAAACTTGTGTGATAAATCCTTAACACTGGCTGTTTATTCTGATCTTGACAAAACAGTTTACTTCTAACTTTATACTGTAATTTCAAAAAATGTCTAATTTTATACTTAAGTTTTGCAGAGCACCAACAGAGAAGCATGAAAAATTATATTGGGCAAATTCTGCACATGAAGAAAAGGTTGCAACAGCCAAAGCCTTTGTATTATTGGAAAGATAAATATATATTTTTTTCTTTTTGGTACCCTAAATGTATCCACTATCTGCCACCTGGGGACAAGTTTTGTTCTGTGTACCATGATTGTTTTCTATTACACAAGTTTTTACTGTAGAATCCTACAATAGAGTTTGACAATAGAGTGAATGAAGCTGACCTAGGTAACATCTACTTTGTCTGTCAATTAACTGATAAAATGCAGCTTAAATAATTGTTTTGACTCTGAATATGATTAGACTGCACTTCAAATTAATCATTATATTGAAGCTATGTTAGAAGGAAATGGTTTATGTTTATTTTGTTTATTTGTCTACGTTTGGTCTTCTGTTAACATGCCTAATCCATATTTCCTTTAGAAGTGAGGGTTTGGCCACATTAAGTGGGCAAAAGAGAGGTGGTCACACCTCCTCCTTGTTTTGCTTACTAAATATGTTTCAACCCTCTAACAGCATTAGGGAGAACATATTTATTAAGATTTATCATTGTAAATAATAGTTTTGATTTTTAAATAAAAGCATGTAACATCTTTTTAGAAATAAAGTTTAAAATCTACCTCCAACTTTGTGTCTGTTGTGTGTGAATATGAAGAAGACGTTTTTTTTCTTGCATTTTTCAATATGTTCAAACTATGATGTAACACTTTTTTTTACCAATCATAATTTTATCTGACTTTCACAACAGCCTAATAATGGCCATGGCTGGCCATTAGCTGTGAAGTGCCAGGGACTTTTATGGCTTTGTGGGGTATAGGTGCTTGGTGCAGTTCCATTGCTTCTGTGTATTGAACTGAACATATTTTAAGATAATTTTTGAGTTGCTGATTGATGCTTTTATTCCTTTTATTTCCCATAATCTTTACTGTTTTAATAGCCTTTTTTCCTCTTGCACACCTGTAGGTTTATTTCCCCAGGTGAATCGTTTACTTTTGCTGCCATGAATAAGGAAAAGCATAAACTCTTCCCAGAAGTAAAATTTAATATTAATAGATTGACCAGCATAGATGACTGACAGAGGGCAGAGTTGTTATTTTCTACCTGCCTGCGAGGACCTACGAAGGAAGGAATGGCCTCTTTTTCGCTGCAGAACTAAAACAAATAGAAACAGCTTCATGACTGTACAAGGAACTTTATTTCACTTAGACCATTTTAACTGAGGCCGCGTTGAACAAAGCAGCCTTTGGTGTCTCCTCCAGGATTATAGAGGAGGTCTTCCTCTAATCCTTGCCCCACAACCATCCTAATCTCCGTGACAACACCAAATGTCCACCTGTGGCAACCCCGTGGGTGAGTGGGTGAGTTCGCGTTTGTGCTGCGGCTCCTTTAAGAACCGGGCAGCGGCGTGTTCGTTACCAGGACAACTGAAAAATGACAAAACTCCTCGGCTCGTCTGTTGACAGCAGCAGTGAGGGAGAACCCAAACTTACGGCGAGTTTTGACCACCACCCGGAGAAATAACAACAGATTACCTGACTGAACTGGTCTAACGCGTTGAATTTCAAGCAACTGAACTGAGGTGAAAAGCTAACTTGCTGCTTGTCGGCCGACATTGATCGATCGATTGATTGAACAGTAAGTAACGCCACATATGGCCACAAGTAGAGATAGGGGGTCGCATACATGTTGACTCGACTGTTGCATCCATTAATTTGCACCATGTGTTGCTGTTTTGGAAATAAATGTTGAATTGGATGCGGCAGCTCTGACTTGGCTGGTCTCAATATGGTTGACAGACTTCATTCATAGCTTCAAGCCGTTTTAACACCTGTTATTCGGACATTCAAAGTCTGACGATCTCTTTCAGGAATAATCGAAGAGCATGGTGAGGATTTCTGCATGAGCAGGAGTGAGCAAAAAATGATGAGCAAAAAATATGGATCAACAAACGTGTCTGAGGTGGAGGAACATATTTCTCTGAAGTATGAAATAAAGAAGAGGCTTGGAAAGGGGGTGAGTGAGTGTTTTTTTTTTAAATTCTAAATGTGATGTATGTTGAATTTAATTTATCATTTAATTTACCATAATTTATCATAAAATTAATAATTCTCAACATACTCTGTATAACTCTCAGCATAAAATGTATAAATAAATAGATACAATTAAATAAATCAGATGCATTTAATTAAGTCTATGAAACTTTTAAGTTTCACTTCCATTTCAGTTTGCCAGCATTATTAAGAGTTGCAAAACCCATGTCCAGATTAACCCTTTTCGACCTCTGCGTTAATGTTAACCACATCTTTAAGCCTCTCTGTACTTTAGCCTTAAAAGAAATTCCTGAAATTCTCCAGACTTAAGGTCCTCAGTGAATACAAGTGTTGTAAGCAAGGGGTTTATTTACTTTGGCAGGACAAACTCTTTCCCTGCAGATCAGCTGATGTGTGAGGACACTTGTGAGCCAAACCCCTTTGTTTTTCTCTCCCCTAGTACAGTTGCCACAGGACTAAAAACAGCCTGGTTTCTTTCCATAGAAAGTCCACAGAGACTCACAAATTGCTGCTCTGCTTTAAATGGCCAGGTGGTAACTGCCACGTAGACAGGTAACACTGGCCTTCTAGGCATACCTGAGTGTGACTGTAGCTCAGGTTACACAGCTGTTCAACCTGTTTACAGTTTACCAATGGGCTAGATGGTAGCATCCTGTGCAGTGATGCTTGCCATTTTTTAGGCCAACGTTCCTGACAGGAGTAGACACAAGTCTTAGAAGTTTTTAGATGATCATGTATGAGAACTCTGTGGCATGCACTGTTTTAAAATGAATGTTAAAAGGATAATATGTTACAGTTAGATGGCAGAAACATTGTAAAAATGTAATTCAAATTTTCATTCTTGGCTCTTTTTACACTTATCTAGGTATGGAGGAGCTGTTCAGATCTATGGTTTCAGGATTTGTAGCCCTGCCTACAGTATTTCCCCATATTAGTCTGCATTATTAACTTTTCTGCCTTGTTGACATCCTGCTGTTAAAACGTTAATAATCTTAAACTTGCTGCAGAATACAATCAGTGACTTAATGTAATGTTATCTGTATTGTGTATCTGTTACAGGCCTATGGCATTGTATGGAAGGCAGTTGACAGACAAACTGGAGAGATTGTGGCTGTGAAAAAGATCTTTGATGCCTTCAGAAACAGGACAGATGCCCAGGTATGCAATGTCCTGTCTGATCTACAATAAGTTCAATGAAGTAATTATTGTAACCTGTGAACTCTTATCTTGTTTCCTATCTCTCCACCTCGTATAAATCGGCTCCCGCACCTGTCTCAATAGAAAAATAAGTTTGGCTAGTGATAAAATGGAACAAAGGGCTTTTGTCTTCCTAGCTTTCTTTTTTACTGCATGTTATTTATGAAGTTCATATTCTAACTGTAATTTTGTTTCTCTTTCTCAGCGAACATTCAGAGAAATCATGTTCCTTCAGGTAACTAAGAGTCCTGCTTCAGTTATGTAAAGGTCAACTAACTGTTAGACTATAATTTTCTTAATTTAAGTCTGATAGATTCATAATCTGAGTCCCACTCTCTAAATTTTCAGTCATTTCTCTGATGTCCAATATGGTGAAATATGCATAAAGAATGATATGTGATGATGTATTCAGTCAGCAGAAGTGCATCTAAGTTATTGGTGCTTTTGCTGAAAACTCAAACAAGTTTTATTGTTATCATAAATTAAATTTGGTTTGCAGGCAGGTGTTAGGCATAGATCACAGAAACACACTGATGACAACGATCAGCAAGAATGCAGCCGTCTCACTGTACTTTATATCCTGTTACATATTCCTGTTTCACTCTTTATCTGCTGACCCACATATATATGACCGTCTGCTGTGCCACTGCTCCCCAATCATCCTCCAGTAAAACTCCAGCGTTGCAGTCATGGGGTTGAGTGACCATTATGTAACCTGTGTTGAAACTGCCCCTGTTGTTTACACAACCTTGAAACAATAACTGCCAGTTATTACAGGTCAAACAGTAGCCACAGTGTGCTTTCTGTGTTTGTGTGCTTCTGTTTCTGTTACTAAAAAAAAAATCTTTATTCTTTATGCAGGAGTTTGGAGATCACCCCAACATCGTCAAACTTCTAAATGTCATCCGAGCGCAAAACGATAAAGACATTTACCTCATTTTTGAATATATGGGTGAGTGTAGCTCGACATGCTCAGCTGCTCAGCTGTGACACAGAAAAACAACATTGAGCAAATAATCATCATTCATTGAGATGGCTGCAGTGGTTCTTTGCAGTTTCACTTGGCACTGAAAAAGGTGTGAGGTGTGTGTAGTTGTGTGTGGAAGGGCTTCTGCTTCCCTTGGCTGCCTGCTTTGTCTTACTGCTGAGTCCACATATTGCCCCTCCCCTCCGCCTCTCTGCAGCCTAATCCATGACTGTGCACCAGCATCACAGCACAAACCTCCACTGTTTCTCTCTGGAGTCTCATTTTCAGAATGCTTCTTGGTTGAAATTATTGCCTATGTGATTCTAGAGGAACATGTGCCAAAATCATGGTTTACTGAGGATGATTTCCAGTCCAATCACTGGCTGATATTACTGTGACAGCCTTATTCAACAACACTTGCTCTCTGCTTTGACCCAGATACTGACCTGCATGCAGTGATTAAGAAAGGCACCCTACTGAAGGACATCCATAAACGTTATGTGATGCATCAACTCTTCAAAGCCATCAAATACCTGCATTCAGGAAATGTTATCCATAGGGACCAAAAGGTATGTCAGTGACTTTATCGGGTGGATAATATTCAGGAACAGTAGTGAATGCATATATATACACCACTCAAAAGTGCTATAATTGCTATAAGTGCTATATTTAAGATTCACAGAAGTTTAAAGCTGCATTATGCATGTATATCATTATGATATATTAATCTTTTGTTGTGATCTGTCTAAATGCATAATATAATGTAAAATATATTATAATATTTGAAATACAACATGTATTTTTACTAATGAAAATTTAAGCTAATGATATAATAAATAATAATAATAGATAACAATAAATGATAAAATACTGTCTACTATACAATGCTCTTCAATAGCACATGTTCATGTCTGCAGCAAATATGCTCTGTTCTAGGCTCCTCTCCCTGGAAACTACATTTCTGTTCCTCGTTTTTTCCTAGTAAACATCTTTTCACTCCTTGTATAATTTCTGTTTTCACACCTTGGTCAAGCTGGGCACTGCTCTCTGTAATACCTGCTAAAAATGATCTTTAGATAGATGAGTGAAAATCAAACTATTATTGTCCTCATTGAGAATGTTTCTGTTCTCTGTGTTTCCCACAGCCATCCAATGTGCTGCTGGACACTGACTGTGTAGTCAAGCTGTGTGATTTCGGCTTGGCCAGATCACTCAACCAGATCCAAGAGGACAGTGGGAATCCTGCACTGACGGAGTATGTGGCGACACGGTGGTACCGAGCTCCTGAGATCCTGCTGGGGTCTGCAAGGTATCAACTGTGATAAACATCTGTTGTTAGTAAACTCCATCTTCTGCCGGTTATTCACGACAGTTGTTTTGGCCATAATGAAGATAGTAACATGGCATTTTAATTCAAGGGACAGAATACTTACTTGGAAAATGACGTAGCTGTTTTGAGTGTACCAGATTGTAAAAGGAGTACATCTTGTCCAAAGGTACACTAAAGGTGTAGACATGTGGAGCCTCGGCTGTATCCTTGGAGAGATGCTGCTGGGAAAAGCCCTGTTCCCTGGGACATCCACTATCAACCAAATAGAGAAGATCATGAGTGCCATACCACACCCTAGTCCAGAAGGTGACTAAAAAAAGTCCAGGTTTAATTCGTTCAAATGCATCACATTTTGCTTTTACTTTGGATTAATTAAATACATTTTGATTTTCAGATATTCTCGCAATCAAGTCTGAATATGGCTCTTCTGTCATTCAGAGAATGTTACTGAAGTAAGAAAATATTTTTTAATCTATGTTGTACGAATTCTTCCATACACAGGACATATTAACAAATCATATTTTTTTTGTGTATGTACATGTAAATCTGGTTATCTAAGTAACCAACAATGCATATGTTGCATTTTATTCAGTTAACTCATGTGGATTACTTTATTTATATATAAATGCAGAGTGTGTACAGTTCATCCTTGACCTTTCTGACCTTGTCGCTCCTGGCACAAGGGGAGTTAAGGGAGTGACGATAACAAATTTCTTCCCCTCTACTGGGACTATAATCAGAGCCTGCAGGTGGAGGTGGGGCTCATTACATGCTCAGGGAACAAGAACAATGATTATTGCGGAGATTCAACGATGTAGCAGTGACAAAGCAAAATCATAGAACAAGCGATTGCAGCCTAAATAGACCACCTTGTTGCAAGTGGTGCATTTGATATGTGTTGAAAAAATACAAATATTTGAGTCAGCAAGGAGAGTCATATTGCTCAAAGGCTTTGCTATATTTCAGATCTTTGCATAAAGCAGTAAGTTTGTAAACTGCAAATATGTATCTGTACTTTAAAAGGAACAGTTTTATTTGTTATCTTTCTTTTACCTTTTCTAGTTAAGTATTGAAAACCCAAATTTGGCCTGATATTTTCTTTCAAACCTCCACATTTCTCTGACTCTCTTCCTACCCCTGCTTTTTGTGTATTTAAATCTCACCTGTCCTTCCTTCACCAGACCACAGGTGCCTCTGGAGGATCTTCTTCAGCCGTCTGTGCCTCCTGATGCTGTGGACCTGCTGAAGGGTTTGCTCGTTTTCAACCCAGACAAACGCTTGACTGCTGAGCAAGCCCTCCAACACCCATACGTAGCCAGGTATTAAGGAGCATTGATTAATGGATTATTGACTGTGGTCAGATTTTCCAATATTGTAAAGATGTCTTTTTTATTCTCTATTCTTTTGTTCGCTCAGCTGAGCGGTTTGAGCTAGTATGTTTTTTCTGCATGCCATGCTGCCTGTGCTGGATCAAGTTCAGAGAGATCAGTAATTAGTATCATTATGTTACTGTTATTATCATGAAATGTCATCTTTTATCCATAATTGTTTTTTTTCCCCTCAAGGTTCCATAATCCAGCCAAGGAGCCAGCTCTTAACTATGATGTAGTGCTGCCAGTGGATGATGATGTACAATTATCTGTGGTTCAATACCGCAACAAACTTTATGAGGTACAGAATGAGTCATAATTGTTCAGGAACCAACATTTAACATTTACTGCAGTAAAACTAAATAGTTAGTACTTATTGTGGAAGATGATCTGATCAAACTAATTAAACTTACATTTTCCCTTTCTTTACCTGCAGATGATACTGGAGAGGAGAACTAACCAGGGGATGTTAAGACTGATCCAGCAGAAGGATGTAGGCTGTGTCAGTAGCAGGGAGAAGCCCGGCCATAAAGATAATGGAGAGAAGGGCCCAGTGGCAGTAAATGGTGATGGTAATGGTGACCATGAGGAGAAACCCCAACATGAAAAGACTGATGAGAAAAACCACATGACTTCACATGCAGGCATCACCAAACCTGAGCCTGTGAATGTGTCCACCCTGCCAGCTGTGGAGAAGACAAGTCCATTAGCCAGCCCTGGCTTGGGGAAACTCACATATAACCCCATCACACATGCCCCAAGTATGTTTGAATATATTTCTACAGGTTCCACACAGGGCTGGGTGTCAAACTTTTTGATTTTGACTGTAAATATCTAAAGCTAGAAATTCTGAAAGCTTGCATTGATTGTTTGGACATATTTCACATTTCTTGTTTACTTATGCTTTTATCAGATTTATTAGACTCTTTTCATTTCGTGGAAAGTTCTGCTGTGGCTTTTTGTGTAAACATTTAATATTTGAAAAAAAAGAATTAGGTGAAAGACATTATACTTCTAAAAATAATGTAGTGAAAAATATTGTTTTGGTATCAGCACAAAAATAATACCTACAAACGTTACAAAACAACACCTAGTTCCATGCCTTCACAATAAAATCTAAACAATGCAGCTTCATGTGTTTTTCATAAATCTCTCAGACAGTATACATACACAGACCCTTGGCTAGAAAACACAAACTCTTCTTCTCTTCTTTCAGACGGTTTTGTTCGGAGCCCAGCTGGACCTCCACATTACTACCACTCAACTGCAGCCATTAGGAAACTAGTGGGACAGACCAGTAATGGAAGTGCAACTACATCACCAACAGAGGGCACTAACGCTAATACAGTAAGTATCAGGCCTCAGTTGACTTATTGTTCACTTTTGTTTTCTTTTGCTGTGATGTAATCATGATTTTTTTTTTTTTTACATCCTTTTTTATTTTTAGCTAGTGGCAGTCTTCCCTATGTATGTTTTCACTCTGTGGCTCACTTTGAACCTTATTCTATCTTTTCTCCCTCCTTTCATTAGTCCATGGACCAGATTCTTCAGCGTGGCCGCTCAGCCCCTGTGACCCATAACCGTTCCTTCTCCTTGACCCTAAACCAAACACAGAACAACCTGCTAGTGCGCAAGGATGAACCATCTTTGTCTTCAGGGCTACATGTCACATCTGCACGCCTGGTCAGTCCACTGCCCCTCAGGACATGTAAAATAAGTCTTAATATGAGTATACAACTTCAGCCTATTTATATGCATGATAAAATGTTGATTTTAAACTTAGAATTCGTAAAACCTATGGTTTGTTAAAGCCTGGTGGCTTTACTAAGCTATAGATGGAGTGGCTGTCATAACATGTCTAACCTTCTGTTTATTCCCATGCAGAACCAACGCTCCAACTCTCAGGTCCGTGAGGCTCGTCCCCCGCCACGGTTCAGCAAAAAAGTATTTCAGAGTAACTGTAATGTGGCAGCCGCAGGTGACCCACGAGCCAAACTAGGCAGCTATTCCCAGGCCTATGGTACTATCAACAAGACTGAACTGGACAATCTGCTTCGGAGTCGTCCTTACAACCAGTAACTGCTGTCATGTCAGTGGTTGCATAGGGGCTTGGTGGCAACTGTGTTTAAGCACACAACAAGGTTTGCCTTGTGATACAATCATAGGCGCGTGGCAAACTGAACGAGATCTTGTAAGAAGAAACTGTTAAGACTGTTAGGTCAAATGTCATTTATGTACTGTGCAAAATATAACCATGGAGACATGGATTTCCTTTCGCTGTCTGTGACAGTGAATACATAACTGTAAAATCCAGTGTGACTTCATATTACATTTATCAAACTGTACCAGCAGTTAATGAGAATATGCTCATCTCATTTTCCAAGAGGTTTTACTCATCTTCACTTCTTACAAGGATGGATCACCCGGCAGCCACAGCTGGCAGCTACCCTGGAGCCCAAGACTTTCAGGGGCCCTGAAGACTATATTTTCATTGAGTGTCAGTTGGTTTGAGATAATTTGACTGATACAAATTTATTTGAGAAAGTGCTCCATGTCAGCACATTATCAGCTGAAATGTTATCTGTAAAAGAGCCTTTGTGTCAAAATCAACATGCCAAATATTCCTAAATATATTTGTGTTTCACCCAAGTATCACACACAAGGGGTCAGTAGGGGCCCAGTACAGGGTAAAACCAGACATACATCTATGTAGCTAATCACATATGAGCTTAATGATTTATGTACATTAAGCCACTGGGTTTCAGGTGGACACAGAATAACTGTAAAATATACAAATAGTTGTTTGAATTGATTATATGCAAAAATTATCTTTCAGTACAGCAGCAATAAGTCTACTTGTTCTTCTAATGTATACAGAAAGAAAATGATTAGTGTTTCTTGCACCCAGTTTATAATGTCTAACAGATAACTGTGGCAGCAAAGTACCATAAAGTTAAATAATAACCAGAGGTTGAAGTTCTTAGATTCTTTATCTATCCACAATATACGAACTTCTATTAGAAGTCAAAATCCTTGTCCTCGAAATCCTTCTTAAGTACAGTTGTTCTGTCCATTGGTGCTCCCTCTGCAGAGAAGTGGCCCCGGTATACTACATTTTTAGATTGCTAATGCTGATGCATTGATGTGTAAGCAGCTTTTTACTGTTGTGGTCAGTCATGGTTAGTTAATCTTCAGAAGCAGGGTATACAGCTGCTGCTACACCATTTGTGTGTCCTCTCTCTAGGCCTCAAATCCTTTATTTATGAATAAATTAAAATGAACTCTTTGGAGGAACTGCTAACAAGAGTGAAGTGCAAAGTACTCAAGTACCTCGAAACCATACTACAGCTCTGGGGTAAATGTACTTTACACCGCTGATGATAAACCACATGACTAACCGTGCGTCACACAGAAGTCTCCTGATGTATCTGGATCTTTCCACGGCAGTAATTCGTTTGAAAAGCTGGTTACACATATGTAACTGCACTTTTGTGTTTCTTATAGGACCCGTATGAAAAAAAAAAAAAAAACACTGCGTCATTATTTAAATAAATTGTGTCATTTTGAAACAACCGGAGATCCCAAATCACGTGATCCTGCCGTGCGGTGACGTCAGCGGCTCTCAGCCCAGTTGCTCAGTTCAGACCACCAGGAGGAGGAGGAGGGAGAGTTTGTGTCGGCAGCTACTCTCCAATAAATACACACAAGGTAAGGGTGTTATAGCTTTGTGAGAATATTTTAGGCGTGTGTGTTTGTGTTTATTTTGTTAATAGAAATTATTATTATTATTTTTGTAGTTGTTTTTCATTAAATTAGCTGTCGGCGCGGTCAACGAGCACCGTTTGGCTAGCAACGTCCAGTACCTGCCCGTCCGCGGCTGTCACTTAACGTTAGCCGGACAGAAATCGGCAAATGAACAAAACAGATTAAATTTGCATAACTGCACATATCACACACGTATCTAGATACAGTGAGACACGAAGAAAAGTAGTCGGCTGGGAAAGGAGCCGACTGTAAACGTGGGGGCGCGGCGTGATGGTCACCGTCCTACGAAAAATAAAAATAAATAAAAAAAACAACTCAGTGAATGGATCCATCCTGGCGAGTTAGCTAGCTGTTCTGGATATCCCTGGCCTACTCACTGTCGCTTTAGCGGTCTTGGTTGTTTGGGGGGTAATGTTTTGTGGGATTGGGGTAACAGATGATCGCAGTGTCGCATTTATCTGCGCCGGTGAGGCCTAGGAGGAGGTGCGCCCGCTGCAGGTACATCTCGAAAAAGACGCTCGGTGCTCATATTGGATTCAGGTTTCTGTTTTGGTTTCCCTTCGTACTTAACCTATTAATAAATTTGTCATCATTCTTTTTGGCCCAGATTGACTTTAACTTTAAGAATTGGGAGTGGGTGATATAGATGAAATCCTTTATCTTGTTCTATGTAGCTTATATCATGTTATTTATATATTAGAGCTTGAACAATTGTTTGATTAATTTACTTGTTAAACTGCAACTATTTTGACGATTTATTTATTGTTAAGTAATTGATTTTAGAGTACACAATGACCTTTACCTTATTCCAGCTCCTCCAGTATAGGTATTTGCTGCTTTTCTGGTTTATATCACTGTAAATTGATCGATTAGTAGAGGGAAATAATCCGCAAATTAACTGGTAATAAAAATAATCAGTTGCACCCAGATTGTTATTATTATATCAGTTTATGGATAAAATACACAAAGAGGAAAACCTGTTGTTGGCTCACTAGGCTACTAAATGTTTATTGATGCAAAACATATACAAACATACAGTATTGCCCTACAGCAGTTCTGCTCACTGTTTGCAATATTGCATCACAATGGTCAATGGCTCTTGTCCAGAGATATTAAAGGGATACTTACTATCATACAAATGATAAATTATTTTTGACTAGGAGGTAAATAATTATATCACCCAATCTGAAATAGAGCCATCATGATAAGGTCAGAAAATCAGAGAGTTGTCACATAATAGTTTGACTGCTTCTAAAATCAAGAAGGAAAACATTGCCATAATATTAAAACAATATTAATACCGCTATATTACCCATTACCTCGTTTCAATGTTTTTACCTGTTGTTTCTATCTCAGTGTAAGGCCATCTCCATGAATAATCCACACATCTCCAAATATACACTGTCTCCATTAGCCCAAAACTGTCCTTTGCTATTTATAGTCTAGATCCCCTATCGTCCTTATTAGCTCTCCCATAAATGTTTTTTATTCACAGGTTGACAGTGTTGTTGGTTTAAATTCTGTATTTACACTTGTGTTGAGTGAACCTAAAGGGACATACCTGAGCAAGATGTTTATAAGCTCAGACAAGCAGCCTATGTGTTCCTCCCTGACAACTGCCAGCTGGTGCAAATTAGTTTGCTCTCCTTTTAATATAGTTTTATGTTGACTTGCTTTACTACACTTACATTGAGTGGTTGTAGCTTATTGATATGTTGAGTGAGAACTTTTAAATGAACATTTTTCAAATTAATGTTATGTTATGTTCATGTGTCGTGTTAAATTTTACTGTTAATGGAGTATGGGGGAGGTATTAAACATTTTGGATAAGTCTGTTTAGCCGACACCAGTTTTGTTTGGGAAGATTTGGATTTTCAAGGATCAGTAGGCTTGTACTATCCAGACAAGAGCAATAAAGCTGAGCTATCCTGCCAACACCACCTCCTGAAATTGCCAACTGCTTATGCAGTGTAAGGAGTGATACGTTGATTTCATCTCTAAGCTAATGATCAAAAAGCATTGTTGGAGTTCTAGCTTTGCTTACAGTGGCCACCAAGGGAAAAAAACACATCTTTTTTGAACAAGAAAATGTTCTCATTATAATAATTCTCTTCTAATGAGAGACTTGAAAAATAACAATAAGCTGGTATAAAAAGTACAAACTTTAATGCTGATATAGGTCTTCCTAATTTAAATTAAAAAAAAAAAAAAATCAGTCCTGTTATTGAGAGAAATTGAGATTTTGTTCACTGTGACAGCAGTATGTTGTCGTACTATACTAACCTACACAAAGTGCAACCATCTGTTACGAGGTGAGGTGTCTGCAGTTTGACAGTGCAAGAGCTGCTTCTCACGTGGCATGGCATGATGACAATATCTTGCCAGACTGCTGCATTGGCTGGCAGAAAGGCTGATAGCAACACAGTGTAGGATTTTGTCTGCCAGGTGGTCTAAGTGACAATTTCATAATGGGACTCAAGATGTTATCATGGTGCACTCAATGCTTTTCAGAGTTGGATTAAAATTCAGCTGGTTCTGTGGTTGGTGCATGTTGCGTGAAACAACCCTGTGAAACTTTTCATCCTACAGGTTAAGAAACTGTGTTGCGTTGTGTCATTTTTAGAAAAAGGTGCATCTTTAAAACAAGTGGGATTTCATTTCATCCTCCATCAAAGATCACAATTTCTCAGTTTTGTTTTGGCGCCACATATAATAGCATGCTTACCTTTATATGGGCCCCTCTGCTTTGTGTGGCTGCGTTGTCAATGTGTTTCCGGGTGTTGCTCAGGCATGCACATAACATGTTGTGCATGGGTTTGTCAAGGTATTGTGTTAGCCTAATTGTGTTGACGTGGCTCTCTGGCTAGCCCACTGAATCCCTCCCTTTAACCTAATTCCCCTAGCGATAGCTATCAGCAGAAGCCAGGGATAGTGGCACTGTCTTTATCCATAGCGTCGGGGTGTCTCTCCTAAGAGGATTTGAAATCTCCCACATAATGCTTGTAAAGCTGTACAAACAGTGCATCAAACTGTCTCCTCACTCTACAAAAAAAGCAAAAAAAAAAAAGTTTTCTCTGAATCCTCTTTCACTATATCTCAGAAGTGGAAGTGAAACTGCTGTGGTTGTTGAAATGAACTTTTGCACTTGTTAAATGAAATGAGAAGTTCGCCACTAACCTTTAATATACTCTTCTGAAAAAATCTTAGTCTTTTTTTTCTTTTACATTTCTTTGTGTAAAACTATTTTTAACAGTTTCTGAAATAATAAAATCAACTGTTTTTTTTAGCGATTAGTGTCTTAAGACACATCAAAAAAATAAATATGTTGTCAGAATATCAGAGGAGAAGGCCGTCTGACCTAACTGTTGAACTGTTGAACTGAGCTGAACTGTTGTTTGACTTCATGCATATTTCTGACATAAGTGTCTCATCCTGTTGACTTTTTTACTTTGGACCATATCTGGTAATCCCTTTAACACAGATGAAAAGCCACAAACATTGAATTCAATCAATGTAAGGTCACTTCTGTTAAACTTGACTTGCAAGATCATCTTAATCTTTTACTGCAATCTTGAAATATTAATATAAAGCACTGAAAGATAATTCAGTTAATATACATTTCTTAAAATCATACTGTCATGATATGATCTTACAGTGTAATCTTTCTACAAATTTCTGTTGTCCAAACTAGAGATACAGAGCAAGCTAAATTATAAATTAACAAAGTTAGTTATTTAAGTTTTTGTTTTACACATATGAAGAGTTTGTGCTCATGTAACACATAACAGAGGAGCACAGTAGAGCTGAAATGATTGATCGACAGAAAAATAATCTAATATACTACTATTCAGTACTTTCTTTTAAGTATAATATACTTGTATTATGCTTTGCTAATCATAAACCAAGTATTGTTGAGATTTGGACTGCAGGTCAGACAAAATAAGTAATTTAATGAGATCCCCTTGGACCTCATCACCTGGACCAAACAATAAATGAGTTAATGGAAAAAGTGATTCGGAGATTAATCAAGAATGAAATAAACTGTTATAGTTGTAGACCTAGAGCAGTCTACTTTCTTTTTTTGTTTGTCATTGCAGCCGTATCGCCCAGTCCAAACATGCATGACAGATTCTCTCAAGTCAGGAGTTCTAATCTTAAATTCTTTACATGGATATTGGACAGGGAGTGGATCACATGCTCTGACTGTGTGTGTCACATGATTAGTTGAGCGGTCTTGGGTTACTCAGTTACACCTCTGGATTCATTCAGTTGACAGACGTCTCATCTTGTGTGACACAAGCAAACAAAGCCTTGAATTACTGAGGAAAGTGTTGTATGTCTGTTCAGATCAAGTCAGTTTTTTTTTTTTTTTAGCTAAACCAATAATGCCTGCAGTGCAAACAGTTAACTGACAGATAGTTGGATTTGTCAAGCAGTTCAGCAAAACTACTGCACAGAGCGCATTGTATACCCGCCTTACACAACCATTGTTGTCCAGACAGCTGGGAGGGATTTGGCTCCTCAGATAATGATTGTAATCTGTTATGATCTTAATGGAGACTGTCAGTATGAAGCAGATCCAGGACTCGCCATGTTTGTCTGCAGTCTCTCACTACACTGTCCTAGTGATGGATAGACAGGGATCATGATGTTTGCCAGGGAGAAATAGAGCAGTGTTGTATAACGCTCACCGTTAATTCAGTGTGGCCTGGAAAGAGGCAAGGAGAAGGATGGAGCGAGTGTGAGCATGTAAACACGATATTTAGTGATCTGATCTGTGTTTTCTAATGGGTGGTGTGTATTAAAAGTGAGGACTGAGAGTGTGTTTGTCTGTGTTGGTATGTAAGCAGTAGTTTAAAAGGCACATCTGTATGCACCACTTTAAAGCCAGTCTGATGCCCAGTCCAGCTCTTCTTTTGAAGTCAGCAATTAGAAGAATGGCTTTTGGCTCCCTTCCTGCTGAGCAAAAGTCTTCCTCTGGGGACAGGAGGCCTTTTATTTGAAAACTGTGCAGCATTTTTGAAAACACCAATCAACCTTGTAAATCTGACGTCACTTGCAGAGAGATTTATGTTTTCTTGTGTGCAGTTCTTGTGTCTTGCCTCATTAGCGTTATAGATTGCAATGAAAATGACACAGAAACCATGTGACCAGGGTTTTGCAGGGGCCTGGTGGGGCAGGGACACTGCAGTAAATGGCCAGTATGTCAGGTCTCTTCCAGAAGCAAAGCAGATTAATAATACATTTGGTTACCAAGGCACCACCTTCATCCATGGTAACATTGTCAGCACTGAAGTGGACAGTGTTTGCTTTTTCCTTGTTTCTCTCACACCACCCATCCCAGCTTTGTGTTTTCTCCTGGCTAAGTCCATACAGCCAGTGTGTGGGATTGACAGTTTTATGTCGGTGTAAATGTAGCCTGTGATTTCTTGTGTAGTTTTCCTCATCAGATTTTTTCACAAGAATGCACAGTTCTTACTGCAGTACATTTCTTGGAGGTCTATAGTTGAACTTTATCACTGGTGGAGTTTCAGAATTACAAGGTAACCTCAAATGGAGAAAGAGATGCATGTGACTCAAGTGTGCAAATGTCCCACTTTTTAATTGTTGTTTTCATTTAGGTTTTCTTAGTCGCCAGGGTGCACTGGATCTATCTGAAGCCACAGTTTGGACTGTTTCTTCCTCTCCGCCATGACTCCTTTGCAAATTTCCAGCCACATAGACACATGAATTTGACGTCACTGTTTTGCAATACACAGCTGTCAAGAACACATGCTGGCATTGATAAAAGGAATTGATAAGCTCAGAGTCATGCAAGTACAGTGGTTCAGACAGTGTGGAACCGGCTCTCAATTCCCATCACTGTTCAGAGGCTGTTGCTGCTATTAAATGCCCCTACCACCATCACCACCCTCACCTAGCTGGGTAAAATAGACAGCTGAAACGATAAGTCAGTCTATCTTAAATTAATCTGCTCATAATGAATCGACAGTTCTGCTGTTTAAGTCACAGTTTAAGCTAAAAGGCCAAATATTATCTATACAAATCAAATGATTAATAGATTAATTGAGTCCCCTCTTCTCCCCCTTCACCTCCTTCCTGCTTTGGCAGTAGAAACAGCCTTACATTACATTTAACTTTCCATTTTTATCACATATTACTAATAGTTTGTGCACCACAACAAAAGCAAACATACTCAAATCAAAACAGTCACTGATTTTATCAAGGCATTCCATTATATCGTAATCATTACTTAATAATAATCAACCAAATTACCATTACTCTGGAACAAATGCATTCAAATCTCAGAATAATTCATTTGTTGTACTTCCATGAGTACTAACTAATAATTATACTTCCATTAACTTTAAAGTCATTGCTCAAATTAAATCCTTCCTCCCTCATACTGATGTTCTTTGCCATTGATTTCTGCTCTCTGATGCCTCTCCCCGATCCGCCTGTAAGGCCTTCAAGGCTTTGATTAGAGCCTGGTTCTCTTCATCCCCTGTATTCCTGGTCTCTCTCCTGCCCTGTGTACTCTCTATTACTTGTGTCACAACAATCTTTAACCTTAAAGATGGCCTGTGGTGGCTCCTCTTTTTTCCTTGTGCTACCCCACATCCTAGTTTTTTCATGACCGCCCTGTCCATTTATTTTGGTGTGTTTGAATAAAAGGCCTATTTTGGCAGAAGCAAAATCGAAACAGGAATGTAAAAGAGCATAAAATTATGATCATAGCTGGAATTTAGCTTGTGAAACAGAAAGGCAACGTGATGTAGCGCTATTTCGTCTTTCTGTCTTCTCTTCCTGCTCCATTATTTGATTGCCTGTCACCTTTTTAATCAGGCAGATACAGTGTTTGTGTCTTTGCCAGTTTGGCCTAAATGTTGTACTGTCATTGCTTTTGCTCAGCTTCCTTCTGAGGCTGTTGAGATTCAATAAAGATGCTGAAATTGTATGTATAAGGATACAGAATTCCTTGCCTGTTAAATGCTTGTTTGTACTGGATGTTGCTTTTTAAGAAAACTAGTTATAATTCTAGTTCTCCTCTTTTCACAGATTATTCTTGCAGCAGAGTAAGCCTTCCCTCAAACCATGTCCCAGGACAAGAGTGGATACCCTGGTATGGGTGAGACCAACCCACTTCATAACAATGTCTATGGACCCCCTCAGCCAGGTTTTGGCATTCCCCCTCCCAACTACAGCCAGGCACCGGGGGGACCATACCCACCAGCAGCTGGCTATGGGCAGCCAGGCTTCCCCCAGGCAGGCCCAGGTTTCGCCCCTGGTCCTTTCCCTCAGATGCCTTACCCTCAGATGCCCTATCCTCAGGGGCCCTACCCTCAGGGGCCTTATCAGCAAGGAACCCCACAGCCAGGCTTTCCCGGAGACCCCATAGGTGAGTAGTTAAACTAAAGGTTTTAGGCATTAATTAGAAGCCTTTATCTTTCTAGGTCACCATATTTTTTGTTATTGGATATCTGAATTTGTCACATACAGTGCATCTGTAAAGTATTCACAGCGCATCACTTTTTCCACATTTTGTTATGTTACAGCCTTATTTCAAAATGGATTAAATTCATTTTTTACCTCAAAATTCTACACACAATACCCCATAATGACAAAGTGAAAAAGGTTTGCTTGAAATTTTTGCAAATATATTAAAAATAAAAAACCAAAAAAATAGCCTATGTCCATGACACTCAAAATTGAGCTCAGGTGCATCCTGTTTCCTGAATGCCAAGTGTCATGTCTGGAGGAAACCAGGCACCGCTCATCACATGGCCAATACCATCCCTACTGTGAAGCATGGTGGTGGCAGCATCATGCTGTGGGGATGTTTTTCAGCAGCAGGTACAGGGAGACTAGTCAGGGTTGAGGGAAAGATGAATGCAGCAAAGTACAGAGACATGCTTGATGATAAACTGCACCAGAGGGCTCTGGACCTCGGACCAGGGCGAAGGTTCATCTTCCAACAGGACAACGACCCTAAGCACACAGCGAAGATAACAAAGGAGTGGCTTCGGGACAACTCTGTGAATGTCCTTGAGTGGGCCAGCCAGAGTCCAGACTTGAACCCGATTGAACATCTCTGGAGAGATCTGAAAATGGCTGTGCACCGACGCTCCCCATCCAACCTGATGGAGCTTGAGAGGTTCTGCAGAGAAGAATGGGAGAAGCTGCCCAAACTTTTTTCTCTTTGTCATTATGGGGTATTGTGTGTAGAATTTTGAGGTAAAAAATGAATTTAATCCATTTTGGAATAAGGCTGTAACATAACAAAATGTGGAAAAAGTGAAGCACTGTGAATACTTTCTGGATGTGCTGTAGGTGATAAAGTGCAATATGGCCAAATAGTGGAACTGTACCTGCTTTTGCTCTATTTTCAGTTACCACTTACAAAAAAACGATCTGCTCAGCAAGTTGTGTTCATTAATTTCTTTTCCAAAACTTTTCCTCTTTGCTCATTAAAGCTGTCTCAGTTTACCATCTGAAAGTGGCCAGTTTGGATGGAAATTTTCTCTATAAATGAATTTATACCTCAAAGGCACAATTTTATCCAAATCAACAAAAAAAAACATTGGTGACTCCACTTTACATCTGACTTAACACAGATGAAAGGGCAATCAATGAGATGATCAATACCACACACAGAGTGTGCATCAGACATGCATCCATTTGTTTAGCTTAGTTTTTTGTCAGTTGATTGTTTTATTTAACATCTATTGTCCTGTTATTGTTTTTCACCAGCACCTGCTGGCAGCCCTGGCTATCATGGTGATGTACCTCCATCTTACTATGACAATGAGGAGTTCACCAACTCTGGCTTTGAAGATAAGATCATCCGACAAGCCTTCATCAGAAAAGTAGGTTCTTTACTGTGTCCAACAGATTACATACTGTATGCAGTACAACCAACATTAATACAAAATACCACCAAACATAATTCTTCATCTCTCAAAATCACTTCATTCCTCTTTCCCACCAGGTCTTCATGGTTCTCACTGTGCAGCTGCTGGTCACTTTTTCCTTTGTTGCTGTCTTCACCTTTGTCGATGATGCCAAGTACTTTGTGCGACGCAATGCATGGACATACTACATGTCCTATGCAGTCTTCTTTGTGTCACTAATCGTCCTCAGTTGCTGTGGAGACTTCCGCCGCAAGCACCCCTGGAATTTGGTTGCACTGGTAAGAACATGCCCTAACACCAAATGATAAAAAAAACTATGAATTACCTGTTGTAAAAGTCAGTTTCCATAATGAATCAACAGGTTCACATCTTACGTTACATTTTGTGTATGAGGGTCAATGTACAGTGATAAGTTGGGATGACTCTGAGCGTCAAACATATGTAAGGCAAGAGTGTAGTTAAGGTTAAACGCCCATAAACACTGATTACTCACCTCTCAAACTTTGAAATAGCGTTTATGCCTCCTTTTCATGGCATTTACGTACACTTCACATCACACACTTGTTAATGCAGTCTAACTGGGCTACCTGTCTGTTTTCTCAGAAAATTCTCAGATTACTAATTTTGTTTTCTGCTGCAACATTGTATCCTCATGTCAACATTTTTGTTTCCACGCAGAACGACATCTGACGCTAAAGTTAGAAGGTAGACTTGAAACACTGCAGGAAGTGGTTTCATAATGCAGAGAAATTAACAAGTTCAGAGGATGAACAAATGACATCTAATAGGTGCTACATTAATTAATGATCTATCAAATGAAAGTAACTAGTTAGTTATGAGTGAGTAAAGTTATTTTTACATTAGTGTTGCTTAAACCGTCCAGTTTACCTAACTTGTTGCCAGTTGGTTCGCAACAAGTTAGTTACTCCTTAGGTCCTAACCTGTATTCCCACTACATTAAGTTGTTAATCAGCAACTGCTGTAATTAACACTATGCAAGTGAGAAAGGAGTCCGGCTTTGAACTCCCTTCTCAGCTCTCTTTTTTCTTGTTACACAGCTGTGAATTGCACTTTTCATGTGAACAACTGGGTTAAACACTAAGAATGTCTCTATGAGAGACTGTCTGGAATAGCACACTATTCCCTCCATATTTGGGTGATATTGCATCCCCTCTCCTCTATGATGCCCAGCTTTCACTCTGCCCTCCAGTGTGGCCTTTCAGCCATAAACTCGTTTGATTTTTAATGTGGTCAGACAACATGTGTAAGAACTAGTTCTGACAGAGTATACGGTGGCCTTTGAATATTGTACTTTGAAAACAACACTTAAATCACTAGCATGTAAAGTTTGTAATGGCTCGTGTTAATTTGGTTGTGTGTTTTCTGTGTCATGCAGTCCATTCTGACCCTGAGCCTCTCCTACATGGTGGGAATGATCGCCAGCTTCTACGACACAGAGACCGTCATCATGGCTGTGGGCATCACAGCGGTGGTCTGCTTCACTGTCGTCCTCTTCTCACTACAGGTCAGTACACATGTATTCACATGCCCACACACAAACATCAACCTCTGGTTATTTGTTATTTGTGTAGTAAGGGAGATGCTCAACCTAGGCCCTGTTCAGACCTGGTGTTAACATATCTCTCACGTGATCTGATCAGAAGTTCAGCTCAAAGTGCAGGCATGAACACACCCAAGACGCATTGAAGGTGAATTCAGAGGTGGCCTGGTTCCCTCTGCTATAGTCGAACTGGCAAAAAATGAAAATGTGTTTATTTGCATATGGAGCTAGGAAGTGAGATCGGATCACAAGTGGTCACTCAAAACGCATGTGGAACTGATGTACTGAAAGCTGTATGTTAATGCCAAGTCTGAACAGGGCCACTCTTACACTAGCATGTCTTTATCTTAGAATTAAAGCTGCTTGTTAATGGTTTAAAACATTAAATATTCAAACCACTAGCTGTGAGTGTAATGAATAATCAAGGCTGCATTTGAATATGTCCGTTAGTCATGTAAAGTGGTGTGTCTCACATCTTATCACAGCTCATATTGCTTTTGTTTTCTAAGTCGCTTTTCTCTTGTTTTTTTACTACAGAGCAAATATGACTTTACTTCCTGTCGGGGCGTGCTTTTTGTGTGCCTGATCGTGCTGTTGCTCTTCTCCATCCTCTGCATCTTCATCCGCCACAGGATCCTGCACATCGTCTATGCCTCACTTGGGGCTCTGCTCTTCACCTGCGTAAGTTTAGCACTCATAGCGTTTCATTTTCACATTAATAATTTCAGTGGCTCCTGTGTGACTTTAATTTCTGTCTATTATGTTGCAAATTTCAAATTGAGCACTATAATAATGATCACTTAGATGTTATAACTTGAGCTAGGGCAGATGATTTCATCAAACGTCTAACCTGTAAGTTAATTCTCCAGTTGGGTAAGTTGATATTTGTGTGGTGATGGCGTCCAGTTGTCTGGATACAGTTATTAGACAGTCATTATTGGCATAATGATGATTTTTCCGCCTTCTAGGGAAGGTTATTCTGCTCAGTAAGGGATAATTCCGTCTGCAGAATGTTAAGAGACTAAAGCAGAAACTGGGTAGGAAAAAGATTCATGCTTAGCAAGAGGAACGTGGCACACAAACTTTGTTATTAAGATCTGAATATATGATCATGCATTGTGAGCCAGACTCAACCAAAACATCTGTTAAAACACTCTTAATATTGAGTGGTGGAAGTACTCAGATCTTTTATGTAAGTAAAAGAACCAATAGCGCACTTTAAAATACTCCATTACAAGTCAAAGTACTGCATTCAAAATCCTACTTAGGTAAATGTACATTAGTATTGTCAGCAAAATTTACTCAAAGTAAAAGTACTAGTACTGCAGTAAGGTATTTCCTCTTACTAATATCTTATTATGTCGGACATTATTAGATTGTTAATATTGATGCCTCAGTGTATAAGCAGTGTTTTTTTGTTAAAGCTCCTCAAAGTTCTGATACACAAATGATTTATGAGCTAGAAAGGTTTGGAACAACTGGTTTAATCTCTAATACAGTATCATTTATACACATATAAATGTTTTATCTTTAAAGTAACTGCAGCTGTCAGATTGTTCGCTATGTAGTGGAATAGAAGTATAAAGTACCCTAAAATGGAAATACCTCAAAATTGTACTTACACACAGTACTTGAGTAAATGTAATGGTCACATTCAACCACTGTGAACATCTATTATATTGCGAGTAAAATAAAAGCTTTGGGTCAACAGAAGTAGATAATTCCATAAAGAATAGAATTCAGACAGATGATCAAGGGAAGAGAAGGTGTGATAGGAAGCATTTGATTAGTGAAGATTAACTCCTGAAGACTAGCAGAACAAAGGGTCTATTGGCCTTTTATTATACTAGTGCTAAAAGGGTATTCCCATTAAAATGGATGGGAGAGGCCTGTGTTTTTTTCATGCATGGGTGTTATAATACATTGGAAACTTGAGAGAAGCTTTAGATATGTGTGACAGTATTATCTTAAGCGAGACTTGAAATTGATATAATGTACACCATATGAATATGCTGTAATGTACATACCATTAAAGTTCAATTGATAGCCCAGGCTTTTATTTGCTTTAGTCACTGAATTCAACTGGCCTATGTCTGGGAAAGGGCATCTACATGGGACAGGCCTTTAATTCCTTTCACACAAAACTTGTGTATTGTTCAACCATTATGGATATTAATTGTATAAAAAAAATACTAGGCAATAAAATAACACATTATGAATCATTCATTTCATCTAACTCTGAGAGACAGCACATACACAGAGAGAGAGAGCGCGAGAGATCAATATCACAATAAATATAAATCTTTTGAGATGATTAATGCCATCCTTGTTCTTCTCTGCAGTTTTTGGCTGTGGACACTCAGCTTCTCCTGGGCAACAAGAAGCTGGCCCTGAGTCCAGAGGAGTACATTTTTGCTGCCCTCAACCTCTACACTGATATCATTAATATCTTCCTCTACATCCTGGCTATTGTGGGTCGCTCCCGCGAATGAGGCTGCACCTTAACAGCAGGGACCCAGAGAATGCCTCTCATTATTGTGTAATGTTGCTAACATGCCCTGTGATCTCTGACTCCTTTTACTTTTCTCCAATTTTGCTCTTTATTTCCTCTCCAATCATACACAGTTATTTTTTAACAGATAGTAGGACTGTGCAGGAGATGCAGCTTGTCATAAAATGCAGCTGAGAGGGACACTTAAAAAAAACAAAACTTGCCATTAATGACAGAATGCAATGATCTGTCTTTTCCTCACTTTGACTGCTCTGCTTGCTCTTACTGTCCTCTGCTTCTACTAACACAGATGACAACATTATGTCTACACTACCCACCTCCCAACTTCCAGTTTGGCACGGCAAATACAGTGTCAAATGTGTTATTGTACGAGTGCTTGGCACTCGGCCTGGCCTTGTCGCAGAGAGTAAACTGGAAAAGTGGCGCTATCTGTGACACTTAATATTGATGCAAACGATCTTTGCCTGAAGAAGTTAGTGCTAGAAATATCCTCTCCTTCAACCTGTCTGTTTTCCCAAACTACTCTCTCCCTTTTCAAACTGCTGGTGTAAAGTAACTCTGCATGGCAACATTGGAAACACAACTAAAGATGTGTTACAATTCTTTAGAACTACCAGAGGAAAACCTCTAGCTTGCTTGTCATAGCTGTAAATAGTTAAGTGTATTAATGTATATGATGCCAATCTCCCCCCTGCCACTGAAAGGCATTCTGGGGTGATTCATATGGATGTGCTTCTTTTTGGGAAAAATGTGCTCTGTTATCAGAACTGTGCTGACCCAGTGTAGTAACTAAAATCTTTCAGTGGCATAAGAATAAAGATCAGCGTTGGATGTGTATAACAAATATGAACATAAATTAATATTTATAAATTATATATTCTTTCATAATATCTTTTCAAAAGGATAAAAATTTAGTTCTGAAATTATTTGTATAACAGAATCCCTATACCTTCTTTGAGTGTGTTTTTTTTGTGTTTTGTTTTTTTTTTTTTTTTCTTTAACTGTCTTCACCAATTCCCTCTTGTGTGGTCATCAAAGTGAAGTGACATTTTAGTGCTGTATTTATTTTTTTCTCGTTGCAACTAATGTGAAATATTGAAGTACTGGCATTTCTGACCACTTTTTTTACCAAGCTAATCCAGGTTTCAGAATTTCAAAATTCTAAACCAGTTAATATGAAGTAGACCGACACCAAACTTGAAGGAAATTGCACTTGTAACTTTTCTATTTATTAAGTTTGATGTAGATAGCGGGGTTGTTATAAGCTGGTGTTAAGGAAAACAAACTCAGACTGAAATTTTCAAAGACATGATTGGAACATCATAACATACAGGATGCATAACATACAAAGTAAAACAGGCAATAGGATTCAATATACACTGGAAGCCAAGATACTCCTACACACAAACACACACAACTTGAATGATATATTTAACATGACATTTAACATGTTTTATTCTGTAACTTCTGTTTTGATTTTTCACCTTTTGCATGACTCTCTCCCATTTGCATGTGCTGATAATGCACACTGTACAGGTGCTCCTGTTTTGAAGAGACACAGTGTTGTTTGGCAGCCCTGTTAGACTTTTTTTTTAATCTTGTGTTTCTATCTAACTAATGTGTATGTGTATATAGAACTCCTTAGTGGTTTGACGTGTATAGATCAAGTAAGTTTTGGGCTTTGTAGGTCTGTTTGCATTGTATATTTGCATTAAATTAAAGTGGAATCACATTCCTCCACACAGCTGTTGGCTTTTCATTAAAATTAATACAATGTAAAGGTGTTTACTTTGTGTGTTGTTTTTGTGTGTTGTACATGTCATCTGGTTGACAGGAAACTGCACATCAGATAAAGTAAATTTAACTTCCCAAGCCCCTCATAAGGCATTTTTCAGACAAAACAAAAACGGTTGTGTTTTTGATTGTAATTATTAGAGCCTGACAATATATTGGCTTGATCAATATTAGTGGCTGATTTTAGCTAATCACAGAAAAATGAAATTGTCTATTTATCAGCCAATAATATAATGTGCCTTTGCAGAAGTTGCCAGCTGAACAGCAGAGATTTTTCAGTTGATGTCTCGCTCAGTATCATATTTTCTTAAAACCAAAGAATCTTAAAATATTATTTTTTGAGTCATACTGTATCTTTGTGTTGCAAATTAAATAGAAGCTATTCTGTAGTTTGTTTTTACTCTTAAATATAGATTTAAAAAAAAATCAAAAATCGACTACTGAATTTCTTTCAAGTTTAAGACTTATAAATTGTGCCTTAGTTCACATCAGATCAAATTTGACTCATAAGATTTAAGGGCACTGAAATATATTAAAGCAGCAAGTTTCCAACTGTAAATGTCAAGATTTGAAATATAGATTGCATCTGTATCTGTAAGCCTCTGGTAACAGGGCATCCATTACACTGTTTACAACTATAACTTCTATCTGTAACTATAACTTTTCAGATTTAAATATGAATATTTAGTTTATTCTGCCACTGGGTGCACAGCCACCTTTGAAGTCTTTGGCGCCAAACGTTTCGTCCTTCAAGTCAGGACTCAAGGAAAAGTGGATTTTGCAGTTACCTGGACAGTTAAGGAAACGCTCCTCTGGCCGGATAGACATGAGCAAATTGACAGGTTAGATACGTACATTAAAACTGAACTAAAGTCTAACTACAAGTGGCTAACTTAAACCGATTTAAGAATATGTAATGTGACAAGAATTCCTGTAGATAACTGTCAATGGTAGTGTCTGTCTAACTGCTCGGTAATAATGTTGTCTGCTAACGAATACTTAAAATGAAACAGGGATAATAATAATAATAATAATAATAATGATAATGCAGAATGTTAAATAATAAATCCAATATTACCGTTAATTAAGCTCTGACATTTAATTTCGGGAAGGCCATTTGTGGACTAAACTGAAACTGTCAACGTTTTTAGCAACAAACTAAGCTAGCGTTAGCTGCATTTCGTTTCCGTTTGGCTAACGGTAGCGCCGGTGTGAATTTGTGCCAGCTCATCCTGGGCCAAGACAAAACCTGAGCTATACAGACAGCTTGTAAGTTCACTTCAACCCACCGAGCTATTGACCGTGTGGCTAATAAGGGTAACTTGAAGATAATTTACAGAAAGAAACGCAACACCACAAGTTGTTGCTTATCTGACATGTTTTGTCTCCATAACAGGATTCAACATTGAGGACATGGTTAATGTTTCACCACTGAAAGAGGGTAAATTAGACAAAGCTGCACAAAGTAGCAAAGTGCAAATGAAAACAATCTTTAACACGTTTAAAATAAGGCTGATGTTTTCATGTCCTGCTCTGTCAGGTGGTGAAACACAGGAGCCCAAAGTTGAGCAGCTGATGAGCAAACTGAGGAGGCTCCAACAAGGTAGTTTCCACTGACGTGGACTCATCACATTTTAAATTGCAAGTAAATCAGCTATTACAGATCACAGATCAATCGCCACTGGATTTACTTTGTTGGAAAGTTTTTCTTCCATTTAAAAATTTCAGTTGAATTGGTAAATTAATCAAATCAAGCCAAACTTTCTTTATTTCATCGCGTTGGCTGTATATTTATTGTGTACAAATGGTTAAAAGAAAAAAACAAACAAAAACAAGTCGTGAAAGTCGTGAAACTGGAATTTCATGTAGAAGATTGCCCTTTATATTATTGCATATCTCTTACGAAGACTATGTGCAGGCGTGTTTACTTGGTTTTTTGTATTGATTCCTCCAGATAATTACCTGTCGCGTTCTTCCGTCTTCGTGTTGAATTGCGTTTGTTTCGGACGTGTGTGGCGTTGTAGTAGTGAGTTGGATATATCGACGGTTAGTTCATTATTTAGCTCTAGTATTGGGAGACTGTTAATCTAATCAGTACGAATCCTCAATTTCTAATTACATGTCGTATATTATGTACAAGCCAGCATGAATTTAAACTCGTAACTCAGTTAGATCGGGATGGGAGACATGTATCTTGACACAGTAGTTAATCTTTGTAATGCCACTCTTCCACTTCCGCTAGTAAGTCGCGTTGACTTTTTCTTTAAATACAATAAAAACAGGTAGAAACGACAAATGTGAACTACGTGTCGGACGTCTAAGGAAGTAAACTGCCCGTACAATGTGAAAACACGTAAACATGGAGGTCTTAGTCTGTGTGAAATCTTTGGTAATGTGCACCAATAAGAAGGCTGATCGTGCTGGCGATATGCTAATGAACACGCATTTTCTTCTGGGTTTAAGAGAAAAAGTAGCACATAGAGCCAAAACCTTAATAAACTAACCTAATAAGGATCCGAGTTTAAACACATTTAACTACATGTGATAAGTAAAAGTTTAGCACTAGCACGGAAGTTAAAACCGTGAGTTAGACAGCTGTACCTACAGATCATAACAGCTGTTATACCAGTAGCTGAGTATCGTCAGTGAGGTACATCCTTACCTGTTACTCCTTCAAAGGAGTATCAGATCATGATGAATGGAGATGAATGAGATATGATTAATATCTCCATCTTGTAGGGAACAGCAACACCCTTCAAGATCCATTCTGACTTCTTTGTAAAAATAAAAAAATTTTCTGCATACAACTCAGCAAAAAAGAAATATAATAGACGTATTCACTGCTTCTATAAATCTGATAGAAAATTCAATCAAATTCTGTGGAGACTTCAGTAGAAATATATCTGTGATGATTCACAGAATATTAATTGAGTATTTAAAATAGCTGTAAAGCAATCACAAAACAACACTCAGCAGTTCTCATGATTTAGTTACACTGTGTTTTATTCAAGGTAAAAGAGCCCTGGAAGAAGAAATTAAGGACATCAAATCTGTCAGTGACTCTTTGCAGGAAGAGCTGGCGACTTGTAAGACACAAAATCATGAATCATTTTCTTTGATTCACATACAGTAGACTTATTACTTCTAATACGTGTATGTGTTGCTGACATGTTGTCAAAGACCTGCTAAAAGTAGACAGTAACTTAAGGCAACCATTTATGCTATGTGTTATGTACCATATATAATGCTTATTTTATTATCAAATATTATTAACATGCAATTGCCATTGTTTTTACAGTACAAACTGAAGCTTACCAACTGGAGGGAATTCATAAAGAAAAAGAAGGTACTTGCTGGTAACATGTATAGTTAATTACAGTCCAGCAAGTATGAAGATTTAGTTTGTTTAATGCCATTTACATGTAAAGTTTTGGTCGACTATGTCTGGAAGCAAGTTTGTCATCTTTTTTAAATACACAGACAATAAATATAAATAACTTGATTAGCACTTTTATTACTGATGTTTTATTCAGAGCTGTGCAGGAAGCTGCAGTTCCAGTGTGAGGAGTCTGGGCAGGACTCTGCCAGGTGAGCTCCACCCCCACCAGATAAATATGATTATTGAATATCTTTAGCTATGAGGAGTGTGGATCAATGATTTGCTGAAGTCTCAACATGACCCGTCATTTTTCCTTCTCTATGTTTTCAGACCTGAATTGTGTGATTATGATGTGTAACACTAGATGGCAGTAACTTACCATGGCAACATCCTGGATGTTTTTTTCTTTGATATATTGTCTGTGTTAAACCATACCTGTATTCTTAGATATATTATGATATTTTGATATATTGACTTAGTTTTTGATTCAGTCTTGTTATTGGCCATGTCAGTTTTTAAATATTTCGGGGGGTTTTTTACTATTTGTAATAAATATTACAACATTTTAATGTCTTGCCTGATTTCTTATTTATGTACTGATAAAATGTTGAAATTTTTTAAATAATCTAAAAGTGTGGACCTTTGTAAAGATAAATTTATATTCAGTGGCATAGATTTATCTGATCCCCATATCCAAGCATGTAACACTGGCACCTGTGCCAAGTCTACTGTAGCCTACACACTGTAAGCTAGGTGAATTAATGGTTCAATGGGAATTTTCATATTTTGAAATTATTTATATATTGCACTGGGTGATGAATTGTGTATATTTTGCAGGCAGTTAAAGCAGAATGAGAAAAGTGAGGAACTGCTGGAACAGTACAGATGTGAAATCCAGGAATTCAAGCTTAAACACCGGAAGCAGCGGTACCTATTAATGAATTATTGTATTAAAAAAACACCTTATCAAACAGCCATATTTATAACCTTTTTTTCTGCAGGATGAAATTTGAAAACCAACTTCATCAGCTGATAGAGCAGCACAAGAATCTGCACTCCATCTTTGTAAGTTTGTTTATTTAATATTAAAACATGTGGTGCTTTTTTCCCTAATTATATATTTTCCCCAGTTCTCTAAAATAGAATGATGAAAATGTGACTTCTTGATGGTATTGTTAATTACTCAAGTCCTCCAATTTGTTATTTAGTCTCCAGAAAGGCTCCCGGATGAAATAGGGAGTGCTGAGAAGACAAAATGTCAGCTGCTATCAGCTGGTAAGTACCCACTTAGAATTTATGCACATTCATCTGTAAGCACACATGCAGTCAAACATTTCATTAATATAGTATTTTCCTTTTCCAACCCCTTTGACACGCTTTTATACTGTGATTCTTGTAGAACATCTGAAGTTGGCTCAGCTGTGCCATCTCAATGAGGAGCTAGACAACGTGAGGAAACAGAAGCAGTTGGGAACAATAGCTGCAGAGACTCAGGAGAAGTAAAAATACATGATCAGTGGGATTTTTAGAGAGTCAGAGTAATAGTTCCTTGTTGTATTCCCAGGTAGAGGCACTTTGAACACTCATCTCTTTTGTCAGGTGAAAACCAAGGTGAAATGTCACCTTCTGGGTGTCATCAGCTCAAAGGTTGCAGAATCCTGCCAAACCCGTACAGCAAAAAATTAAACTTGAGTTGACCTAGAAATTAAATAACGAGAATTTTAGTCACAACTTTACCAGTGACCTCCAACTAAAATATTAGCAGACCAAACTTAATTTATTCCTATGTCCTTGGCTATTTTTCTCTAAGTAGTTACTGCTGTTATATTAACTGTTCTGTGAGGCATGGGCTTGTTTTAATGATCCACTTTTGTGCTGGAATATCTGCTGTGACATTTCATTTCAAGTTGTGACATTGCTATGGAAAGGTTTTTATTTTATGAATCTTAAAGAACCTATAAATGAAAATGTAGCCATTCAATATACAGACCTAAAGTACACATGTGCACACAGCCACATTCAACTTCAGTTTTAAAGAGATTTAATAAAACACTTTTTTGCAGTATTTAAAATACAATGTAATACTATTTTAGGTTTTTAAAAAGAAGACATTTAACCAGTGCAACTGATTTCCCCTTATTAATGCCAATTACTTTATTACAGCCAGGAACACATACTTATAAAAATGGACATGAGGCACATTAATGGAACAGTGAGGGTGACCATAATCAAATTTGTTACTTATAATATCAACAAGCCCTTTTCTGCATAAATATATACATAACCCTGGACAGAAAACTGTAAGTGTTCTTTTGATGTACTGTACAAAAACATACTAAACATTAAATGGTTTGATGCCCAGTTGATCTGTCAAGCAGCCTGGGAACTGTACCATATAATAAAATCTTTGGTGTCATGGTGTTTACAGACCAACAAAGGAGTTAGAAGTCCTGTGCAGGGCGTTGTTCTCAGAAGTTAAATGCCTTATGTAAGGAGGCATGGCCCTGCGCCTGTGTGCAAAATGCACCTATCCTTTTACTCTTCCTTTCCTTACAAGGTGGTGACTAATTTAAAAGTCCATGAAGAAAAGAGAAATGGGGGGCACATTTTGAGTCATGTAAAAATTCTTTTTTTTTTTTTTTTTTTTTTTTTTTAAACAGTGATTCAGGTCAACATTGCATAATACAATGACTTGTACACATACATTTTTTTCAACTCCACTCCTCCTAACATACAAGCTTTTATACCCCCTCTCTGAATGGTTGCTTTACATTTTTACCCCTGAGAAGTGGATCCACGCCTTAATACAAAGGTACACAACACTCTTTTGAGAGGGTAAAGTTCAATAGAGGCTCTACTTTCAATCAAAACTCAACTGCTGCTGCCTTAGCATTAGAATCACACATTAGAAAACACATTATCTCACTTGCTATTTTGATTTTATATCACTCACCCTATAATTTCACAAACTTGCCCTTAAATGTTCACCATTCATCAACTCTCTTTGTATTTATCTTCATATCCCCATCTTTGCTTTCTGGGCTGGGTTAATAATAGTCCCTGTAGCTTTGGTAATGCCCCAGTGGGCAATTGGCACACAGTGAATCCACAAGGACATTTTCTTCTGTTTAGTTTCAAACAAGTCCCAGTTACACACTCACTTGCAAAAACAGACAACACTAGTGCTATCCTTGTGCAGTCATTTACCGCCATGTATTTTTGACTGGCATCTATTTTCTTTCCCCCAGGTGCAACATGTACTGTCTTTCTCTTATCCTCTAACTCCCCTCAGTCACGTTCATACAAGCTCAGTTATAGGTAAACTGCCCTACCTTTCTCTGGTTGGTGAAACATCAGCCCATGCAGCCAGTATGCAAGTAGAGTCACTCTTCTTTGTCTCACCATATAAGGTAAAAGTAGTAGCAGGTCTTGGCAAATGGGCACATTCCAAACTCAATGACTTAAGTTTGTTTTCAGCATTTATATATTTATATATATATATAGTCTTTTCAAGTTTTATTACATAGTGTGAAAATCCAGGAAAGGCTGCAGTGTTGAGCCATAGAGGTACTTTGATAGTGTCGCTGGCACATATGGACAATGGGTCTTTTTGATCATCTTGCATAAATAGTTTCCATTTAAAACGCCGCTCCTCCATCGTTCGTTAACCCAGGCTATTCCCCATCTGTTAACAGAACAACAGGGATACAGTGAATGCAACAGGGTATGAACTCCCACTCATTCTTCCCTGTCTTCCCTACAGTATTGTGCTTAGCCTGGTGACAAGGTTAAACCAAATTAAGTTCTATTTAAAATAGTAATAATTATAATACTGTAGCTGTACCAGACTTCTAATTTAAGAGGCAATGAACATTAGCTGGTCAACCAAAATGTATTTTCACAGCTTGAAAACAGACACTATGTTAAACATTCATCTGCTATTATTTGGGAATAAAACAGTTTTCAATTATACAAACAACATAATTATAAAATCAGAAATATATTGTGTGTATATATATATATATATATATATATATATATATATATATATATATATATATATATATATATATATATATATATATATATATATATATATATAATATTAAACACTTGTCCAGCCACATAATTACCACATGACTTATTTCCATTTTCAAACTGAAATTTTGAAAACTGAAATTCCTAAATACCTAAACATGATTTTATACATATCTGATTATATTTATCGCTCAGAAAGTTGCAAAGAGATAATTGTCACATTTTACTCTATTAATTGTGCTGAATACTACACACACAAGTGTATACTGCTGATTAACGAACACAAAATCAGATTTAGCCAACAGCTGGCTTTTTTCTAATATGACTTAATCTAAACCTGGGATCTGACTGGTACATGTTTAGTAGATTTCTTTCTACACTATTTGTCTACGCTGCAAACATCATCCTTGCAGTGATAAACTACCTCAAAGCGGCTGTAGACCTTCTTCTCCTTCCTCAGGCTCTCTATCCTCTTCAGCAATCCCTCCCGCTCCTGGAGGTTGCCCGTCGGCCGCAGAAATCGATTCCTTTTTATGGAGTTCTGTCTCTCAAGCCCCTTCTCCCCAGCGTCACTATCTCCCCCTGTTTCTTCCTTCTCCAGACGGTTTTTCTGGCTGTGGGCGGAGATCTGCTCCAGAATAACTTTGGTGTCATCTCGTAGGTTGCTACTGAACAAAACAGAGCTGCCTGGGGCCTGGTATCGGGATGTGCTTGACGTCCCAGTAGATGTCTTGTGATTGGCTGTACTTTGGTCTGTGGTGGTAGATCCTGTATCTTTAGTTGATGAGCTCTGCTTTTTGCTTGAATCTTCAGTGATCTCTTTGACCATGCTCATGCCCCTATCATCCCCTGAAGATTTCTTTTCTTTATCCTTGGGCCCAAGGATTCCCTTTAGCTTCTGAGTGTGCTTCTTTAAGAAGTCAAGTGCCTTACCCTCACCCTTTCCCTCACCAAGTGTGTTGATGGATGTATTGGATCCCATAATTTTCTGGAGTCCTTCCTTAGATTCTTCATGCGGCAGAGTTGAAGAACTTTGAGAGCGGCTCTTTTTCAATTCACTCTTCTCTGTATCTGTGGCATCTGTGGTTAGAATTTCCTCATCACAGGAGACGCGACGAGGATTCAGGCCTTTGAGCTTCAACTGATCCCTCCTGAAGAGTTTAGGTGAAGGAAGAGGCTTTAGAGACTTGAATATATCCTTCTTTAGACCCTCTGAGGCATTGTCCTCTTTATGAGGCTGAGATGTCTCCGAAGGCTTCAGGTTGCTCACAGAAGGCTTGGCATAGTTTATTGGTGGTTTTGAGAAACCAACTGAGGGTCTGCGAGTAAGCTCTGCCAGTTTTGTGGCGATGTCTGGCTTCTTTGGTTCAGGTTCTGCTGAACCAACAGAGATAGCTGGGATCTTTGGAGTCGTCGTAGTGTTGAGAGGAGGTTTACCAGAGAGGTCTGGCTTTTTTTCAGCAGGCTCTGGGGCTTTTAGCAATGACTCTGCCTCCATTTTTGATGCTTTCCTCTTGGCTGCCAGGTCTTTGAAATACTGCAGTCGACTGGCTGGGTCATTCATGTTCAGAGATGATGACACTGTGACTTCACATTTTTCAACAGCTGTTGATGTCTCTACCTCCTCTTTAGTTTTCTGAGGTTCCTCTTTTGCTTTAATCTCATCTTTGACTTGCATCTCCTTTTCCTCTTGCTGATGTTCTTTGTCTTTTTCTTTATCTTCTTTGTCTTTCTCCTTGTCCTTTTCTTTCTCCTTATCTTTGTCCTCAGCCTTCTTTCTCCACTCAAAAGGTTCACGAGAAAATGACCTCCTCTTTTCTAGGATCTGGGCCACTATTGAGGAAGTGCGCACTGTGTTTAACTCCTCATCTTCCTCTGTGGCTGGTTTTAATCCCAGGCTGCCACTATGTATCTCTGCCTTGGAAGATGAGAATATAAGCGAGGAACGGAGACGAGAGCTACGTTGAAGGAGTGGGTTAATACGTGAGCGGAATGATTCATGTTTTGAAAGGAAGAGATCTGGACCCTCCTTCACCTCCACATCCACACCTGAATCCCTTGATGCACCCTTTTCTGATTCTCTCTCCCAATCCTTCTCCACCTCCCTCTCTCTCTGGTTCGTTGTTGTTTGGGCAGAGTCTTTATTGCTGCTTTCAGGCAATTTGGGCTTTCCAAAGCGCGGTCTCAAGATATCTGGTCTGGGCTTTTGGGGAACATTAGGTGGCTCCTTTACTCCAAAGCGAGGTGCTGAAATTTCAGAAGTAGTAGGCTGCTGAGATATTGGAGGATCTTCAAATGCATCAGGCCCCATAGGCTGAGTCAGACCTTCTTCTCCACCGTCCTCATATGTGCTAAGATAGGAGTGGATTCTCCAACTCCTCAGGCCGTGCCTAACACTTGGATCTTGATCATGCTCTTGATCAGATTGTTTAAGAAACTGTTTCTTCTCTGGTGGATGGGGCTGTGTTGGTGAGCTCTGGCAAGCATACGCCTGACCTATGGTTGGCCTCTTATGGGTGGATCCTCCTCCGTATCTCCCAGCTAATGGAGGTGCCTGGTGCCCCTCAGGTCCTCTCAAGTCCTCAGATGAAAAGTAATCATGACCATAGTTTCCAGGAGGAGCCTCCAGATCTGAGCGAAAGCTTGAGTCTGAATATTGGTCGATGGAGAGGTGTGGAGGACGACCTCTAAGTCTGTCGTAGTGTCCATGGCCAGAACCCGGCCCAAGCCCTTCGCTGTAGTAATGGCTACTTTGGGTCTGTTCCCTGTGAAGAAAATGCAATGGTTCTTATTGGTTTGATTATAAATTCATAATTATGTGTAAAGACGTGAAGACTGATTGATTCAGAGTCCAAACTGTTATAGGTATTAAAGAGATAATTACCTTTGGAATTCTGTCTCGTCCAGATTATTCATGACTCTGTGCTTCATGTATTGCCTTGATGATGTGTAGTTTTCCTGCGTTCCCTCTGCATAGCTGTGCCTCTTGAAGGCACTGCTACTGACCTCCATCTGCTTGGACACTACAGATCTTCCCTGCTCCAGAAAGGACTGCTGCAGACGAAACTGTTGCTGGGAATACTTTCCAATTGTAATTCCTGCCCCAGGTTCAATGGTATGACGAAATGGGTCGTTCCTCCGGAAAGGAAGTGCGAGGTTACGATCAGGGTCTCCATAGGGGAAGGCAGAGGGAATCTCAGGCTGCCTGCGGTATCCTATGGGGTTACGCAAAGACTGGGTTCTCTTCAAACCAAACTGGCTGCTTATGTAACTGCTGGTGGAGCCAGTGTCAGAGATAGCAAGTGCTCCATCTGATGGGTCAATGACTAGAGGTTCTGACTGAGCAAAGAGAATGCGAAACTCTTCATCAAAGGTGGCAACCAGCTCCCCAAGGAAGAGGTGGGCAATGCAGCGGTGGATCTTCTCGTAGGACCACATGAAACTATAAGAAAATAAGTTGCATTTACAGAATGAATGGTATGGGAGTCTTGGGAAGTAAACTCATAATTAATATGAAATGACTCACCTGTAGTTCCCACTGAGTACAGCCCTGCAGTCAGAGAGTAGGAAACGATCTTTCACCTGTCCCTTGAATGATTTCCCCGTCCGGGAATAATATGTTATTCCTGCCACAGTCCTAACACGCATCATCTGTAAAATCAAAAGTTTAACCTTGTTATAGACACATATAAGCCTTAGGGAAAAGTGAAAAGTAAATAATAATAACAATAAATGCCCCAGGACGGCAAAATGTTAGCCAAATCTTTTGAAGAAATGTAATGAAAAGGCAAACTCACAGGAATTAAGTCCAAGTTGACCTTGCAGTTGAAGACCATAGACACAAAGTGATGGGCTTCCTGTTCATCCAGTAGAATGTAAACAGGAACGTGGCGAGCTGCTGCATCCAGGAGGTCAGCAAAAATGTCAACATCTGTGAACATGTCCATCACCACAGCAATAACCTGACGCAGAAGAGCAAACAAGAAAACTAGTCAAGGTTTGTTCAGTATAATGAGGTCTTTGGTAGTCTGGCATTGAAATTAATTTGTAGCCTGCTTTCCTTTGGTTATCCAAATTGGTAATTTGAAATTGCAATACCTGAACATTTACATCAGTTGAAGAAACTTTGGCACTGACAGCTTTTCATTGTGTTTTTCAGCAAAAGACGATCTAGCATAGAGCATTATGCTCTTAAAAAGACTACATAATACAGTATGTACATTAAGACCTTTAATGGGATTGCATAAAGGTTTCATTAAATTTTGTAAACTGAGTAAGATTATAATTTATTCAATAACGTCATATACACTGCTGCACACTGCAAAGGCGTTAACCAGTCTTCTCACAGTTGAAGAGAGGTTAAGTCTGTAACCCTTAATGAACTGCATTTCAATGAGTAACACCTCTTAATGAAATAACTGTGGCAAAACATGCATCTAACTACGGCCAATTGATCAGCAGTGCAGAGTGGGTGAATGTCTAATACATTTATGTAACAAACATGGTATAGTAAGATTAATGACTCCTTTATCTTAGAACCTGTCTGTCCTCCATGTTTTGAAACACTTCATTCATGAAATAGACTGTAACTCATAAATTTTGTCAAATCTAAAAAGAAGGGCTTGCTCTCCAAACACAGAGACAGAAATGGAGGACAGATAATGACATGAACCACAAACTCAACAGGTTTGACTGCTTTTGACATTCGGCTATTAGACTCTGTTAATTTTATTTTTGATTTAGCCAAAGGCCAACTAGTTGAACTTCATCTGAAAGGGAGTGGTAGCAAAGTGGGCAGTGGCAGATAAAAAGTAAGATTAAACTAACAATGAGATAGCATAAGCCACATATGCACTAGTCACTGGCAGGCTTTTATCTTAACTCCTTTACTTTTTTTCCTTTTTTTTTTAAAGACATAACACTTGATTTGTACATACAGTACATACTGATAAGACACGGAAAGAGGATACTCATAAATAAGAAATGGTGCGTTAATTTACTATATTTAGTGTTTCCCACTCACCCACTCACTAACTCATCAGGCATGAGTTAGTGTACATACCCAGTCACTAAAACTTATGTAGCATGTTTGTATTTGTACACACTGAGTAAATGCCCATGTATTTGTACACACTGAGTAAATGCCCATTTATGAACAAGGAATGCTTTCATCTCATCTTCAGGTTATTTTTTTCTCAAATACATGCTGAAAGCAAACCAGACCTGCAAGTTTAACATCTCTCTGTTTCTTATACCTCCCTTTTACTCACTTGACGTGCATTCTTGATGAGTCTCCTGGCCTGCTCCTTGATGCTTGGCATGTCTGGGTCAGAGGGATTGACTAGAGTGGTGACCTCTGTGGGCCCAACGAAGCTGTGCTGTGGCAGCGGCCAGCCCAGGTCCAGGCCTGGGGCAGCCAGGTCGGACTGCACTGGCCAGTAGGTGTCGGAGGAGCCATCGGCCTCATGACCTCCCTCATGGTATGTCAGCTCTGGCATGCTGGAGGTCCGATTGGGTGCCTGGATTGTGGACTTGATAAGTTCGATTTCTGGCTGCGCCAGGAAACTGACCAGATCTGCCATCTGGAGGAACTCATAGTAGCCCTGAGGAGAAAGTTGAAAAATTCATTACATTATAAAATATATATGTAATTTTAAAGTATTTTACACCACAAAAATACACCATTAGAAATCTGCAGTATTACCTGTATGTCATTTTCTATGAGAGCATCAATAGCTAGACGGTACTCCTCACGGTAATGTGGTGGGAGGTAGTTCGGGTCAAGGGGGTTATCACCAATTGATGAACTCTGAGATCGGTGGGCCATGGTTGTAGAGTGGGGTCAAAGGCCAGGGTTCAGGAATGAGGAGAGGTGAGGGAGGTGGAATTTCAACCTGTGCAGAAAAGTCAGAAAGAAGGAAAAGGTTGGTGCAGAAAAATTAATTATTATTATCTGCGCATCTATACAACCTGTTTTAGTATTTTAGAGAAATAGCATATTAGAAGTTTCAAATAATTTCACAACTAAATAATATCTTCCAAGTACAAAAGACATAAAATATTTTCATGTGTTTAAGTCACATCGTTGCAAATACTGTTTACAACACACCACTCATCCATCCTTGTTACACAATACTCATATTTAAACCGAATATCCCCTGGGGTGATGAGAGGAAGAAAGCTTTGTGTCATGGTGCACAAGCAGGCAGATTACCTGTGACCTCTTACACAAAGCACTGGTTGTTGCTGAGTCAAAGTCTATGCAGTAAGTTTGACAAGTACACCTTTCATATTAACACACCTTTACCAACAAACAATACCACATACTCCACAGTTTTAACAGTTGTGACAGATCTCAGAAATATTTTCTGCCACGTTCCTCAGTTTACAGGAAAATTTAATGCAGCTGAGGAAAGAGAGAGGGAGAGTCTTCAATCAATACTTATTAAGTTGTGTTTTTATATTGTCCTAATGTTTTTTTTTTTTTATTGTTGTCATTAATATTATACAAATTATACAAATACAAAATAGGTTTGACACTTTAACTAAACTAAAAATAACTCTTTACATATCTTATATAATATTTGACTTTATGACATTGGTGAAGAAGTATAGAACAATACAAATAAATAATTTCCAACTTAAAAAGACAAAATATATGACCTTTTTTCATAACGCATCATCTGGGGTATCATATCATGTTTTCTTTCTCTGTTCACTGTAAACTATTCTTAAAGTAAGACTGTGATTAAAACTTAACTCGACTTAGTCCTCATTTATGGCATCACACGCCCGGCTTAATTGCCTTTTTGATGTAACATTAGAGCTGCATTCAGCAATGAAATACCCTGCTTGTGATAGTACCAGTGATTAACTGATATTCAATCTGGCTTGTGAGAAAATTGTACACAAAGGTACGAACAAAGAAAAACAACAGGACATAGAACATACAATGGGTGGAAGAGAAAGAAGAAAGTCAAGTGAGAGAAAAGAGACGTGTGAGGGAGAGGTGGGAAAGGCATTTAGAGGTGTATAGACAGGTTCTCTCATATCTCTGCTCAGTAAACTTGTCATGCTGGTGCGTCATACTTCAAGTTGCTACTCAGAATTCATCCTGAAAAATCTGTCAGTCGTGGCAAACAAATTAATTGAGCACGATGAGTATGCCATTAGTTATGTCACTGACTCAAACTTAATTTAAGGTTTTAAAAGGAACATTGTTACATAACAATTTGTGAAGGTGTGATTGTTTGAATGAGGAAGAGAGGAGAGAAGACTGAGGGCTACTAAAGGGCTGAGGGGCGACTTCTCCATTGCTGTACATATGATTTCATACAAGGATGAATAAATAAATGAGATACTGTCTCTGCGCCAAACCCAAAAGAGGAAGTAGATCATCAGTGCCACTTCTAATATTTTGTCTGGCATTAGATAAAAGAAGAAAGAGAGATGTAAACATGCTACAAAGGTCCTAGGCTCAGTTCCAACCCACAACATAGTTATGTGTTATGCACCATCAACTGAGCCAACCAGGGCACCCCCTTCATTGATATTTAATGTGGTCCTGACAGCTGCATGCTGGATAGGTCATCTAATGGGTTATCATGATCTGGGTTGAACTAAACTGGATGTATTGATTCATTCAGTAAGCTGGTTAAACACTTGATAAATCTCTTCTGCACATCGCAGCATGTTGTCAAGACAGGATGTGTTTTTGACTGTGTGGATGCATCACCATGGAAATGTACAGTCTCAGGAACTGTGGTTGACTGACAGCCTCAGTACATGATCAGGGTGTGTGTGTGTTACCTGGGGTCTGAGTTCAAGGGTGAGTAGGTGTTTTGCAAGGTGTACCTACTTTAAAAGTGCGCGTGACGTGTTTTCTGTAAAGTTCCACAAACACTTTGATTATTGATGGTGATAACAAATGCGTCCAAGTCCTAACCCGCAATTACTGTGAGAACCCAGTTTAGTCAGCGGCCTGGTGAGTCACTGAGTAGCCTGGCCTGGCCTAGCCTGGGGATAACTTCCACCACGTGTCTCTGTGGTGATTCATCTGCTGGCAAAATGGCTGACATCCTGTTTCCTTTCTCATTTCTAGCCATAGAAATTAGGCCTTTGCGGTGTTCTTTTCCCCTTCCACAGTTTCATGGTGGGCAGGGAGGCATGCTGGGTGCACATGCTGGTTGCAGTGAATAATTTTACTTATGCCAAGTTTCTAATGTGGAAGAATTGCATGTACTTTGATCCGTTTTGGTCCTTATTTAAAAGTAATCTAGCAGCGTGGGGCTTGATCTATATGCAACTGAATTTGCTGATGCAGCAGAGAAGTACATACCTGAGGATTTAACAGTCATTAAATGACGATGTGCACCTGTCTGTGCTCGTCATGAAGCGCAAACCTCAACAGCAGCCAAAAAACACTGCGAGTGAATTTCAAATTGTGAAATAGTTTATCATGGTTTTACTGTCTTTCAGTGACAAAAGAGCCTTAGAAGAAGGCAGTGACCTGTGCAAAATAACCCTGGGGTGCATATGAGCTAAGTGAGTGACTTAAGAGTACAGTAGCACGAAACAGTGTCCAGGGGTGTCCTATTCAGCCTCTTGATCTCTGGATCAGTGCAGAATGAAGCAGCAGGAGAACAGCGCAATGTAAGAAGCTTGACAGACTCTCTCAATCTCACCTGGCTGACTGGTAGGATATGCAAACAAAAACTGCTGCTTTGTTTGTTGTTATAGCAACTGCCGTAAGCATCAAACTGTAGAAAGTGACACATGATGATGATCCTTCTCTCTCTGTTCCTCCTTTGAACTTTCGGTTGCCCACACAAGGACGAGCCTGCTCTAAATGCACCATAAACAAAGCCAGTTTGAAACACTAAACCACCATAGGACAGGCTGGCAGAAACCAACTGCAGCTACTCCAAGCTGATAAGCCCAATATTTAGATGTGCCCAATGTTTGCTCACCAACCGTGTAAATGGCTCATTCTCAGCATTCCTGCAGGAAATGAGAAGAGGGAGAGAAGAGGCAAGAATAGAACATTTTTTTGTCTCGTTATCTGTATTAAAAGAATTAAGTCAGAGGAGACAAACTATCAAGCACAAACTCCAAAAAGTATTTTCTTAATTCTCATACTGTTTTCATTTGTCACACACAAACACAAACACACAAATATGCATCTGAACACGCCTCCCTAAACAAACACTATGATTGATCTGGCATACCTCTTCAGTCGATTAACTTTTGTGTGATAATGATTCGGTGTGAATGGAGCGAGAAAGGAATACCTGAAAACAGGTTTGGAGCAATGAGCAAGTCATCTCCTGATGCTCCTGTCAGGACCTTTCAGGGCCACTTTTGTCAGATTAACACACACAAGCATAGATAAGAGCAAACACAGAGCACGTCTTGTCTCTGTATATCATCACAGCTCAGCACAGGCGCTGAATGCCACACAAAAGACTGCTGAAGGTCAGGTGAATGTATACTGCATGTGCACGCAGCAGCATGAATCCACCCCTCTTTCTGTGTTTTACACAGCAGCACTGCTAGAAAAACAGGTCCAATGAGGTCCTCGTCATCCGTTCCAGATGCCTTAATGTCTGCGGTTGTCTTGAGTGAAAAACACAACAGTAAAAGCATAAAAATACCTCTACATTGCTTCCTTTCTCCCCCTCAAAGTACGATATTGCTCATACATGAATTACAACACCTTTACAAACAGATACTGACCCCCTCGTGACGTAGACAATGCAAACAGACTTATGAATGGGATGAAGCCGTGGCCATATGGCTAGTGTGACAAGATGAAATCTATAATAAGGAGCACACATGCACTGACGCACCACACAAAAAGCTGGCACCAGACTTTTTCCCTCAAATTATAACCACATGTTGGACTATTCCAGTGCAGTGACTCACCGAATAAATTGAGGGAAAGCCTGTGAGTTTGAATCAATACATTGCTTGTTTGGGTCAGGATATTATCAGAGCCTATAGGACACCAGCATCTATAGGAGAGGACATATGGGGGGTATCTTCCCTGTTCAAACGGACAAAGCTGTATGATTAGAAGGCAAGGATTGTGTAGAATCTCACAAATTATCCTTGAATTAGAGGGATCTCAAGTTGGCCTAATGGCAATGACATACATGGCATTGTGCAACCAAGCCATTAAACATGCTTGTAAAAGTGTCCCTGCCTTTTTAAGCACTGTTACCCATGACTCCCTACAGGACAGGACAAAGCTCCACACAGTCTGAAACCTTGTTATTTTCCCAAGTAGTAGTTTTTTTTCCCCTCTCTCTTGAATGTCTTCAAAGGACTGGGAAGAGAGCAGCGCAGTTTGTCAGTGCCAGCCAACGCAGAGCCCTAGACTGTGTGCTCAGACTGTAATAACAATACTGTTCAGGTTTTGCCATGCACAGCAGCTACCTGGTTGATTTAATCCTGTGTAAACTGCAAGCTGCAGATGAGGAAAGCAACCCGCATTTCACTTTTTTTTTAATTTTTTTTTTTTTTTTATTCCACTCACATTAATGGAGCAAAAACTAGAAAAGACAAGAGCATTCATTAGAATAGGCTACTGTTGGAGTCTGATAAAAGAGGACACAATGCAGTAGAACAGAATAGAGTACAGTTAGTACTGAAAAAAAAACAAGACAGGAAACAATACAGTGGGACAGAATAGGACAGGGTAGACAGGATAGTGGTTTGTTAGGATAAATCAGGAAAGAATAGATACAATAGAATAAAGCAGGATAGGACTCATCAGCCAAGAATAGATTGTAACAGAATCTCTGAACATCTCTTCGTCCCATGTTGCATTTTTCCACAGCTCTCCTTTATTTCCTCTCCGTACCTCCTAACTTTGCTGCAGAGCTTGTCTCGTCTTGTTCTTGTTTTTAAACCAACAGGTATCGCTTTCTCCGGTGAAGCCGCCGATGTGCGTCTCCTTCCGTCCGTGCGTCACATTCCTCAGATCGGGTATGAACTCCACCCAAACCGCTCCGGTGCGCGACCTCCGCTGCCAGAGCGAACCGCAGGCGAGACGGGGCAGCTCCCACTCCAGGCCCGGGCTGAGCGCTTCACTCGGCGGAGCGTCGACCTCCAGAACCGCCGCCGCTTTCGCACAGAGCAGCGCGATGAATGAGGAAGAAGCGGGGCGACTCCTGTTGGGCAGGGCTTTCCCACCGGCGAGACTCCTCCCAAACACAACACCATTGGAAGTTCACTCCTAGTGGCATATTTCAAAAGTGCTGGCTTTTATGTCATGGCTGCTAATTGGTGTTTTATCTAGTCCCTGTGGGATAAAGGAGGAAGTTTCTCCAAACTTTGATCACTGTTTCTCTTGGATTTGTCAGTTTGAGATAACCAGCAGGCCTTCTTCAAATAAGTTAGTTAATTTCATCCTGCTTGCACAATCTCCTGTTGTGTTTGCACCGTTTAAAAGTTAAATGTAGTTGACCTCTAGATTATGGCACCGAAGATCAGCCAGTTTAGTTAACTTTAGACAGATATTGCAGTGTGATTGACATTACTGAGTCATGTTTGACTCTTCTCTTCTTACTACATCTTACCATTTTCCATGATCCCATGAATGCCAGTTGCACCTACAGTGGCTCCTGTTTATCAAAGGTTGCATAGGCTTTCTTTAGAGCGAAAATGGTTTCTTTTAAGATCACGTTCCTCTCTGAGACATTGTGTAAATGAGTCATCTATTGTTTTTCTCCATGGCAAAACACTTAAGGTACTGAATCAGCAGACGCCATCAGTTCCCTTTTCTCCTGTATGTGAATCCCCTGTAAACCCAACCTCCCCGCTGCAGGCTGCAGCGCTCAGTTCCTCCTCTCTGAATGGGCTGAATTTGACCTAATGTCCATGCAGACGCAGTGCAGGTCAAGTAGATCGAGGGTCACTGTTTGTCTTGGATGTCCCCATGCATGTCCATAAGCCATTATTCGTAGGCCACACTTCATTTATGATGCTTTATTGGTTATTTGACAGATTGTTCTCACACTTTTGACCAAAATATTCATGATTATTTAATATCTGTTCGACTGAATTAATTTCAATGCTTATTGACTGTGTGATATGACGAAAACTACTTCAGTCTCAATGATTTATCTCTGTCACTGTCTTTGTTGTCGTCTTTATTTAATTGTGTCTATTTCTCTTTTTCATTCTCAATCTCCTCTGTGTATCATTCACTTACATGCAAATATGTCAGCAATCATGACAGGAACACAAGGTGTAGTACAGGTAAACGTATACACCTCTGTATGTATGTGTGTGTGTGTGTGTGTGTGTACTTTATTTGGGCCGTCCTTTGTCCTCAAACGTGTCTATCAGACAGAACACACCTTGTTTCATGACCCTCTGATAGCAACACACACACACCCACACACACACACACACACACACACTTATGACTATGACTGTGTGTTTAGTCCTGCTCCTGAGGGTGTGCCTCCTGTTTGAATGTCTGCCTGAGCACCCATTTCATACTTAGCTGTTAGACACACACACTTTAGGAGCCATATTTGTGAGGTCTCTCTATGCCTATCTACTCTTCCTAGTCATGAAAATGTGTAACTCTCAGCGTGACAGAGATATGAAATGAGAGTCGAATATTTGCATACAGCTGTGAATGTTACTAGTAGACTGTAACAGTGCAAGAAAAAACTGAATATTGTGGGCCTGAGTTGCCATCCGGTGAAAGACATGTGAGCGCTGACAGAGAAAGTCTGCTTACATGAACAAGTTCTGATAACAAACACTAACAGGTATACAGACGCTGAAACGCAGGGTGCGGCCGCTCAGAGGAATGTGCTCAAGGCATCTTACCACACCCAAGCTCCTTCTCCCTCCCTCTCCCTAGACCTCTCCTCTTCCCCCTCTCTCTCTCTCTTTCTCTGTCTTCCTGGTTCAGCCTCTCTCTCTCTCTCCCCATCCCCTACCTGGCAGCCATTGATTAGGTGTACAGGTCCAGGCAGAGTCTGGGCGGTGGCTAAATCCTGGCCTGCACCTCAGCATGCTGGTTGAGGAGTCTGTCTTATCTGGGTCGATTTGAATTCAAACAAGCTTTATTGACATGGCTGTTAGAGCACAATGCTGAAAATGCACATATATACATGTAAAGTGCAGGCTGTAGAGATACGTAGAAAACACAGAAGTGCACCAAGATGTTGGCCCTCCACAAAAGCCTCATTGCTCCTTGTCAGATTCTCCAAGTCTATGTAACTCCACTGGAGGAATGAGCACCAGTTTCCTAAAATATATTCCCTCACGTTGTTTTGATTATGGTGTTGGACAGCGTTGTCTAACACTGTGGACTAGAACCTCCAGTAAGTGTTCAACTAGGTTCAGTGCTGAGATTGCAAAGGTCAAAACATGTCATTTTCATACTCATCAGCATTTATTGACCCCTTATGCACTGTATGGAGTCATATGAGGTTCTGCAATGTAGTAGTCTGTATTAAAGAAATAGTTTGACTTCGTCTTAAAGCTGAAGCGCTGGTCTGCTACATTCAAGCCCTTGTCAAACAAGATCAGACAATGCTGACCAAGCCTGTCAGTGCATCAATGCAAATGTCATTGTGTTTTGTTGTATAACAGAGTTTTAAATCTAGTGTGTGTGGTGACATTCCTGTGCAAGCAATAATTGGTTTGCCAGAGCTGAAGAGAGGAGCAACTGTAGTGTCAGAGACAGAGCGGGTTACAGCAACTAGGAGGAGAGTGGAGTTTATGTCGGAAAAACTGAGAAAGCGTCCAAGGAAAGTTTCTGTTTTGTCCACTCCATTTATATCAATGAGGGATAAGAGCACAGTCCAAAGAATTCAACAACAGCCTCCAAAATGATCACAAAGTTGAATCAACATTTCACTAAAACAGTTTGAACACAAACAAAAGAGTATAATCTTCATAAAGGTAGGATTACATCACAGTCGTTGTAGCCGTGTGTATTATAATAGATGCCGAACATCATATCTTCTTCCTGTTCAAAAGGATGTCACAGAGTAAATTTAAAAAAAACTTGTTTGTGTGTTTTCAAAGAGAAAGGATGAGATGAGAGATATCATGCAAATTAGATACAAGTTGGGTGATTGTGTAAAATATAAAAAATGGAGAGTGGCTTGGTGGATCAGGAATCAGAAAACACCAACAATTTGCAGGGCATTTTTATTTCAGTTATACCTCAGACCATGCTGAGTGTGCTTATCATTTGTATTTTAACAACATTTGCTGATTTTTTTTCTTCCTCTTGAATTTACTTGGTGCATAACTGATGTAGCTTTCGTTCCTGAGTAGATTTTATCACTGTTTCCTTTGATGAATAGAAATGTGCTTCAGCGCTGCGGAAAGGTAATACAAAGAGGTTACTCTGTGAATGTGCTCTTGTCTTGTTTCTCTCTGTCTTTCTCTGTCTGTCTGAAGCCTGCATCTATGTGGGCCTGTGAGCTTTCCCAGCATGCTTTTCTCACGCTGTAATGTCACACCTGAGTATAAGGTGACTCTCTGGAGCCTGGGGCTTTGAGGTCATCTTTACACCACTGTGCCGGGAGGAAAGGTGCACACACATGTCCAGTTTAACACTATATACGACTTAAATGGCTATTTATGTGTTACTCTGTGTTTCTGTTGAGTGTGTGTTTGTGCACACAGCCTAATGCCAATGAGGGCACATTACGTTCTCAATACTACCCACCATGTAATGAAATTATTATATCACCTTAATATAACCTTAACTTTCTTCAGCCTCCATCGTGTGCAGGTCCTTTTTTTTAATGAACAAGATACAATTATTCTTCTTAAAGAGTAAATACTGTACTATGAGACTGTTGTATGAGAATTAATGTGTGTGTGTGTGTGTGTGTGTGTGTGTGTGTGTGTGTGTGTGTGTGTGTGTGAGAGAGAGACCTGATTATACCATTGTTATTATGTTGTTATGAGAGATATCACAGATAACACCTAAACAATCACTGTCAAGTGCTTGAGAGGTGAGATTAGTCTTGTGAGTCTTACAATCCTGTATGTGTATGTGTTATCAAGTGTGTGTGTGTGTGTGTGTGTGTGTGTGTGTGTGTGTGTATGTGTGTGTGTGTGTGTTATCAAGTGTGTGTGTGTGTGTGTGTGTGTGTGTGTGTGTGTGTGTGTGTGTGCGCATGCATGTGTGTGTGCTTTGACCAGAGCTCAACACTTTGTCAGAAGACTCTGACATAACGTTACAATCAGTTTTCAGTACTGGGTGGAGCATTATATGAACCATAAACAGCTTAGGTAGAAGGCTCAACAGTGTGTGGACGTGTTTTTTTCAATCACAGCGTCACTACATACCTGTGACAGGTGTTGTCATTTTCAATCTATTACTGCCACCGAAGAAATGATGGAAATGATTATTTAGGAAGCATCATGCATAACTTTACAGTCAGTCAGAGTAAACAAGGGGTCTGATAATCAACCCAGCTTGACACCTTGACAATCCAGTAACAACCTGTTACTGGTATGAATTATTGTTAAACTGGTTACTACTAATTAATAATAATTAAAACAGCAAACAGCAAATATTTCAAGAGCACATGAAGAAGTATGCAGATTTTAAGAAAACTTTTTTTTTTTTTTAAGTATCTTCATAAGAAATCCTCATTTCAGAATTAGCCCAGAGCTTGTCATACATTGCAGAGGCCCTTGTGAGGGCGTGGTCTTTACCTTTGCACTTTATTTTAAACTTCACCAGACAGAACGGCTGTGCTCGAGGACCTCAGCAAACACCTCTGGCTCTTACAAGAAGTTCAAATGTAAAGTAATGTCATTGAGGTTGAAACCATGCAGGCCTCTTGGGTAATTAATGATGTCCTAAAATGGGTCTCGGTGTGAAAAGCACTTTTAGAGGTACTTAGAGAGAAAGGAGGAAATCAAAAACAATTTTACCCTTTTTCAAAGGAAATAAGTGTTTGCACCAACAACACTTGCGATTGAATTTTCCATGAATGTCAAATACGGGCTGCAAGATAAACTGTAGATGAAAAAGGCAGACAGGACTGATGGAGGCATGAATGTGCAGCAGTGCATTGATGAATATCAGTCACCAAACAGACCACACTGACAAAGCAGTTAAACTCAGCTTGATCATGGCAGATGTTTTAGTCAACTACTGCCTAACCAAGAAGAGTGTGTTAAAAAATTCTAGGCAGGATATGTTTTTATTTCTCAAAATAAACCCAGTCCGTATCCACCCAGGTGCCAGTACACCTCACTAAAATGAATGCAGTACAATCCAACATCCCTGCAACAATTTCTACCTCATACTGAGGTCATAATGTTCAGGTAATGATTCAACTTAAAAGTCATCTAGGATTATTTTGCCTGCTCCATTAAATCAGTGAGGACAGACCAACTATTAGACACGCGTCTCTGGATAACACAATACAGTTCTAACTTATTTAGGTAATCGTGAAGTGCTACTGTATATGCTATAGGGATACATTAAAGATCACATATTTTACTTGTGTGTATTTGATGTAATTGTAATTGATGTGTGTTCTTCATAAAAGAAACCTCCTCCAGCAGTTGTGCAATTGTAAATTTACTGGCAAAAAAAAAAGTGTTTTGGCAAATGCATCAGTCTGAGAAAGCTCATCAGGTCACCGGGATGTCCCAACAGCTGGCAGCAGTTCTGCAGTGTCCAATACTCAATATTAAAAGTATATTGATTTTCCATGATGGAATGGAAACCTAATCCAGTTGTTTTACTTCTGAGGAATAGGTAGGGGCTTGCTGGAAATCCCAGGACTGCTTAAAATACCACTGTGTACCAAAAGATGCCGCCCTCCTGTTCAGCTGCACTGCATTTGGTCTGTGTGAAAACAAACAGCTGTCCTACACTGCACCCTACTGGACTGAGCTCAACAGCACTGGAGTTTGTTCTTAGCTTAAACCTGTGATCACTTGCCTCATCACAAATGAATAAATGAGACAAAAACTGCATCAGTTGAGAAAATGAGAAAATATGAGAAATTATATAATAACTAATATCTGTTAAGACCAAAATAAAATAATCCTGTTAAAGATAAATAAAGGAGTACAATATTTTCTTTATCAGCTTGAAACTGTGATGTTAAGTTTCGTTTTCTAGGATATCAGCTGTAAACACATTATAGATAGAGAGGCTGCGTCCAGAGCGACATTCACAAGTAACGCATCGCTGCACCTCAGCGTTTCATCTGATCGACCCAGAGCTCCGACCATCGTGCACCATGAGCAGATCCCCAGGTTACACATATTACTTTTAATACTTTTTACTTCTTGCGAAGTGCATTTATTTATTGTTTAGTTTTTATTTATTCAGTTTTTGTGCAATGCAACATGCAGTGCAACGCAACATTTTGCGATGTCTCCAGTGTTTATAATCGAGTTTCTTACATTTACATTTTATATTAATTTTGAATTTTTTATTTGGAAAAATGGAAGAAGGGGTGGCAGTTATTTCCAAAGGGCAGACCTGCCATAAAAATAAAATTACCCCAGGAAGAGCGGTGTCCGTTTGTTGTTCAGTGTTCAGCAACACAGAGACCCATATTTTATCAACCATCAAGCTGTTTTGTGTCACTCTTGTGCAGACTGGGCTCCCAGGTTGTGGCTGGACATCTTTGATGAGTTGCTGTATGATGACAATGAGCTGGACTATGGAGACCAGTGGACTCTCAGCTTCAACTACACTCAGACAGACGAAGTCACCAAGGAGGAGAGGAAGAAAGGCTGGAAGGTCTACCGCCACCATGCCTATGGAAAGTATATATGTTTATATATTCTCAAAGTATTAAGACACAGTATATATAGTAATAGTTATTCAGTTCAAAGATGCTTAAAAGATCCAATGTAAAAAGGGAGCCCAGGTTTTCTACAGTAACAACAGATTGTGTTGATATGCTTTCTCAGGCTCCACCTTATTATTATTATTTTTTATTAATTTTCATCAATGTATTTATTTTTCGCAACTTAATGCCAGGTCATATCATTAAATGTGTGGGTGTGATAGTGAGCAGGTTATGTGCACTCATAAAACAATTCCACTGTGTGGAAAAACTGCACCTTGGTAAAACAGAACAACCGAAGAAGTTGTCCTGCTTTACAGTGACTCAGAAGAGCACAGGATATAATTAAAGCAAAAATGTTACAGGAGGATTGTAGTGGAAAAAATAAGTTACCAGTCTGGTAAAGCCAGCACGTTTGGCCTTAACCTTTTAAAGAGTCAAGTCTGTGTGCCAAAGCTGCAAAGTGTGAATTTTTATTGAAATCTCTTCAAGGACGTCACAGCATATTTCTGTGTAAAGCAGCTGTTTGAGAAAGAGATGATGGCTCTTGCTGTGTGAAGCTCTGTCGAATTGTAACAGCCCCACTTGCATGTGTCATTCAATTTTCACCACAGTATTGATTGTCTTCAACTGAAATGTAAGTTTAAAATTTCAGAAACTTAATTTCAAAAACATTGACAGGTGTCAGGGATAGCTGTACACCTGAGAATACCTCTGTGTCTCTGCCTCTCTTGAACTGTTTTCTCATTTCCCCACAGTTTCCGGTGTGCACCCTGCTCCAGGACCTGGCCCTCAGCACGGGTGCTGGTGTTGTTCCGTTACCGGCTGCGGGGTGGCCGGGGGACAGTGATCATGCGGCCCTTTGGTCAGACCTGCCGCCTTTGCCGAGTAGATGAGTTTAAACTCCCTGGTTTTTCCGACAAAGAGGTGGAAAAGGCCTTGCTCAGGCTGTTCTCTAAAATCCGGAAAAATTGCTATGGTGAAGTTGATAATGGGGGATCATCAGCCTGCTCTAACATAGTGCGGACCAAACCCCATGAGAGGACCCTGTGTGAGGCCTGCAGAATGGGCATTTGTTCTGAGAATGATGACACATCTGCTTCCACTGGCATGTAAAAGCCAACATTTTGCATGCAGTAGACTGGATTCTTGTGTGTGTGTGTGTGTGCGTGCACGTATGTGTATGTGTGCAGGTACGCAAGAGTGTGCATGTAAATGTGTGTAAAAGAGAGAGAGAGAGAGAGGCACTGAGAGGAAGTGGTTTGCTGTGTGACAGATTAGCAGTCTGGCATGTTCTTTATTGCCAGTATTTTAAAGTTCTCTAATGATGTAAGTTTGTGTTCTCAGGACCAATGATAAATTTGTCACAGAAAATATAGTAATTTCCATGTATTATTATTATTATTTTTTGTTCTTTATGGTAATTAATAAACAGTCAATTCTGACCACGCATTTGTTTTTGGGGGAATGATTATTTCATAGTTTTGTGTATGAGTATAGTAAAGAAGTTGTAACAACAAGTGCTTGTACTCAACTACTGTACTTGTACTTATAACTTATTCATTCTATTTGATACTACTTTATAGTCCTCAACAGTTCTGATGTAAATATTGTACTTATTGTACTCAAGTGTATTTATTTGGTAGCTGTAGATAACAGTTGTTTACCAGATACAGATACAGATTTCACATGCAAAACAGATGGTCAGCTTATTAAATATATGGGAGTTATTGATTAATCTACTCAAATAAAATGGTCTTCATTTTGGCCAGCTACAAAATTAAAATGCTGACTATATATGAATACATCAGTATCAACATCCAGTGATATAAAACAGTGGTCAGGACTCAAGAAGGTTTGGGAAACATGGTAGTGTTGCCACTTTCACCCATTTACATGGATATGGCGCTGTGTCTCAGCATTACTGACAATTTGTCCCAGTAACCACCTGCAGTGTTGCAAGGAAAGATGCCTTGAACATCTTTATATGAGGCATCTGTAAAACTATTGACAAGACACCTCCAACCTTAATCAAATGAGTTTTTTCCAATACAAATTTTTAATCCATGGAGGTTTTACATCTGTCAAATTGAGTTTTATTAGTGTATCATCATTCCCATATAAAGTCTATGGGGACAGCAGAAGCATAAGGGCAGGTCCAGTGCAACACAATAAAGAAACAGGAAGAACTTTTTTGGCTCATGCAAGAGGCAAGCAATTTTCATTCAAGTGACTGGTTGCCATTTTGAGCCTGGTGTCTAGATCCTATAATACATCCATGGTCTTGTCCCCCTATATGTCTGGATCAGTTATCTAGCTCCCTGCTGTGAATACACACACAGTACACAAACCCTGTTTTCATTTAGCTTAAGAAGGCTAAATAGCAAGCCACTCACATAGCTGGCTAACTAACTGGGCTAATGATTAAACTGACAAACCTGTATGCATGTGTTATCAAGTGTGTGTATGTGTGTGTGTGTGTGTGTGTGTGTGTGTGTGTGTGTGTGTGTGTGTGTGTGTGTGTGTGTGTGTGCTTTGACCAGAGCTCAACACTTTGTCAGGAGACTCTGACAAAGCACCACAGTCAGTTTTCAGTAATGGGTGGAGCATTATATGAACCATAAACAGCTCAGGCAGAAGGAAAGTCCCAACAGTGTGTTTTGTTTTGTTTTTTTCCAATCACAATGTCAATACATACCTGTGACAGGTGTTGTCATTTTCAATCTATTTTTGCCACCGGAGACATGACGGAAATGATTATTCAGGACACATCATGCATAACTTTACAGTCAATCAGAGTAAACAAGGGGTCTGATAATCAACCCAGCTTGAAATCATCATGGTTGTTACTGGCACAAGAGCGCATGAAGAGATATGCAGACTTTAAGAAAACTTTTCATTTATGCAACTGATTCTTTTTTTCTTTTTTCAGTATGTTTATAAGAATTGCAATGTATTGATGAATATCAGTCACCAAACAGACCACACTGACAAAGCAGTTAAACTCAGCTTGATCATGGCAGAAGTTCGAGACAACTACTGCCTAACCAAGAAGAGTGTGTTAAAAAATTCAGGGCAGGATATGTTTTTATTTCTCAAAATAAACCCAGTCCGTATCCACCCAGGTGCCAGTACACCTCACTAAAATGAATGCGGTACAATCCAACATCCCTGCAACAATTCCTACCTCATACTGAGGTCATAATGTTCAGGTAATGATTCAACTTAAAAGTCATCTAGGATTATTTTGCCTGCTCCATTAAATCAGTGAGGACAGACCAACTATTAGACACGCGTCTCTGGATAACACAATACAGTTCTAACTTATTTAGGTAATCGTGAAGTGCTACTGTATATGCTATAGGGATACATTAAAGATCACATATTTTACTTGTGTGTATTTGAGGCACGGAGAAGGGATGTGTGTTCTTCATAAAAGAAACCTCCTCCAGCAGTTGTGCAATTGTGAATTTTACTGGCAAAAAAACAGTGTTTTGGCAAATGCATCAGTCTGAGAAAGCTCATCAGGTCACCGGGATGTCCCAACAGCTGGCAGCAGTTCTGCAGTGTCCAATACTCAATATTAAAAGTATATTGATTTTCCATGATGGAATGGAAACCTAATCCAGTTGTTTTACTTAGGAATAGGTAGTGGCTTGCTGGAAATCCCAGGACTGCTTAAAATACCACTGCCGCCCTCCTGTTCAGCTGCACTGCATTTGGTCTGTGTGAAAACAAACAGCTGTCCTACACTGCACCCTACTGGACTGAGCTCAACAGCACTGGAGTTTGTTCTTAGCTTAAACCTGTGATCACTTGCCTCATCACAAATGAATAAATGAGACAAGAACTGCATCAGTTGAGAAAATGAGAATTGAGAAAATATGAGAAATGATTTTAATATCTGTTAAGACCAAAATAAAAATAATCTTGTTAAAGATAAAGTACAATATTTTCTTTATCAGCTTGGAGGTAAAGAGGAAAAGAAGAGTTTTTCCTCTTTTTTAACCAACTAGTTAGACGATAAAAGAAAAAGAACAAAGCTTCTTAATTATCTTCACACTTTATTCATTGATATATTCAATTATAAATAAGACTTGTCTGATATTTACACGCCTTATGACCCTGCAGCTAACCACAAGTAATTAATGAACAGTCTTTATCTTCTATTTAATTACATGGGCAGCAACTCATTCAGGTTACATTCGTGATGTAGTGATGTTGCATCACCCAGCACATGATGGACTGAGGAGATGGAAAGCGAAACTGTGATGTTAAGTTTCGTTTTCTAGGATATCAGCTGTAAACACATTATAAATAGAGAGGCTGCGTCCAGAGCGACATTCACTCTCCGCAGCGTTTCACCTGATCGACCCAGACCTCTTCAAAAACCCGACCATCGAGCAACATGAGCAGATCTACAGGTAACACTTTTTTAATACTTTTTGCTTTTGGCGAAATGCATTTGTTTTTATAATCGGCTACATTTCTTATATTTTCATGTTATTTTTTTTCATATCATGTTATTTTTTCGTGTTATTTTCATTTGGATTTCTCATTTGGAAAGATGGAAGAAGGGGGTGGCATGAATTTCCAAAGGGCAGACCTGTCAGAAAAATAACATTTTTATGGTCTTAATTATTTTAAGCTTCCTTTCATTTCCTTCTACGTGATGAGAGTTGGGTTATTACCCCAGGAAGAGCAGTGTCTGTTTGTTGTTCAGTGTTCAGCAACACAGAGACCCATATTTTATCAACCATCAAGCTGTTTTGTGTCACTCTTGTGCAGACTGGGCTCCCAGGTTGTGGCTGGACATCTTTGATGAGTTGCTGTATGATGACAATGAGCTGGACTATGGAGACCAGTGGACTCTCAACTTCAACTACACTCAGACAGACGAAGTCACCAAGGAGGAGAGGAAGAAAGGCTGGAAGGTCTACTGCCACTGTGCCTATGGAAAGTATGTATCACAGTATATACAGTAATGGTTATTCAGTTCAAAGATGCTTAAAAAATGTAATGTAAAAAGGGAGCCCAGGTTTTCAACAGGAGCAACAGTGGCTAAATACACAGATTGTGTTGTTATGCTTTCTCAGGCTCCACCTTTTTTTTTTGTTTTTTTGTTTTTTTTGCAAGTTCATGCCAGGTCACATGATGAAATGTGTGTGTGTGTGTGTGTGTGCGTGTGGGTGTGATCGGGATCAGGTTATATGCAGTGATATAACAATTCCACTGTGTGGAAAAACTGCACCTTGGTAAAACAGAGCAACCGAAGAAGTTGTCCTGCTCTACAGTGACTCAGGAGAGCACAGGATATAATTAATCCAACAAAGTTACAGGAAGATTACAGTGGAAAAAATAAGTTACCAGTCTGGTAAAGCCAGCACGTTTGGCCTTAACCTTTTAAAGAGGCAAGTCTGTGTACCAAAGCTGCAAAGTGTGAATTCTTATTATAATTTCTTCAAGGACGTCACAGCATATTTCTGTGTAGAGTAGCTGTTTGAGAAAGAGATGATGGCTCTTGCTGGATGAAACTTGCACTTGCATGTGTCATATATTAAATTCAGAAAGACACTCCCTTGTTGGCAGTTTAACTTTTCAGAAACTTAATTTCAAAAACATTGACAGGTTTCAGGGATAGCTGTACACCTGAGAATACCTCTGTGCCTCTGCCTCTCTTGAACTGTTTTCTCATTTCCCCACAGTTTCCAGTGTGAATCCTGCTCCAGGACCTGGCCCTCAGCACGGGTGGTGCTGCTGTTCCGTTACCGGCTGCGGGGTGGCCGGGGGACAGTGATCATGCGGCCCTTTGGTCAGACCTGCCGCCGTTGCCGAGAAGATGAGTTTGATCTCCCTGGTTTTTCCGACAAAGAGGCGGAACAGGCCTTGCTCAGGCTGTTCTCTAAAATCCGGAAAAATTGCTATGGTGAGGACGACGATGATGACGGTGGATCATCAGCCTGCTCTACCAAAGTGTGGACCAAACCCCATGAGAAGACCTTGTGTGAGGCCTGCAGAATGGGCATTTGCTGTCAGGATGATGAGTAGAAGTGTGTGTGTGTGTGTGTGTGTGTGTGTGTGTGTGTGTGTGTGCGCGTGCGCGTGTGTGTGTATGTGTGTGTGTCAGGTGTGTGTGTGAGAGAGAGAGAGAGAGAGAGAGAGACAATGAGATGGAGTGGAGTGTGTGTGCGTCAGGTGTAGAGTCTGGCAGGTAACTGGTTGGCTGAGATGCACATGTCCTTTATTCCTAATATTTTGAAGTTCTCCTAGTATGTAATTATGTAGGTTAATGGTGTGTTATGACAATGATACACCAACAGGACCAATAATAAGATTGTTACAGAAATTATATCAATTTGTATATTTTTTTGTACATTGTGGTTATTAATAAACTGTCTGTCCACTTTTTTGGGGTAATTATTATTTGGTGTTTTTTTAGATGGGTATGTTGAAGAAGTGGTAACAACAAGTGCTTATATACCCAACTTCTTTACTTGTACTTTTGATTTATTAATTATTTTTTATAGTACTCTATACTCCTCAACAGCTCTGAGGTAAATATCGCACTTATTGTACTCGTACTGTACTCAACTGTATTTATTTGGTAGCTGTAGATAACAGTTATTTTACAAATCCAGACTTCACATGCAAAACAGATAGCCAGCTTATTAAATATATGTTAAATATGTTTTGATTAATCTACACAAATAAGATGATCTTGGGCAGCTACACAATTAAAATACTAATTATATATTAGTAAATCAGTCTTAACACATATAAGATATATATAACATATAATACGGTGGTCAGGGGTCACAACTCAAGGAGGTTGGGAATCAATGTAAAAACACATGCAGGATTTTTACCTGTAATGGAGTATTTAGGATGTATTTAGATTACTGAATACTATCTTCCTACTAATTAACCTCCCAAATGATTATAATCATAACATAAAACTTTCCATTCTGCTCAATTATAATTTTACAAAATGCTACAAAAAGAAAGCCATCGTGCGAATATGAAGGCCCATGTTCAATATTAAATAAATGATTTATGAAAATTCAAAAAAATGTTATCAAATGTAATTTAATCACTTGTATGTTCATCAGTTCACTTAATTTTCTCTATAGAAATTATAATTTCAACAACTGTTTGATTGTAATATGTTTCCTTTTTGTTACATTTTATTTCATGTCACTTTTCATCGCAGCATTGTAGTTCATGCAGTTTTTCAGGCATTTACATGTCTCCTGTCTTTCTTAAGCAAACAATTTCAACAACCTTTATCAGATTTATACAGTTAGCTCCTGTTCCCTGGAGTAAAAACAATGTCAAACAGAGCAGTTACACAAATATCTGCCTGGCAAAATTAACTTGTGGTACCTGGAAGCAAATGTGTTTCGAAGTGGATATGGCACTGTCAGTCAGCCTTGCTGCCAATTTGTCCCAGAAACCATCTGCAGTGTTGCAACGAAAATTCCCCAGACCAAATAGGTGTCAGTAAAACTGACAAGACACCTCCAACTCCAATCAAGATAGGTTTTTACGCTTTCCAATACAAATTTTTAATCCATGGAGGTTTTACATCTGTGAAATTGAGGTGAGTATTGAGTATTAATGTGGCATCATTCCCATATAAAGTCAATGGGGCCAGCAGAAGCAGAAGGGCAAGTCCAGTGGGTGAGACATGAATGTGCATATGCAGTGGGCCGCACAGTAAAGAAACTGATCCAGAAGCTATTGAACTTTTTTGGCTCATGCACTAGGCAAGCAATTTTCATTCAAGTGACTGGGAGCCATATTCAATCCCCCCCCCCATGTCTCGATCAATTATCTAGCTCCATGCTGTAAATACACACACAGTACACAAACTCTATTTTTATTAACCTTAACAATGATTTGAAACTGGGCATTTTTACAAAACATTACACACAAACATTACACTGCCTAAGACGCAAAAATCTAACAGAAAGTAACTTGCTTGCCTTTTCCGAACACAATCAAAATACTGCACATATTCACCAGTGTCATACACCCACTCCTCACATGTGAGAACACTAACTGCTTAACTGATCACCGAAGCAATCATGGCTTTAGAATATAAAATAATAAAATAATATAAATTGGCCAAAGGTCAGATAGCAGTACCTGTTTTGACCACTGGATTTAAACATTGCAAGGAGAGTAAGAGGAGTAGGAGGGAGATGCAGGGGTTAAGGATGAAGATGAAGAGGGGGAAAAGAACAAGGGCAAAGAGGAGAAGGAAGAAAACCCGTCTCTGGTGAGATGAGCTCTACAGGGACTGCAAAAAATATTTGTGTACTATATTTGTGTACTGCACACACCCACACAGTTTTTTACCCTAAATTGTCATCAGAGTGGAAAGGCAGAGATGTCATGGAGGACAAGGTCACATGTTTACAGAATGTAAATTCCCATACTCTACTACAGTTACAATAACATTTTGGAAAAATAAATATATCCTTTTTCTGTATTGCATTTGTGTTTACTGGGCACATTTCAACAGCTCTCAGCAGACTACTCCACTGTATTGTCACTTGAGAACATTGTATAGAAATGTATATACAATCCTATGGAAGACAGAAGAGCTTTACATTTAGGACAACAGTGTCTACACGGTATATCCAAAAATGCACCATAATTAAAAAAGTGTTTGGCATTTGATGCAAAGACTTGATTTTGAAATTTGCTGTGATATTTTGAACGCAGTGTTTTCATTTTGCAGCAGATATGTGGCACTATGACTTTGTGTGTGTAATTTTCCAATTTGTGTGTAGAGTTTTGAAAAAATTAGACCTTGTTAAGAAAACCTATGAAAGTATATTTATATATCGATATATTTATTTTCCTATTTACATGATCCATTTGGTTCATAATGTCTTTAATTTGTCTAATATTGACACTTTGCGATTCCATACACCAAAACCAACCAGTGAACCCAGAGAACCGACCAATCAGGTGAAAGCCTTCCGTGTGACAGTTGGTGCCGCGCATGCGCAGTGCTCTTTTCTCTTTGGCAGCAACAACAACATACTGAAGAGACTCAGTCAGTCTCGCCCCTCCGCTCTCGGCAGCATCACCGTCGTCCCCGCCGGGTCCTGTGGCAGAGAGGATGGTCCAGCGCAAAAGCAGCCGAAGGGTGCGAATGACAGTGATAAGATAATGGCCCTCGGTTTCCGCATGTTTCCAAATGTGCGAGTGGTGACCAAGTGAAACGACCGTGTAAGTAGATCGGCTGAGATGTGGTGTTGTCCTGCTGTGGGGAAGGTAGTTGAGGCTAACACAGCGCTAACGTAAACCTGAGAGAGAGAGACGGTTTGCTAGCTCCGTTAACGGCAGTAAGGTCGGCTGCTTTTGGGTGTTAACGTTTTCCCACGGCGCCGTTACAGCCATGAGAAGAAAAAAATCGCTCAACACTCAAGGTAAAGCTTTTTATCGGCGGCATTTCGGGGCAGCGTACACCTAACAGCCGCTTTTCTAGTTGGGGTTAGTGATTCACACAGACTGTCAGTGCGTTGAACAAAGGAGCTTTAACCGAGGGGCCGCATGGACAGAAACATGCAGAGAGAAGTCGGCTGCTGTTTGTTTTGTGCTCCATTTCATGCTGACACACTTCTTCGGGGATAGCCACCCGAGGTCTGACCTGAATATTTAGCTGATACACGGTGACCCAGCTAATTATGGTAAATGCCGAGTGATTTTAAAGTTTAAGTTGCACTGCACCTCGTTTTACAGCTCTTGCCTGGCTGTGACTCTCCCAGATAAGTTTTATGTCTCCTTGGACTACCCGACTTTGTCCCCCAGCTGTTTATACAGCGGCACGATCCACCCATACTTTGAGTTGAGCTGTTTGAGTTAATGTGTATCAGCTGACAGCAAGTTGCAACTGGGGGGGGGGGGGGGGGTTTGTTACTGTGATAATGGCAGAGTGGTAACTGTTGATTTTTAAGGTGCTGGCAGCTAAGGCTGAAATGCTTGTAAAGTCTACAATCATTCATAGCTGTACCTGAATGTACCTAGACTGTGGAAACTTATCACAGAGCTGAGAGAGATACACAGCAGAATGATATTAATGTCTTGATTTGACAGACAGTGTTGTCTTCAACAGTTTCTTAAAACAATATTCAGTCATTTTAATTATTTATTAATTAAAACTACCAAACACTCTTAAGTTCCATCTTATTAAAAGTGCTGTTTTATTGGATGTGACTAAATCTTCTTTGTTAGAAAACAGTGAAGTCCACCCAACACAGTTTCCACAAGACATTCGATGGTCATATGTTTTGTTTTGTTTGACTGACAGTCCAAAAAACATGTTCATATTCAGTGATGCTAAACAGAGAAAAAAGAATTGTTTGGTGTTTTTGCTTGAACAATGATTTAACAGTTATGGAATAATTTTCTGATTATCATTTTAGCTTGAACTGCACTCACACCGAAAGTATCATCATAAATTGCAGCACTGGTTGTGAAATATTGTTATGCTTGATTTAGTTATTTTGGGTATCGCTTGGTGGGCTCTTGAGAAAGTGCGCTGTGACTTGAGTTCTTGTAAGCAGGAATCACCAGACAAGATTTCCAGACAAGATTCATGTGTTTGCGATTCTCGAGCTCGTGAGTCATTAAGTCTCGGTGATCATATTGCCTAAAATGGGAAATACCATATGTACCAGAGGCTGGTTCTGTGTAGATATGTGGCATGAGTATAACCTCATATTGTTGCTTTTCAAACCTATTTCAAAAACATACTTGTGTGTGTATGTGTCCATTCAACAAGAAGGGGACCACTTCCTAAGCCTTTCTCAACCCGACTACTGAATGACATGTAGGCTCAAAGAGCTTTCATAATAGTAGATAATTGCGCTGTCACAGCCAAGTGCAAACAGCAAAACTTGCGATCCTGGAATTCCAAAGTTCCTCCATGTCCAGACTTCCTGTCCTTATTTAGTATGAGAGACAGAGAGAGACTGGCAGAGATACACAGTGGAGGGAAGTGAACTGGAAGTAAACCAGTGTGCACAAAACAGAGAGCTAAGCAGACAGACTGACCTATTAACTATAGTAAACTCCCATCACCACCACCACCACCACCACCACCACCCCTCCAGACACACACACAGATCCAGATCCAGTCTACTGCATGCATCAAGGGAGCAGAACTTACAAAATGTTGCCTATTATTCGCCAGTGGCAGCAGCTTCTGTGCGACCCGTATGTCTGCGTCTGTCAGTGTGTGTTTTTCCTGTCTGTCACTGCATAGAAATGGGAGGCAGAAGAGGGGAGGCAGCCAGCCGCGTTATTCAAATGTTCCAGAGCCTGGCCAGCCAGTGGCCAACTGTAGCCGGGTTAAAAGAGGCTCTTTGTGAGGGCCAGACAGATGGCCATAGAATGAAGACTGTAATGATCTCAATGGCCCAATACACACACATGCACAGACTCCACTCATTACAGGATGTAATGGTCTCTGTTTGTGTGTGTTAAAAACAGGACAAACTGAGTGTGTGTGTGAGAGTGAGTGTGAGAGAGAGAGAGAACGTAAGAAAGAAGAGGTTGGGAAGACTTGAAGGAAATGAAGCAGAGCACATTGCTAAAGATAGTGATTATGAACAATATGTGACAAGAGAGAGTGTGTTTGTTTCCTATATCTGTTCTCTTTCACTCCACAGTTATTACTTTTGTGTCGCATGTCATGTTATTGTTCTGTGATAGAAAAGCTGCTTGTCATGCCAGTTAAGTTGATTTAAAATTCATACAAGGATGAGGAAGATAATGAAAAGATCATGATAACTTGTGAATCAACAGGTTTGTAAGCCTGGGAGAGTAAACTCAGCTGTAGCAGCCATAGCTGTGATTCTTGTGAGCGCCGGAGTAAAAACTGGTTTTTGCCCAGTGTATTAGTGCTGCATGGTTGAACACACATTCAGTCTGTCATATCTTGGGCAGCAGACAAGCATGTAAACAGCCTAATATATGCAAATTCTTCACAAACGCAACCTAACGGACTCGCATCGGGCAGCTGAGGTAAAATTGACCATGCCTTTCATCAACTGTCTAACAAATCAATGGCTTGGATATCATTAACTTTCCTCTCTGGCCTATCCTCTTTATAATTATCTCTCTGTCTTTCTAGTTTCTTTCTTCTTTCCCTCTGTTTTCCTCTCTATTTCCGGTAAGATAACGTCCTCTGTGCAGCACATCAACTGATCGATGGATGGACTGATTGATTGATACTTTCTCTCTCTGTCTCTCCGTCCATCTCTCTCCTTAACTTCTCGTCTTCTGTCTTGTTATTTTTCTCTCCTTTTTCCTACCTTCACCAGCCTTTTTTTCCACTCATTCTTATTCTTTGCAATTTTCATGGCCCTCTTTCCACCATCCTTTTCTTCTAACCAGTGTATCTCTCTTACTTACAGGGCAGGAAAACATCGAACCATGTTGCTGTAGGTTGTGACCTGTGGTGAACGGGGGAGGAGGAAGAGGAGGAGGGAGGTGTAGGCAGGCAGGCAGGCAGGCAGGCATCTGCCACAGCTCCCATTAGGCGGCCTTTTGCAAGCTTGAAGCCATGGGAAACACAGCCACCAAGTTCCGCAAGGCTCTGGTGAGTGGCGATGAGGCCCTGGCCTGGCAGCTGTATGAGGGCAACCCTCAATTCAGGGACGGTCTGGACCCAAATGCATCATACGGAGAGCAGTACCAGCACAACACAGCCCTGCACTACGTATGCCGCCATGCCATGACACGTCTGCTCAGGTAAAGTTCGTGTTTTTTTTTTTGGTTTGGATTTGTTTGAGACGTCAATTGAATTTGACAGTCATTTTTGAGGCTGGGGTTTATAATTTAGTTAAGCAGTTATCTAATACAGTTACAAAGGCAGTGAGTCATTTAAAATTGAATAAAAATTAGCACTATGTCAACTTTAATAGATTTCTGAGAGTCATCATTTTCATAATTATGTTTTTAAGGCAAATAAAGTAACATACTATACAGAGGTCCAAAGAGGCCATTCACATACAGTATGTTGTCAGATTACGTAAATGATGTTAAAAAGGCAGAGAAAAGTGCATTAGCCATGAGGAGCAGTCGCAATTAGACCATCATCATCAACACTTACTAGTAGAATATTTGTTAAAAAAAACTGCTAACTAAAGCCTCAAAAATGATCAATGACTGCAGTGAGCACCTGTAAACAACAAACAAAAAACAAACATTAAAGTTTTTACATGTGATGTTCATAGTGCTGGTAGTTGTCAGTCTGTGAAAACAGTAGTGCAGTTGTCTTCTGTGGTTCTGGAGGGAGCTGTCTAAGTATGCAATAAAATAACTAATTATCTCATCAGGGTTACCTCAAACTGGGCTTTAGACAGTTTTTTTAACAGAAAGTCTGCATTACACATTAGGGATGCAGAAAAAGATCTGGGCACCTAGCAGAGGGTCTGACGAAAGTCTAATGAGTTATATTCAGGGAATGGTGAATATAAAGGAGAGTGATTGAGTCTAACACAACCTAAAAGAAAGGGGTCAAACTAAAAAACATATGGAGAACAAGACACCAGTGTGTCTTTTTACCCCCTGCAGGGATAATCAGGCTGCTGGCCGTGACCAAGACAGCTGATTCAGTGACTCAATAGCCGTCCTCACCACCTCCTCCTCCTTACACTCTTCCTCTCTCTTGCCCTTTCTTTCCATGATTACAGGGGGGTCAGAGGAAGCAGTTTGAAAAGGCCAGTCAATTATCTGTGCATCTGCATGTGTGCACACATGCGTGTGTATTTTGAGGGGGGAAACAGTGACTCCACAACTGCTTAACGTGTCCGAGTCTGTGAATATAAAACAGTGAATCAATTGCTGTGCTATTTGTGTCCCTTCCTACTAACCTATAATGGGCCAGAGAGGCGTGCTGAACGCAGCGCTTGGCTTCTGATAAGTATCAGAGGAAATGCTTCTTTGTTCCAACAACTCGATTGGACAGAGGCAAGCAGATAGACGACTGAGAAATCTCAGACAAAATAAAGACTCATGGAGGACGAGCGTGGGCTGGTAGATGCAGAGTCTGTTTTTCAGATTATTTTTAACATGTATCTGCTTCATGTTTACTTGCCCTCCTGTAGTCGTCTCCGTGGATTGTATTGGCTAGTAATCCCATGAGATGTGCAAGTGGGAAATCACAAGTAGACCTATTACTGGAAAAATGGGTGTAGTTCAGGAAGTGTAACCCTTCCTTCACAACAACCGAGTATACAGTCTTAGAAACATGTAAATAACAACCCTGACTTGTTTACTCATTAATGAACCATTGATTTTCTGCTGTTTGAAGCAAAGATGTTCAGCAAATTTGTCAACATGCAACAACTTCCCTTTTTTTTTTACTTAAATGTGTGTGTTTGTGTGTGTGTGTGTGTTTTGTATGTATGTGTGTGTGTATATGTCTGTGTCTGTCTGTCTTCTCTGAGGTTTACTACCCTCATCAAATTACTGCACCATCTGAACAGCTTTGTCACTTGACAGTTGCAGCAAAATGTGACATCCCCTAGCATGTTGTTTCTGGTAGACTGATATTAGGGCCATCCATCCTGTGTGTGTGTGTGTGTGTGTGTGTGTGTTTGTTTAAGGGTTGGGGGTGTAGATTTGTATTTGAGAGGGGAATAATTAGTGATTATTGCTGTGCGGGTGAATTGGCAGTGCACTGTCATTAGGCAGAGGCTGCAGGGGCTTGTGGCTGACAGGATAAGAAGGTCAAAAGTGGAAGAGCAGGGGAGCAGTGGAAGAATAGGCTGAAGGGCTGCACAATAAGGAAACGTTCAAACACAAATTCAATAGTGGCTACTGCTGTGTCCAAATTGCAGAGAGTGCAGTGAGGGCGGTGTTCTACCTTTTTGTTGTATTTAACCAGTAGAAATCCTATCCTATTATTTTCTTCTTTTTGTGGAATTTGCATTATATGCATTGAGAGCCTTTTAAAATGCCCATGTTGTAACCACTATCAAAAAGAAAGAGGATTTTCTTTACAGTTTAACATGCAGCTGCCATAGAACAATGTAATAAAGGCTGTCAAATGGAAGAAAGACAATAGAAAAGGAACAGAAAGAAACTTGAAGACGAAGAAACAAAATACTGTAGGTGGAGCCAAATAAAAGAGTGGAAAGCTAATCAGTAAATGGAGGTTTTGACAGACAAATAGCAGAGAAAAACTATTCTCTAAACTGCAACCCCAGCCGGGCTCCTGGTGCAACTGGCCCATCCATCACCGTGTGTGTGTGCACCCGCCAGCCAGCATGTCCATTATCTCAGAGATGTTAAACAGAAATAGTCAATATTCAGCCGTCTTTCTTCTCTTCCCTCTCTTACCAACCAACACTCATCTCACAGTCCATCGCACTGCCATGCTTTGTCCTCCATTCATCCCTCTGTCCACCGCTTCCTCCACATCTCTGTATCTCTCTTAAGTGTGCTTTGCTCTTTTCCTTCACCTTCCCTTTCACCCTCCGATTTAAACTTTCTTTCCACTTATCTTCTGAACTTTTGTTCTTATAATTGTCCTTTTGCCCTCCTACTATTTTAATTAATTCCTTTCTTGCCTGCATCGTGTAGGTCTTTCCTGTTCAGCAAAGAGGGGAACCCCAACAAACGTAATGTGCACAATGAGACGTGCCTCCATGTGCTGTGCCAAGGTCCGCAGATCCTACTGCTGCCAGAGGGAGCGCTGTCACCACGACTTGCCCGACCACAGAGGGACGAGCAGCGCCGGGCAGACTGCCTGCAGGTGCAAACACACATGCTAAGACAAATATAGTTTAGTGTACACACTTACATGTTAGTGTGGGAAGAAGTGTGTTGTATGAAGTCATTACTTCTATTAAAGTTGACATGCAAATAATGTGTGCATGAATTTGTGGGTTTCCCCGCTGCCAGATGATCCTAAGTTGGACTGGGGCCAGGCTGGAGGGAGGCCAGTACGAGAAGGCCAATGTCAACGCCACCGACAACCACCACAGCACCTGTCTGCACTATGCTGCTGCTGCAGGCATGAAGAGCTGTGTGGAGGTGAGAGAAAGTCCACTGAAATTCAAACTCACATTAGGATGAGCAATCATTTGTGTGTGGCAGATCTGTCTGTGCTCTTGTAGATTGGATTTTATAAAGATTTTACAGCCAGTCAAATCTGTAGGCTGAGCATTGTGTCTATTCTTCCATAAGGAGCATCTGCTTTGTGTTTCATTACTGTCAGATCCAAGTAGCGCTTCCTCCCTTGTATTTAAGAATTGTACCGCTTTTGGATTAGGAAGAAAATCTGCTCTGAATTAAAAGAACATTGAGCTCAGCTCCGATATGGGCAGCCTGGGATAAAAATAACCCAGATATTATAGATATTGGTTTCATCTTTTATTCAACCTTCAATAAACTGTGTGTTTACACCTCTTTCTTCATGTACACCTTTTAAACCAATTTACTAAATGCCCCTTTGTTCCTGTCTTGCTCCCTTTCACTTTCTACCTTTCCTTGTCATTTTTCTCCCTCTTTCTATACATGTCACTGTCTGCGTCCTCTTCTCATATGTCCTGTCTGTTTTCTACCATCACATCTTTGTTTACTCTTTCTCTCTTCCCCCTTCCTCCTGTTTTCTCTGTGCCCGCTCCACTTGCTCTTGCCTCTGGCTTCCTTTGCTTTGTTTGGTTGCAAGTTCTTTCAATTTCTTTTTCCTCCACATTATCCATTTCTCTCTCTTTTTTTTTTTCTTCTCCCATTTCTTTTGTTCTCTCCTCTCTCCCTCCTCGTCCCTCCCTCTAGCTGCTAATCCAGAGTGAGGCGGACCTTTTTGTGGAGGATGAGGACAAGCTGACACCATGTGACCATGCTGAGCGGCATCACCACACAGAGCTGGCCCTCAGCCTGGAGTCACAGATGGTTTTTTCCTCCTCTTCAACTCAGCAGTCAAATACAGACGCACATGGTGAAACCAACCTGCTGCAATACAAAGAGGTGAGATCACAGTTACAAGATTTGGGGGTTTCCTGCTGGCCTGACTTTTATAATTAATGTGTAATTTTTATGCTTTTAAAAGTCACAGATCTTAGACAGTAAGTCAGTGTTGCAACTTTGAAGCGTTCACCTCTTACATTGCACGTACAGAGTTGGCATCTCGCCTGGGAAACACTTGATTTTAATTTTCACTTCTCATAATGTCAAGGAAACTCAAAACTATACCAGGTGCTTTTTAGTTTCATGGAGAAAAAGTAAAGAATTAAAAAGAATGAACTGTTAACTTCTAAAGTAATGGAAGTTCCTAAATAGTCATGAAAAAGTCATGTGTGTGATCAGCTTGCTTTTACAGAAGGAAATGTGATATAAGCACAACAGTAACAGTTAACACCTGCTTTTAGACAAACTCGTACAGAGAAGCACAAGGAAAAAACATAATTAAGATTAAAAGAAAATGAATAGATGATGCAGGATCATAACTATCACTCTGAATAGATTGTTGGAAATCAAATTTGAGACCAATTGTGCTATCAGTATTTTTACAGATTTATATGATCTTACATACTCTCACATACTCAACTTTTGCTTAGGTAAGCCAATGATGTCAAGCAGTAAATTAACGCGAATAGCTGCTATTTCAGTCATTTTTTGTTCTGTAAATCTCTTAGTGCTTGCATTTGTGAACTAAGCAGATTAAATTTCTCACTTATCTGCACTAAACGGCTCCCCTCATTTTTCTGTGAAACCATGGAAACCCACAGTGCCTGTGACGGAATTCTTAACACTCACCTTCAAACATCACCTATTTCTCAACAAAATATTGTCCACAAACTTAAACTGGTTCTTACAAGGATAGGAATATGAGAATGCACACACCTTTCGTCATGTTTCCCAGGGTCGTAGTTAAGCAGAGGGCACCAGCACAGCGGTCTAGCAGTGGCTGCTGCCAACTGATAGCTGTTTGATCTTCCGTCCAGCATTCAAATCCATGCTAATACTTAATCTCTCTTTCCCACCACAGCCTTACATCCCAGTCCTTTTCATTTTTCTCACATTATCATTTCCTCTTACTTGAACATATCTCAGTCTCCTACTTTTCTTGGGTTTTTTTCTCATAATTTCTTGCCCTTACCTTCCCTCTGACATAGTTTTCCTCCTCTCTGTCTTTCATCTCCCCCTCCTCTTCCTTTACTTATGTGTGTATTTTACTAACATTTTACCCACTCTATCCTTTCAGCCTTACGAGGGACTGAAGCTTCAGGACCTGCGCAGGCTGAAGGACATGTTGATTGTGGAGACAGCAGACATGCTGCAAGCCCCCCTTTTCACTGCAGAGGCCCTGCTCCGAGCACATGGTGTGTATTTGTCTTTTAGTGAAAGTTGACATTTATGCATCACTTTCACGAAACTTCACTGCAGATTTATGAAAATACATATATAGAGAATTTGTTCCCTGTTTCTAAACTTGTGTGTAATCTCCTCCCTCTCTCAGACTGGGACAGAGAAAAGCTTCTGGAGGCCTGGATGTCAGACGCTGAAGGCTGCTGTCAGCGCTCAGGCGTGGCCATGCCCACTCCACCACCCAGTGGCTACAATGCCTGGGACACCCTACCCTCACCTCGCACCCCTAGGACCCCACGCTCACCCCTCACACTCACCCTCACCTCTCCTACTGATAGCTGCCTCACACCTGGTGAGGAGGGCCTAGCTACGGTATATATGTTTAAATTACCTCTGTGTTTTTGTTCTTTCTGAATGGTATTATTTAGTTGATTAATAAGGGATTGCATGGTAGGTTGTGGTGACAGGATTGCTGAAAATCATAGGTATTTTCCTTGGAAGTCATATGGAGTAAACAGCAGAGTTTTCATAAGTCCTGTTGGATTTCACTCTAAATCTAAATGTACAGGACCTAAGACTGTATGTCCCCTGTATTTAAATGTGTTCACAACAACATGAGTGAATGGACTGAAGTGCAAACTTGTATTATCAAAAAAAACCCAACTTTATTCTAGTTGAGCTTTTGACAAAATGCCAAGTATCTGACTTGTTTGATTACAGTTACAGCAATGGTTACAGGTTAATGTCTATTCTTATTATAGGAGGTCATAGGCCATCTTTCTAGGAATTCTTCTCTCTGCTAGTTTTACATCAGCATCAGCCTATTGTCCACTTTTGCTGTTGAGGCAGGTGTAATTACACATCCAGCACTTATCATTTGTCTGCCTGCTAATTCTGTCTCCAGTTAAACTTTCAGGCTTTTAAAATGTTTAGACCTCAAACTATTAGGCTGCTTCTACTTAAAAACTTACTTGCATAAGATAATGTAAATTTGGGTGTATTTTAGGCAATGGATGGGATTTAATATTACTTTAAAGGTACGATGAAACAGTATGGACTTTGGAAAAATACACCACAGCATATTCTCTCAAAAAGTACAATGGAATTGACTTAATCCTCTTGCACAGTCACAGTATGTTATTTTGTCCTTCCTCTGTGCAAAATGATGGAGATGACGCAGCAAAAAGTATTGAATCTTTATTAAATGGAATATACAACAATTTTATGCTGCCAGGCAGTGTAAATCATGTGTTTTGTCTCTCTTCTCTCCCTGCAGTGTGGAATCTGTCTCTGCTCTATCTCAGTCTTTGAGGACCCAGTGGACATGTCCTGTGGCCATGAGTTCTGCAGAGCCTGCTGGGAGGGGTAGGGGCCTGTGTTTGTGTGTATAAATGTCCCTGCTTACTTCAGTGTGTTATTAGATGTTTCCTGCATTTTCGTTGTGTGCATTTTTCTCACGTGTTTGTGTGTTTTTCTCAGGTTCCTCAATGTAAAGATTCAGGAGGGTGATGCACACAATATCTTCTGTCCAGCATATGAATGCTATCAATTGGTGCCAGTGCATGTGATAGAGAGTGTGGTTTCCAGAGAGATGGACCAGCGATACTTACAGTTTGATATTAAGGTAGAAACACAACACTCATGCTTTTCTTCCTGCTAAGTTCATTATTTGTGTGTCTTTGTCCCTTCCCTAACTTCTTGCTGCATATTTGTATGGAACTGGGTTTGTTTCTTGCTGTGTCCTCTCTTCTTTTTCCATCTCTCATACACCCTTTTTTTCCCAGGCATTTGTGGAGAACAATCCTGCCATCCGCTGGTGTCCTGCAGCGCGTTGTGAGCGGGCGGTGAGGCTCACCCGCCCAGGCCCTGGGGACAGTGACCCACACAGCTTCCCACTGCTGCCCTCACCAGCCGTTGACTGTGGCAAGGGTCATCTCTTCTGCTGGTACACCTCATGGTTTATTGGCTGTATACACACATGCAATTATGCTGCACACATAATGACAGTGTTACTGACATGCCATTTAGCAAAGCCAGACACAAGTCTCCCTTGGTTAAGTATAAGCCAATATAATGTTTAAGCCACCCTTTGTCACTTTTTTCCTCAGCTGGAAGAGGAGCCCACTTTGTTGAACATGATCATTACCGTTCACTCAGGGCTTGACAGCATTAAACATTAGTCTTGTTTTGTCTGCAGGGAGTGCCTTGGCGAGGCCCATGAGCCATGTGACTGTCAGATGTGGAGGAACTGGCTTCAGAAAGTCACAGAGATGAAGCCTGAGGAGTGTAAGTCTGTCCTGTATTGTTTGTGCTTCCAGGAATTTTCTGGGTGTTTCTGGGGTTGCCAGGGATCATTTAAGCTGCACCTCAGTGAGCTGGCACAACAGTAAGGCAGTTAACAGCAGCTGTCGGCGCAGCCTACCAGGATGTGTCTAATTTACTTTTATAACATAGTGGCAGGTGTTCAGGTCATTGATATTTGCCAAATATGTGCATGTGTGTGCTGGAGGGTGTATCTGCAAGGCAGGTGTTGGCCAATTGAGATGTAGCTGAACTCTGTGTGTGTGTGTGTGTGTGTGTGTGTGTGTGTGTGTGTGCGTGTGTGCGTGTGTGCGTGCGTGCGTGCGTGCGTGCGTGCGTGCGTGCGTGCGTGCGTGCGTGCGTGCGTGCGTGCGTGCGTGCGTGCACCTTTGTGTTTGTGTGCACTTTCCACAGTGGCAGGTGTGAGTGAGGCCTATGAGGATGCTGCTAACTGCCTGTGGCTGTTGACCAACTCCAAACCATGTGCCAACTGCAAGTCACCCATTCAAAAGAATGAGGGCTGCAACCATATGCAGTGTGCCAAGGTATACACATTAATCTCTTTGTCAGTATAGTTTATTCCATTATAGACTGTATTTTGGTTTAAATCATTAAAAAACCTCTCTCTCTCTGTAGTGTAAGTATGATTTCTGTTGGATCTGTCTGGAGGAGTGGAAGAAGCACAGCTCATCAACAGGAGGTTACTATCGCTGTACGCGCTATGAGGTCATCCAACAGCTAGAGGAGCAGTCCAAGGAGATGACTGTGGAGGTACAATCACATACACACACAATAAAATGCAGAAGACACACTTTTGACCACACACAGGTTCTCACTGATACAAACATGCACCCAAAATATATCCACACAAATGTACATTTACCTGCTCACATTTCCACAATACAAGAACTACTCCATCACCTGTCAGATAATGTTTTTGAAGCACATGCTCATATGCCCAGCAGCATTTTATATATTCACACAAACTAATAAAGTAAATAACTTGTATTTTGTTACAGGCAGAAAAGAAGCACAAAAGTTTTCAGGAGTTGGACCGGTTCATGCACTATTACACTCGCTTCAAGAACCATGAACACAGTTATAAGGTAATTCTCTCTCCCCACTCACACACACACACACACACACACACACAGGTATTTCTAAAATATTTGTCAATGCATACATCTGAATCTCAAGATTATTACATAATAGACATGTGTTGTCTCCTCTCTGTCCATTAGTTGGAGCAGAAGCTGCTGAAAACAGCTAAGGAGAAGATGGAGCAGCTGAGCAGAGCCTTCATTAGCCGCAAGTCTCTTTTTATACTGAAATCAGCCTGTTGTTGGGAAGAGTTGCATCAGAATAGAGTTTTAAATTTCAAAATGTTTGTCAAAATTGTTAATATGTGAATAGAGCATAGTCCTTTCAGCCTTACACCCAGGCTTTGGTTTTATCGTAATACATTACTCCTAACCACATTATAATACTGAGTAAGTTAATTGCTACAAGGAAGCCAAAGACCATAATGGTGTTTCTTTTCTGGTGCAGGTGAAGGCACTACTCCAGATACACGGTTCATTGAGGACGGTGTGTGTGAGCTGCTGAAGACGCGACGCGTGCTGAAATGCTCTTATCCATATGGGTTCTTCCTGCAGCAAGGCAGCACCCAGAAAGAGATATTTGAACTCATGCAGGTAATCTGAAACATATTTGTCATGTATGCATCCGCTGCAAGAATAAGACCAACAACTTTAGAGCTCCACTGGTGATCTTGCTGTTAATTAGACCCCCCCAGAGTTAAAATGGTTAGAACAAAGTATTGTTAATAGATTCTGTGGCAATGTGATCATGAGTTTGTGTATTTTTATGTACAAATAGGTATTTTGGCCAGTTGGTCACAGTAGATGAAAGGTCAGGGAGTCAACAAAATCTGACGACCATAAACATCCAAACAAAAATTGACACACGTTTGGCAAGTTGTTGTTGAGATACTGTCCAGGCATCCTTAGCAAGTGGCCTGCATAACATGACTTTTTTATGCACATATGCATCGTTGTAGTCGACTTTCCTCTGTTCCTGTTAGGGATTCTCACAGCGGGACACCTTCCGCATAGTTGATTTGGCATAGGTTTTTACACTGGATGCCTTTCCTGGGGATGGAGATTGAACCACCAACCCAGCAATCAGCAGATATACTGGGCAAAGCACTTTTCTGCATCACCATATTTTTATAAGATACTAAGTTAAGATTTAATCTGAACTCCAAAGTGTGCAGCTTCAAATTTGTATTTTTGATGCTTTAACATGCTGAATACTTAAAAATTAAGTACATTGCTTTAGTTTTAGTTGCTGTTTTGTATTCTTATAACAACGGACTAATGTAGTTTGCAGCATTGGTGTGATAATGTTTTGTAGTCATGCTGAATGTTGCAGTGATTGAATTTAAGTATAGTTAAGATCAGAAGATCCTTGAAAAAAATATTTGAACCACTAGAGGTCAATTTCATCTTCTTTTCAGACACTTAAACAGGATTAAGATTGGATAAAGTCTGCTGTGAGATCGTCAGCTCATGTCTTATCTACAATACAAGTTAAATATATGTTGCAAATCCCCTTTTAAATTAGAATTTCAGTATCTGAGTAGAGAGAAGTTGCCATTTTTTCATGTTTCTTCCCAGACGGACCTAGAGATGGTAGTGGAAGATCTGGCACAGAAGGTGAACCGGCCATACCTGAGGACGCCGTGCCACAAGATAATCAGTGCAGCCCGGCTAGTCCAACAGAAGAGGCAGGAGTTCCTAGCATCAGTGGCCCGTGGCGTGGCTCCAAACGACTCTCCTGAGCTTCCCCGCAGGAAGTAAGGACAAACACACTCCCACATAAACAAAATGTGGTTTCGCTTTGCTCAGGTTATCAAATTCTTTGAACAGAAGAGACACTGTCAGGGACTCAAGGGACAAAGTACAGGTGTAAATACCCTTGATAAAACATTCTTGTGTTTGCATTTCTTTCAGCTACCCTGGAGGATCATGGGACTGGGAGTATCTTGGCTTTGCCTCTCCAGAGGTATACAGAGATTCTTCTCCTGTCACACTATACACCAAAACATTAACTTTTTATGTTCTGCTAACCTTTTTGGCTCATGCTAAGCTAATGCTACTTCCTCAAAACGCACTAGTGCAATTGGTGACCTACTTCTGTATGAGGTCATATTAATGCATGACTACGGCTGCAGCTGACTTGAGTGTGCTTGTGTGTTAAGATGGGGAGTCGTCACACTGTACTGGGAGCAGATCAAAGGGAGAGGCAATCACAGGTAATTCACCATAGTTTCTTGCCAATGTTTGCATATGCATGGGCTGTATTCTGTTTTTCTTACAACACTACAAACTAAATGACACAGCTGCTTAGAGTTGGTTTTGTAATAACCCAGCTTGAATCACTCTTTACAGGATTATGCTGACATTCAGTACCGTCGTAGACACAGGCCACGGCGCAGAGGAGACATGCTGAGTCTGCACAACCTTAGAAGCAGCAGCAACACACCAGAGACCAGCAGGAGGAGTGACAACACAGGTCTAGAAAACAAAATGTCTTATATTAAGACCTTTATTACAGAAGGGATTATCCAAAAGGCAAAAAGGTCTATATACTATATGGGGCATTTTGCAAAGGTACAATTTTCACTTATGTATTGTACCATATACAGCAGATTTTCTTAAAGCAATATATTCACAGCTATGCATCCCAGTCCAACTTCATTCCCTGCCTCCATTTATAAATTTGGACTTGTCACTGCACTAGACAACCAGCAAATGGGATTTTACTTTATTGCTCCATGAATCAGGTCTGTCGAAGCGCATAGAGGCATTGATCACTGGGATCAACTGGCAGTCACTGGCAGTCAGTAATGTGACGTTTTCTGTTCCAGAAGTTCCAGAGAGGACCGAGGGCCGAAGGAGAATGCTGGGCTCACTGGATGAAGATGACCCGAACATCCTTCTGGCCATCCAGCTTTCGCTCCAGGATTCCCGCAGAGAGCGAGGCCTTGAGGGAGGCCTGGAGAGAGGGATGGAGGGTAGAGTGGAGCTGGAGCGCGGACTGGACAGAGGACAAGAGAGGAGGCCTGGACCCACAGTAGACCTGGGTGACGTTGCTTTGCACTCCCTCAACACAGACGCTCCTCCAGGAGCCAGAGGCTCCTCCTTCCCTGTTTCTCTCCTGGATCCTCCTCGCCCCCCTAACAGGACAGACTCCACCACCTCCCAGCCTCCCACATCTAACCCTCTCCCCCTTCCTCCCCCACCTCCCTCTCTCAGTGCAGAGCTGCTTGAGCTGGGAGACAGCCTTATGAAACTGGGGAACATAACCACTCCTTATGACCTGGACACACACACCCAGGAGCAGCTATGCTCACACCACACATACAACCACAGTACTCTCACTGCTCCCTACACCATTGAACCTGCCTACAGTGACAGCAGCCATAGACAAGACCAGAGTGCACTGACAGCTCCATATGTGCTCGACCATATCACCATCTCAGATCCTCGCTATGACGGTAAAGAGCAGAGTTACTGCCACCCCAGTGCTTATTTGGCTGAGGCTGAACACACTGCCTCTTGCATGGCAGAACGCACCCAAAACCCCACCCAAAACCCTGCCCATTCTAGTACTTACAACCGTGAACATGCAGCCACGTATGACAGCACCCCAAAACCAGACAGCTCTTACAACCCCTGTCCAGAACACAGTAGCTCTTACACTCAGGAGCGTCCTTCTGCCTACGCTCTTGAACGCCCACCCAAAACAGACCCCCAGCCCCCTGCCCAGTTGTGCCTCCCATCTCCAGAGCTTGAGCCGGAGCTGCTGCTTTCACCGGTGATCCCCCCAGGGGGCCCTTTCACCCCCAGCGACCCTCAGAGTCTGGAGGCCCTGGACCCCACAGCCAGTGCCCAGCTGCTGGACAACATCATGGCCTGGTTTAACAACAACATCAACCCACAGAACAACCCACAGAGCCTGGCCCTTATCCCCTCCCCGCCCACCACAGAAACCGACTCCTCCCCTGACACACACACTGAGACTGAGTCAGAGAGCCAGACCTCCAGGGGCGTGACCCCCGCCCCGCTCTGGCAGCCCCTGGAGGGTGAGCCAGAAGCGGACAGAGGGTCATCGAGTCCCAATTTAGGTGCTGCCGGCGTGGAGGGCCTGAAGACATCAAGGCCCAGCACTCTGGAGTTGGAAAACAGAGAGGCTGGCGAGGAGGGTGTGGAAGCAGGGTGTGTGGCAGACCTGTCGCTGGACGAAGCGCACACACACCCATGCTCACACTCCCAATGTGGAAACAGTCCCGCACACACTGCCCCAGCCACGGAGAGAGACTTAGACCTGGTTCTTCAGCTAGAGATGGACCAGTCACCTGAGGAGTGGGAGGAGCAAGTACACCTGGTGTAGAGAGAGAGAGAGAGAGAGAGAGAGAGAAAGTTGAGCCAAGTACAGGAAGAGAGAGATGAGAGAGTGATAAGTGAGAAGTGAAAGAGGAAAAAAAATCAAAGAGGAAAACTAGAGTGAAACTTTAATGGAAAAATTTAAGATATAACAGTGATGCCTCAATGAATGATGTAGGTCTTTGAGGGTTGAGTGTTTGCTGTATGTATTATACTGTATCTAGAGAGGACATAAAGACCTGCAGACTTTGTCCACTAAAGATGATGTCATACGCAGTTTTTTGTTTTTTTTTTTTTAAGTGCTTTTGTCTGCTGTAAAAACAGACAAACTATTCTTTGAAAACAAATGAGTGTTTAAAACAGAGTACATCAATGGAAAGCTACTGATATCATAACACATAAAATGCTGCACATGTCTTATTTTATTTATTCCCTGCCTCCTGTATTTGTCCTCTCTGTTTGTTCAGGGTGAAGTTTTGGTGCTGCTGAAATCCAAACTTGCCTCGTACACCCACACTTTATTAACACCCCAACCCAACCATGAGCCTGTTCAGAGCTCTGAGAGCCAAATACGATGATAACTTTAACCTTGGAGCTTACTGTCAGCGTACTGTACAATCAGAGGGGCCTAATTCAGATTTTTGGACCTTCATGCACACTGTGCCTGCTTTGTTAAGAGAGCCAACACACTACTGATCTTTCCTTTCGGTAGGCTGCAAAGAACCACAATACACCTGTCTGCTCGGTAAACGTCACACTAGTATGATGTCCTTATCTGGATTCTATGATGGTAACAAATCTTTTGTAATACGCAGATGATCACAGAAGATAAATTGTCTCGTCCCTCTGCACAGTGAGGTCAGAGGTCAAGTCTCAGCTACAGAACAGCAGTAGGAATTCAGCATCTTGCTTAAAGACAATTCACCATCATGGGTGCTGGTTTTCAGGGGGGACTGAGCCCTCTAGTTTTCCTGGTCACTGCACCATCCTACTCCTCATTCCATGTACCTCTGTGTCTTTATAAAAGATGAGCTTTCATTCATGGGTTTTATAGATATTACAGTATTTTACAGTTGCTTTGGCTCAGTTTCAATTTGCAAAACACTCAACACAAAATGCTACACATACAATGACAACATCTCTATCATATTAGGTAATTAAGGTTGTCAGGGCATCACAATTTTGTATGTGCTCATCACTGAATTGTAATCAGTGTTATACAGAATGTTAAAATTGTCATTATCAAATAATGCCGTCAAACAGTAACTAATTCTAGACCATTTCCTCAACACTATGAATTGTAATGCCAAAAATGTGTCATTTATGCAGAACTCAGTATTTGTGTAAGAATAACTTTTGATCATTTTATTTATTTAACATTTCCGCTTTGCTGTTAATATAGAGAAAGAAGTCTAGAGTCTGACTTCTTTAGACTGTATATACAAGTCAAAATAATGATTTTGGATTGTACTTCACTGCATTTGTTTACTTTATCACTAAAATGTAAATATTTCAACCACTTGTAAGTTAAATCATCTGAAATACAGTAAGCTGCTGTAATCCTGGAAAGCATAACTTCAAACCACAATGTGTTCAAGGTATGACTGTATTAACTTGGTGTGTCTCTCTTCTTTAAGGGTTTTGCAAATGGAATCTGAGCAAAGAAGTTTTAAAATACTCTAAATGAAAATCCTTCTGCAACCTTTAAGTTTGCTGTTTTTATCATATCTGTTCCACTACTGATGGCTAGTGCAGTGTGGTGTTGATAGATGGGAGATGGGTTGGATTTTTACTGTAATTTATCCTTTTTTTTTTTTTTTTTTTAAATTCCGTTATTCCTTATCATAGAGATGAAATCTCTTCCAGTTGAGACCAGAATTGTTGGGTCTGTGTGCCTTTTGTTTCGACTGTAATGTTTATTTGTTGGTATTTATTAGTGTCATTGCTTTTTAAACATGCTGAACAATTTGCTAATGGAAGTTAATGGAGAACACACCACTCTGGCTGCTGCCATAATACACTGAGGTTCTTGATGCACATTTGTATTGTTTGTCCTTTCAGCCCTGTTTTATCTTACTTGACCTTATCCCTAGAGAATAGACGCCCATGTTTTGGCCATTTTACTTAATTAGACACCGCTTTGAGGCTGCCTGAAGGAATTTGTTCTTCAATTATTCACACTTTGAGTTTACACTATAATTAACAACCACTTTATCTGAATGTTGCTCAAGTGTAGTCCGCCTTTGATTTCATTTTCAAATGCGATGTAGCACTCTGACTCCAGGGTTGTTGTGCAGCCTTTATCTCGAGACTTTATTGCCCAACCTTAATGTTTACAAGAAAATTAAACACTGCCTTTTGTGTTGAGATATGATTTGGTGCTTTGGGGACTGGAATGGTAATAATGGAGTGTTTTAATCATACTTTGACAGCATGCCAAACAAATGTAAAAAAAAAAAAAAAAAAAAAAAATCTTGTCTAAGAGCAAATTCTGATTTCATTGAAATTCCTCCTTTGACTCTACGAAAACAGCCAGCTATAATGTGACATGCGATCAAACATGCATCACTTATAATTGATAGTGTGAGTTTTGAAGCTTGTTTAAAGTGAAGTGATGAAGTACTCCACAGAAATGAACTTGACTTTAAAGGAAGTGACAAAACCCTGAACTAAAACCCTTTCCTCTCTGTATTGAACATGAGACTGTGAAGGTGCTGGACAGGTTGTAGGTGCTGACAAAGACATTTTATAAAGCCTGCTGAGATGTGAGGGGCAGTTGGTGTCGCCCCGTAACGTGTCAGACTTTGTTCACTGAGGAATGGCTTGATCCACAGGACTGCACACACTTCTTCTGGGTTGCATGGTGCGACAGTGGAAGCACTGAGTCTGGGGTCTTTTAATTTGCACAAGCATGCTGTTAATGCGTTGCACTAATCCAGTGCTGCCAGGCAAGGTGTGGAGGGCTGATGAGTGCCACTTTTATTATTTTCTTTTTTTTAATTTTCTTAATTAAGAATTGGATTTATGGCATTAAGGAAATGGCTCTGTGCCATTTTGCACTCCATATAATCTTTATATTTTAACAATCCCTCAACCAACAACTTCACAATTCAAAAAAATGAAATTGCACTCTCGTAGATTATACTTGATACATTCCCAGTCGGTCCATAAGAGAGGCTTGATGTGTGGCCAAAACTGTAAATGAAAGTGTCAGTGCAAAGTTTACTCTCAATAAAAAGAACTGAAAGTGTGTCGCTATGAGTTTTGTGTAAGTGCTTTGTGACAGTAGTTTCAAAAGATCCTTCAATGAAAATCTGAAAAAGCAAGAGCAGGCTGCTTCATGTCACTTTTTCCTTTCCCTGCTCTGTATGATCACTAGACCGTCACATACTGTGCATGTAGGATTTCTTCAGTCTACAGTCGGTTTCCACTTGTCACAACAACTTGCCAAACATGATCAAGTAAACTAATGTCATACTTTTTAAATACTCAAATATTCTGCCGTAACTTGTTTAAACACTTCTTGGATAATGACATTCAGGAGCAAACCTCATCGTGGGTCAGGCACAACTTGATCATTATTTAAATATTGAACTGTTGATTGCAAATACTGGTGTCAAGTAAAATAAAATGTTATTCATTCAAAATGTATTCATGCAGTGGCTGCAGGATAGAACCACTACTGGTAAAAAATCAATTACAGGCCTCAAACAGCATCTGCTGGCAGGCACCGGAAACTACAGCAACCCTGGCAAAACATGTCTTTCTCCAGCTTTGTCATTTTAAAACAAATTCTGTATTGGGATTTCCATCTCAAATTTAAAACTTGAAATCGTCCAGGTCGACGCAGTAAGAGTGTGTTTGGGGAGAGTATTACACTCTCTCTCTCTCTCTCTCTCTCTCTTTAAATATATATATAATGTCAATATATATATATATATATATATGTATGTGTGTGTGTGTGTATTCACATCCTTTATATCACATTTTTTAAATGAAGTGAAAAACATTCACTTATAGATTTGGTAACAGACTCACAAGTTAATATACAGATATTTATTCTAATTGACAGTTTTGTAAATGTGAAGTAGAATCAGGCCTTTTTCATAGAAGACACTTTGACATGTGACAGCAGGAAAAGTTCAGGTGTAAATATTAACATTAGTGATGGCTGAATTCTGTTTAGCAGCTTCAGAGTCAGGGTTAATCCTGGCTCACTGGAATACTTGAATACAACAAAGCCATTGTTTATGTAATTAATAACACCTGTACATTTCCTACTATGTTAAAAGTCCTATATTGCTTTTACTTTTTTAGTACATATATTAATTCCTCAGAATATATATTATAGTTTTTATCTGACTGTGAAAAGCCTTTTTTTTTTGGCAGTGTACAGTTTTTTTCTTAACTTCTTTTAGAAAACCTTTAATGAATAATAAAAATAACAGTAATATTACATTGTATATTCACATTTGTAGATTTGTCAGTTTGCCTATGTAATGACTGAAATAGTAATATACATTTCTTTTTGCTTGTTTTTGTCAGGACCTTAGAAATCAGAAAGCACATTTTCACATTGACAAATCTCATAATATATTTCCTTAAACTTTCTGCATTAGGACAACACCAAAATGACTCTAACAGAATAACTACACGGTTATTCAAGTAGTTTATACATCTGGATATTTTCCTAAACTAAAAAAGCTGTTAGTTGAAAAAGAAAAGGTGAAAGACAGCCTCAACAACCCAACCTCGACCAAAAAGCTTGTCCCTCACTGCACCGGTAGGCGGCGATCTGGTCACATGTCACGGCTCTTCTTCGTTGGCTTCCGGATGACGTGACGTCGTCTAACCGCGACGTAAACCGTACGACAGCGGCCTGTGTTTTCACTTGAGCGCTGTAATTTTTCTCTCCGGTGAAGGATTTGTGTCCGCAATCCGTCACCATCATGAAACTAGTCAGGTATGTGAACATGAAAACACTTTGTTTGTCGAGTGCTGTGATGAGAGACGGTGAGTTCAAGGCGACCCCGCCGGATGGATTTAGATGTTCACGGAGAGACGATGAGGAGGCGGGAAGCGAAATGAATGGAGGCTGGTCGGCGGTACAATGACCGTGCTCTAGGCTCTGAAACAACCTGACTCGCATATATCGATTCAAAGATACACACACACACACACACACACACAAGCTCATGTAGTGCTCTTATTAAATTTTGAGCTGTGGATTTAGCTGCAAAGACGTTCAAGTATTAGGGCCGTAGTGTTAGCTAGCTAGCTTGATCTAACGTATCCACACTGATGCTTAACTACTCGAAGGCCTTGTCTCTCTCAAGCTACGCCAACCCTAACCTGGTGTTCATTTAGCTCAAAACTTGTAGCAACATGATTCTTTCTTTTAAAAAAAGAGGTGGTAGTACGGGAGCTGTTCGTGCATACAAAGTGGAGGCCCCGCTTCTCCGGGAGCGCTTTTGTTTTGGTGCCGTAAGCCCTGCAGCTAATAGCTAACACCGGCTAACTACAACTTTAACTCTGCTTTCTAAGGTTTAGTTGCGGGATCGACGTGTTCACGCTGTGTAATCTTGTTCATTGATCATTTTAAGGTTTTTGATGAAGCTCAGCCATGAGACGGTTACCATTGAACTGAAGAATGGCACCCAGGTCCATGGCACCATCACAGGTAAGGGCCAGCTGGTGCAATGTGGGGAAATGTGTTGGGATTATTTCTCTACAAGCAAACTGCAGTGAGAGATTTGTTTCCAAAGTTCAGACGTTATGACTTTAATTTTCTTTCTTAGATTTAATTTCAGTTTTTTAGGTTCACAAAGCTATTGCTTATGCAGTTGTAGAGTTTTTGCTATTGAAGGTTGTAATGTTCAGTTGTTGAAGCTGTCTTAAAGAGGCGATTCAACCTAATGATCATCTTGGAGGCTGTAGTCTGCAGTGCTGTTGGATTATAAAAATCTATATTGCTAGAGATCATTTTTCTGTGTGTGCCCTGTGTGCATCGTCACTGTAGTTTCCAGCTTACATTTGGTAAAGACCTCTGTCCACACTGAAGCACTACAACAATAAGAGCCAATATAGAGAAGGAGCGAGACAGACGCAATCCAAGTACTCTGCCGAGTCTCACCTGGTGAAAGCTCTGTTCAATCTTTTCCTGCAATCACATAGAGCATGTTTTAATACAGCAGAGCTCACAACTTAATTGTTCTCGTTTATGTACTTATCTGTCTGCCAGGAAGCTGAACAAGTGTGTAGTAGAAATTTGATTGCAGGGCGTTGCTTCTATTTTGTTCCATGGTGAAGTTGTTTGACAAAGTAAGGATAACGCTGCCTACCAGCAAAAGTTTTGCCATGTGATTTTTATTTAATATGATTGACACCGGAAAGGGTCTGATGCAACATAACTCTTGTCTTGTAGGTTTACTGCCATGCAGCAGCCCGATCAGGCTTATGTCACTGCTTTCCAGTCATTCACTTTTACCTGCTCACTCTAAAACGCAATGCTGGAAAGTTTTTGAAAACACTGAATTAGTGTGAATGCAAGAAGTGTTTTCACATTTAGTTAACTTAGTTGGACATCTTCATGTGGTTTCATGTTTTCAACCCTCTCTCATGTCCCGTTTAGGTGTTGATGTAAGCATGAACACTCACCTGAAGGCGGTGAAAATGACCCTGAAAAACAGGGAGCCCACTCAGCTGGAGTCTCTCAGTATCCGTGGCAACAATATTCGCTACTTCATCCTGCCCGACAGCCTCCCCCTGGACACCTTGTTGGTTGATATTGAGCCAAAGATCAAGTCCAAGAAGAGGGAAGCAGGTAAGTTTGGAAGAATTGACAAATGGTGACAAAACAGTGATGATCAGAACACACCAGACATCAAAAGTGTCTTTTTTTTTTTGTATTGTGGAGACTATTGTCCCAACAGACAAAGCTGAATCCTTCTTTCGCTTAGCATTTTTGTGCACATTGTGATGTTTCTGAGATGTACTGTCTCAGTAAGATTGTGCTGTACAGGTCTAACATAATCACAAGCTGTACACTGCTGAGCTTGAGAATCAAGAGGGTCATTGAAATTTTACCTCTTTCAGTCACCAGTATGTAATTTTATAACCAAGGAAGCTGAAGCTAGGAGGACTGTAACTTAAGCTGTAAGCTGTTGTGGGAAAGTAAGCGAAACTGGAGGAAAATATCCAGATGTGTAAACTACTTGACTTTTACTGGGCTATCAAGGAAATGTCTTCGAGCAAACCCCTTTCTCTCTCAAGCAAGTATAGTTGTTATAGGTTCTTTATGCATTAACATTAAACGTTAAGTGAGGTTTATCTAGTGGGTGTGCCTGTTTAAGCACAGGTATGGTCTAAGATGGGGTTAGTCTCATATGACTGCAGGTTATATACACTTCGGTTGTCAATTAGTATGAAGGTGGGCCAAAGCCTGGACAAGAATTATAACCCTTATATTAACTATACAGGAAAATCATCCCTCTTTTTTTCTTTAACTGAACACAAATGTTGATATTTTGAGTGCTAGATTTATGAAAATTGTTTCCTCTTTCATTGTCAATATGGGTTTGCATATTCCTAAAAGTGACTAACATTAATGTCATCAATTCTGCTAAGCAGTGGTCTCCAAAAGCATATGTTGCAAAGTTGAAGCTAATGATAAATTTTAGGACAACATTGTGCACATCTGGCTCTAGCATCTTTCTGTGTTGTTATTATAAGGTATTGGGGAAATTTTAATTTGGTGTTGTGGTTTCAATGTTGAATGGCCTCCACCTCTGTAGTTTGTTACCCAATATGTTTGTAAGTGCTTCTGGGTAATGTGCTGACGATTACTGGTGTGTCTCTCCTCAGTGGCTGGCCGGGGACGAGGCAGGGGACGAGGTCGTGGCAGAGGACGGGGAAGAGGTCGGGGTGGTCCAAGGAGATGATCACCAGGCCGCAGTTTCTTCTCACCACCCAGCTGTTTGTACAGGATTTTTTTCTCAGAGGAAATGGTTTTTGAATTTCTGTGCGTTTTTCTTTATTTTTGTTTTTTCTTATTTTGTACATTAAAATGCTCCTTATAAAGAGGATAAACTTGACTGCGTGCGTTATTACAGCATTGTTCACTGGGTTATTTTGTTTAACAGTCAGGTGCTTTGTTTTCCTATTATGTCTTCATTACATGGCTTAATAAACTGTCTTTGCATGGAAACGTTTCCCAAGTTACCATGAGAAATGCAACCAGAAATATCCCATTGTTTGCTAAAGGGACTATCACGAATTTGTGCATAATCAGTGAAATGATAAAAACATATCAAGGTAACTGATAGTGTTCAAAACTGGGAGAATCCTAAATCTTCATATGTGCATATTATAATTAATAGAAACTAATCCTAGAACCATAATAAACTGAATATTTAGTGATGCTTGTATTTGAATTATGATTGTAATTGATATCTTGGAAAAGCGTAGTCATAGATACCCACAGTTGCCATGGGAGACCCGGGGATAGTTTCACAAAGACTTGACTGTGGATTTGATAGAATATAGTAGTAGATAGTCAGAAATAGTCAGACTTCAGGTAGACGTCTACATTCATCCGTAACACAAAGCAGTTCAGCTCTGGACCACCTTTAAACGGACTGTGGTTCAATGATTTCAGGGTAAATGGAGACTTTTTCAATGTTAAAAAAAAAAATGGCCGACGGTGGAACCGCATCAAGCCGCTGCGCTCCCTTTACCCCAGCAGAAAATGTTTGTCTTTTGGTGGGTTTAAGTTGTAAGGGCTCTTTAGTTGGGAAGTTCAGCTAAGAGTGTAACAGTAAAAAAAAAAAAAATCGCTGCGGTCTCTGAAAACTTCCCCGTCTCACAATGATAATGTTAGCAAACAACAAATTATGAACCCAGTCAGCGCAGGTGTCATTGATTGTTTCCATGGTAACATTGGACTTAGACCCGAGTTAGCCTGAGTTAGCTTGTCTATTGTTTTTGGCGTAAAATTAGTCTTTGTTTATGTGAAACTATTATTTGCCTTAAACTAGTCTGGCTACATTAAGACGGGTAAACACCACAGACCGGTCTAAAATATCTTTGTGAAACCGGTCCCTGTGATCAGGATCAGTTTTTGTGAACAGTTATCAGAGATGGTGCAGTCTTGTAGACAGAAATATTACACATTAAAATCAAATAAATGGCCCTAACTATCGGAAGGGCTGTTTCCGTGCTTTAAGGGCCCCTACTGCGGGCAAATTATGAAACAGTCCCGATCACCCAGATACCAGCTGGGTGTCGTGGCTGGTCGCCGAGTCTCTGGTCCGGTGGAGGCGGGACAAGAACATGGCCTCAGCCTGGATAAAGACCTCGTCACACCGACACCTCTGCAAAAAGCTAGCCGTGCTCCTATGTCTCGTTCTGCTGACAGGAACCGAGGAAATCTCAAAAATGTCTGGTGTTGCCAGCGGCCGTTTCACGTATTTCGCTTTCGGGAGCAACCTGTTGAAGGAAAGACTGCAACTGACAAACCCCTCTGCGACATTTTGCGCCACCGGTCGGCTGAAGGTAACTAATCGGTTTTGTGGAATAGCGAAGCTTTATTGTGTAGTTTCCCCTTTTAATCGACATGGTGTTCACGTCGTGTGGAAATTTGCACATACCTAAGTGGTGTCGGACTACTTCAGTGTAACGTTATCTTCTACCCTGAAACCCCCGATGTGTGCAATGTCTGACACGCAATCTGATACATAAATAATTATCGACTATTAATTAATTGTATTAAGTAGCCTACGTACGTCGAGATCACAACCACGACCAATTAAACCGACGGGACGTGAACGCAGCATTGCCTCCCACGGATTCACTTGCTGAACAGTCGGAAATGTAGCTTATCATGACTGCCACTGAGGGAAAAACGACAGAATAAAATCTTCTGCTGTTTTGTTTGTGGGTTATAGCCTGTTATTTCATAACTAATTGTCGTTACATAATGGCCACAAATTATTTTAGTTGGTTGACAGTTGCCCATTTAACATCTCGAACAGCCCGGTTTACCGTTTAACCGCCGTTCTGTATCAGTGCGCGACGGCGGGTAACCATAGGAACAACGGTCTATGGGAACAACAAATACACTTAATGCTTCTTGTTCTCGGTAGAAGACCCGATGTTGGTCTCCACCGTGTCCCAGTATGAAAATCGTTGCTATTATTATTTTCAGATATTGGTCCATCTCATCTAAACGACGAGAGTGTTGCTTTTCCGCCACCCCTTACAAACCGGCTGCAACAAGGTCGGCGGCCCGACCATGTTGTGACGTCAGGCCCGCTGGCGACACAGCTGAAAACACAAACATAGCGCCCATCTTTACATGAGTGGAATAAAATGAATTTAGTTTAAAATGCACTCCTCATAGCCTTTTGTCCCATATCCCCTACCCCCATGACCACCCCACTGTGTGTGTGTGTGTGTGTGTGTGCACAGGACTATGAGTTGAACTTTGGCCTTTGGGAGCAACATGTGGAAAACGCTTGGCATGGTGGGGTGGCCACCATTGAGCCCTGTCCAGGCGCTGAAGTGTGGGGGGTCATCTGGACTTTGAGCAACGACAACCTCACAAGCCTTGACAAGTGAGACACACGCGCCGAAACATCAGCTCAGCAGTTAATATTAGTCATTCTAACTAATGCTGCATGTTTGTTTTCCATGTGTCCTCAGCCAGGAAGGGGTGAGCCAGGGGGTGTACTCACCCCTGGAGGTTTCAGTGGAGACTGACAATGGACTAATTCTCTGCAGGACTTATAAGATGAACAATTTCCATGCTTGTCCTCCCTCTCCTCAGTACAAACAGGTGTGCACAAAAAGCACACAAGCACTGGTCCAAAGAAAACACCATGCAAAGCCATGCTGTGCAATAAATGACTCATTACAAACCACTCGTTAACTAATCCAGTATTTTGGGACTTAGTCAAGATATTCATTAATGTGTCTCTCTCTGTGTTTTGTATTAGGTTGTGTGTCTGGGCGCAGAGCAGAACGGCCTCCCAGTGGAGTACCTGAAGAGGCTGGAGGTGATTCAAACCAACAACTACAGTGGCCCGTCAATTCTCGATCAAATCAGATCCTCTATGAAATAGAGTTCAATAAAAGTTTATTCTTGAACTTGGAAACAGCAAGTTTTGACAAAAACAGTCTCACCACAAGGTCCACATAGTAGCTCTCCTGAGAGCCCTGTGGTTTCAAGGTCCACTTACTAGAAGTTTCTGGGGCTTTCACTGTCTTCATCATGACCATCATCCTGTCATATGAAATAGTACAGTGTTTAACAGTGTAATAATTAAATGATAATAATGATGATGGAGCCTGTAAGTCTCATCATAACAGAAAATAGCTAGTAAGTGGGCCTTGCGTTAAGATTTTCTTTGTCAAATTACTATTTCTTAAGTAAAGTAGAACTATCACCAGTGTGTAGCAGGACATCAATAATGCATGTTCTTCGTAATGAGACATTTGGCTGGCCCCAACAAATATTTTATCTTTTATTTTGAGCAGGCAAGTTGAGAAATATTGTACAACCCCATTTCCAAAAAAGTTGGGACACTGTAAAATGTACATAAAAACAGAATACGATGATTTGCAAATCACGTAAACCCATAATGAATTGAAAATAGAACAAAGACAAAATATCAAATGTTGAAACCGATGCATTTTATTGTTTTATGAAAATATATGCTCAGTTTGAATTTGATGCCAGCAACACGTTTCAAAAAAGTTGGGACAGGGGCATGTTTACCACTGTGTTGCACCACCTTTTCTTTCACTCTGTAAACATTTGGAAGCTGAGGAGATCAGTTGCTGGAGTTTTGAAAGTGAAACGTTGTCCCATTCTTGCCCGATATAGGATTTCAACAACTAAACTGTCCGGGGTCTCCTTTGTCGTATTTTTCGCTTCATGATGCGCCAAATGTTTTCAGTGGATGACTGCAGGCAGGACAGTTTAGTGTCCGGATTCTTCTACTATGGAGCTATGCTGTTGTAATATGCGCAGAATGTGGTTTGGCAATGTCTTGCTGAAATATACAAGACCTTCTCTGAAAAAGACATTTTCCGGATGGCAGCATATGTTGTTAAATATTTGCACTATTTCTTCAATTGTTGCACTATTTGCCCACACAGTCTTCCACAGAGTGGTGAACCTCTCCCCATCTTCACTGCACAGAGACTCTGCCTCTCTGGGAGGCTCTTTTTTATATCCAATCATCTTATATTGACCTGTTGCCAAATAACCTAATTAGTTGTGAGATTTTCAACCTGGTGTTTTTTGTTTTTTTTTTAGCATTACACAACTTTTCCAGTCTTTTGTTTCCCCTGTCTTTTTTTGAAACACGTTGCTGGCATCCAATTCAAATTGAGCATACATTTTTCATAAAACAATAACATTTCAGCTATTCAACATTTGATGTTTTGTCTTCTTTCTATTTCTTATTAAATATGGGTTTACATGATTTGCAAATCATTGTATTCTGTTTTTATTTACATTTTACACAGTATCCCAACTTTTTTGGAAACAGGGTTGTAACAAATGTATTTAATTTTAGAGCCATCACAATGGAAGACGAAAATGTATGTAGTGGGCAAACTGTTTAACTTCAGTATTTCTCAGGGGAATATTAAACAGATGAAAAGAACATCAGCCTTCCATTGTCTTTATTATGACTTAAACTGTTCTGTTCTGTTCCTGCTGATAAAGGAATTAAGTTTTGAATGATTTTCAATGTCAAATAGTTACAGATGAAAGAAACATACCTTGGAGTGCTTTAAAACAGCTTGATTAAAAATTAAATATAGTTTATTAGGAACTGAAAATAAAAATTAATGAATCATTTATGTAAAAGGAAACCACTTTATTATTAACAACACAGTGGTCTTGGACAGAATGAGAATTTTTACCTCTCCCAACAATTTTGATCCTCTTGGAATTATAGAAAATTTAAGTATAGTACAAAAAAACAGCAGTCAGGAGAACAAAAGATGTATGGTGACAGAATCAACACCCAATAACACGCTTTATGTTTTGCTGAATCTATAGGTTAAATTTTCACAAGTCTATGCAAATATGTAGACTTCACGATGGCACAAATTATAATTTTATCTGACAGTAAAACAAAGGCTCATGCAAGCAACATGGTTGAAGATTTATAATAACCAAGTGCTCATTAATTCTGGGAATCCAGCAACGTCATAGCTCAGACATTTATACATTCTTAAGAATTTGGCTTCAAAACTGCAAGATGAACATCCACCTAAATGGTTTTTGGTAGCTGGTGAGCAGGAGACATTTCCCTCTTAACTGTTTAAATACAGAGAGGAAAATAATGTGAAAAACAAAACAAAAAACATGAATGAGAAAACAAAATAACAAAGCTGTGCACATGACAGGAATAGGTCCAAACATGAAAAGAAAGCAGAATATAATAACTCAACTCTATATTGAGGTGTGCACTAAAGTCTTGATATTGATATTTGCAGACATGAAATATAAAAAAAAAAAAAACAACTCTTTTTTTATACACACAGGCTTAAATAAAGGGTGCAAAAAAAGAAGCTACCAGGTGCAATTGAGTGCTTAAAGTCAGTAGCCATGGTAGAATGAGATTGTAACCAGCTAATTACTGTTTCAAATCAACAGTCTGCACCATAATCTTAATTATTATGTTTATATATTATATATGTTAGGGAGCATCACAACATGGCTCTGCATTTATGTGGAAATTAGGACACGAGCCATTGACAACATACTGAAGTCAAATGAAGCACTATTAATGAAGGCTACATTAAGAAACTGCCCTCAGGTACAGGTGTATGTTTGAAATACACTGTATCCACTACACAATAGTCTTCTCCAGTGACTGTCAACACAAAAGGCCATCATTAAAATATTAGGGTTTTGTTCTGTTTAATCAGGGACACCTGCATTTGACTTATTTGCTGTTTTCAGGTTATTACATTTTCACACATTTCTGAACTCATTCCATCTGCTCCACCTCCTCTGTAACTTTCTCATTTCCACTTTGATCCATAGGTTCTGGTCCTTCCTCACTGTTTTCCATTTGCTCCGTTGTATTGGAGGGCGGCTGCTCTGTGGGATCAGCAGGCTGCTGTTCTGGGATGTTAAGGTTGTGCTTAAGTTTGCTCAGTTCGGTCATGTTGAAGCCGAGGAGGACAGCAGATGTGCTCCTCTTGAGACTCTTCATGCACTTGCTGCGCTTCTTGCTGAAGTGGGCTGCCAACTCTGCCTTGGTGAGTGACAGCCTCTTGCACAGCTCGTCGGTCTCGGTTTTGGTCGCGTAGGGGTTCAGGTTGAAGTATTTAGAAATGAAGTCTCTGCGCTCCTCGTTGCAGCGGCGCTCAACTGGGGTAGGCTCCAGAAGCAGCTTCACTGTGGGGTCACTCTGAACCTCAGGCTCCGGTGGGGGCAACAGCTTCTCCTGCTCTCGCCTCTTGCGCATGGCTGCCCTTTCTTCTCGTTCTCTTTTGTTGGCTTCAATGACCTGCCTCAATGCAGCCTCCAGCCTCTTCTTAGACTGCAGCTCTGCTTCTGTTTCTAGAGACTCTGCCCTGGGTGGAGCTGGAATCAAACGAGCTGGAGCTATAGTCCGTTTCATTGTCAGCCCTTGTGGCACTTGAAGAAAGTAGAGTCCGGATGGCTGAATGAGCTGCTGAGCTGGTTTTGGAGGCGGAGGCTGAGGCTGAGGCTGAGGCTGAGGCTGATGATGATGCTGCTGCTGCTGCTGCTGCTGCTGCTGCTGCGGCGGCGGCGGTGGCGGTGGTGGTGGTGGCGGTGGTGGTGGTGGTTGTGCCGCAGGTTTGGGTGGTGGTGGTGGTGGTTGTTTTGGTGAACACCGGCATCGCTGAATGTGAAGCATCACAGCCTGCTGGGTGACCTTTCCTGTGTACACTCCATTACAGTATATGCACTTGAATGCCTCTGTCTTGAGGATGGCATGAATCGTGGGTGCTACAAAGTGTTTCTGTTTCAGGTGCTGCAGGTGTTTGGATTCATGCTGAAACTTTTCATCACAGAAGGGGCAGTATGCACTGTTGACTTTCACAGGGGCCGGACAGATTTCTGGCTGGCTGCTGGGCTGCAACTTAAAGTAGATCAGATCGAGGGAATTTGTGACCAGAGCTAGATTGACCTCTGTGTCTCCGAGGACCTCTTTTGGTGCAGTGGTGTTGACATCAAAGTAAGGGAATAGGATTCCGCCAACACCTTTGGAATAGACCCTGTACTTCTGCCTCAGGAAATCACAGTATGCTTTGCTTGTGGGATTGTGCTGCTTTACATGCTCAGTAAGCTGTTTGATTGAAAAAAACAACGCTGAGCAGTACAAGCAATTCAACCCATGCAGCAGGTGTTGGAAGACGCTCTTTTCTGACAGAAGGATTTTGCATGTTAGACATTTGACAGTTTTGTCGGGCATTTTCTTTAGGAATGCCGCTCGTGCCGCCACACTTTCTGATCTGGATGTAGCAGATTTTGTCTGGTGGGCAACCTCTGTATGCATGTCAAAGACATTAGAAGGGAAAAGTTCATTGCAGAGGGGACAGGTAATCCATTTCTTAGTTTGTGGTATGGAGTTACTTGTTTGCTCAACAGGCTTGAGAGGGGTACTTGTGCTTTGAGAGACAGGCACTGCTACTTGCAGTGGAGCAAAGGTGTATGTGGGCATGCCATTCACCCTGTTGCCAGTTGGGATGAGGTGACTCAGCAGAGACTGTGAAGTCAGCATGGTACCTTGTAGGGTGATTTGGTTTGTTGATGCATTTTGTGTAACCACAGCAGGCTTAGGTACAGTCCCTGTTCCAGCTGCCATGTTGGCTTGAAGTCCTGATGGAACAAGGATCTGCTGCGCTTGTGGAGCCTGCTGTGTTTGGGCAGCAGCAGGAGCAACAGCAGGAGCAGGGGCAGGGGCAGGGGCAGGGGCAGGGGCTATAGTCATTGGTGCCTGTTTCAGAGACACATTAGACACAGTGGGAAGCTGGACCATAGATGGTCCTTGGGGCAAAGTACTTCGGAGGGCTATTGTGGCACCAGGCTGAAGCAAACCTTTAGCTTCAGCACTCGCTAGCTGTACTAGCGCTGATGCTTGAGGGGGCAGAAAAGCTTGGTTGGTTCCAGGGGCACATATTAGAGTAGCACTGTTTGTAGTTCCTTGTAGCTGCTGTAATGCCACCACAGTCCCAGGAGGTTGGCCATTACTTGGTAAAACCAAGGACTTACTGTTGAACATTTGAGGTTGCTGTGGTTTGGGAGCAATACTTGGGAATGTCACAAACACGCCATTCCCATTGGGTGTCGGTTTAATTGTGTAGTTTTTGTTTTCATGAATCATGCTCTGTACTTGTGTGCTGACTGAATAGTGCGACGGCTCAACCAGCATGTGATGCAACATTTGGTCTAGATTTCCAGCGTTCACCTTGCACACTTTGCAGCAGTAGACCTTTACAGATGTAGTCCCTTGAAGATGTAATCTGTAACCTATATATTGTTCTGCCAAACTGTCCAGGTGCTTGAGAATAATGTGCTTCTTCATCGCAAAGATAGAAGAGGTTGGAAATCCACATCTTCGACACTGGTACCTCTCGTTTCCACGATGCGTGGTTAAAGACCCCTCCTTTGGTGACTGTACATGGGTGGTAGGTTTGGCATGGAAGAACAGCATGTGCTTCTTGACAATCTTGGGATGGCCGATAAAGTAGCACTGAGAACAGGGTGCCAGAGCACAGAATGACTGAACATATCCATGGCAGCGAGAGACGTGACTCCTGAAGTTGTAGATGTTGTGTGAAGAGTACTTGCACAGGTTACAGCATAGAGATCGAGACCGGTAAGGCCACTGGATAGAGAGTGGAAGAAGAAAAAAAAGAAAGTTATTTCAGTTTATTTCAGCAAATCATGTTAAAATTTGTACATAGTGTGTCAGAGAATATAACATTCCCACCAAACCACACATCTTAAATCATGAATGACCACTCTCATTTTTAATAGGGAATTGTAACCCACAAGAAAGGTGTTTCTTGTTTCTTCTGTTTGTGTTGATATTTTTGTTGATTACCAAAAGTTCTTAACAGGGACAAAGTGTCATATTCACCTTTTTCTGTTGTCTCGTACTGTATCCATCTGTGAAATCAAACCATTCAGTTTCCTGAAAGGCTTCGTCTTCATCTGGGTTTTTCTCCGATTTTTCATTGAGATCCTGCACAGTAAAAAATAAACAAACAAATGAACAATTCTTGAATATAAGAAACAGTACAATGTAACAGTACATGTCTAAGTAAATAAGGATTAGCAAGAAAATATACATGTCTCAAACACGAAGTACTGCATAACTGTATGTTCAGTTGCTTATTTCGTAAACTTGGAGTCTAATAAAAATGACCTACAGTAAATCCCCCTTCATGAAGGTTATAATGTTCAGCTTTTGTGTAAACTGTTTTAGAGAGGTGCAGATTCATATTTATTGCCGGGTGTTGAGCTGCATTGTGTTAAATTGAGAAGTGTTTCTATTATTTTATCCACCCTTTTGCTATATAGCAGTAACAGTAGATTGCATTCGTGTTATCTGGGTGTACCTGGCGTCTAAGTGATTATTTCACATGTGAGATTTGAACCTGAAAGCAAAGTTAGAAGCAGCGGCCATCAGATAAAGACAGTGGAGTTAAGAGCAAAGTGCTTCACTGAAAACGTGTATCAAGTCACAAAAATGGATCTTCACCTGTGTGTCAAACCTGTGCAATCACACATGCAGTGTAATCGAGTCCAGTGTTAAATCTCAGTAAAACTAATCAAGTGTAGTGGTGGGGTATTTAATCAGTCCAAACAAACTAAGCAGTGCTGTGGTCAACAGACCATTTGTTTGGATGGAGGGGGGGGGGGGGGGTAAAACCTGCATAAATATCAAAATACATGTAAATATTTGACATATCAAGCTACATCATCAGATTGACATTAATAAAATATTGCCACAAAACAGTCCTGTTAATGGATTTGCAACATTGTCCACATTAACCCAATACCACAGAAAATCTCTGACAGTAGACATGGCATCATATTGCCCAACCCCCACCTAGTTGCCATAACAACCAAAGAAAAACCTCTCTGAACAGCTTTCTTTTAATGCAACCATTGTCATATCAAATTCAAACTGATTTGATGTGTGCTATAATGGCTGTATTTAAATGACCACACCCAAAATTTAGCAAACATCATTCATTATAAACTGAATTATATCATTTTCAAACTGTGAGGTGGTTGCTGCTGCGATTGCCATCGTGTTGACTGCATTAATAGCCGACATAGCAAATCAACACAGTCTTGAAACATGACTGATGGTATCAGGTTAAATCAGTATTAAATGTCTAGTAACTATCAGGTTACAAAACCTAACTTTCTTTATATTTAACTGACATAAAAACTAACATGTATTCCCTCAGTTTTACAAGACAGGAGCAGCAGGCAGCAGCTCTGATTTTACAACCATCTATTGCATACTACCCTTCATATTTGTCTTGTGGGGACCTGATGAACTCTAAACCTAAATGACTTTTACTGTAATGATGATTCAGCCATTGACATTGGCTGCCCAATAAATATAAACCACCACAAAGGTGTGCATTAAACAAAATGAGCATAGTGTTTGCAACTTTTTGAGCCACTGTGAAAAGGCAAAAAAAAGAGTAGGCAATCACAAACATATAATACAGAGGCTGACTTACGAGTATTGTTAATTACACATATATGCTAGCCAGATCTTAAAGATATCTTCATTTGTTTTCCAAGATAAAACATACCTTCAGCCGGTTTTGGCAGTCTTCCAGGCCGATCTCACTAAGGATGTTTTTCACCGCCTTGCGTGCCTTTCTGATCTTCTCAATATTTCCCACTGGAATCTGATACATTATACCTTGCAAACCTAATAAAAGAAACTAATTGTAATGTTATGGAGCATTAACACAAATAATCACTCTGAAGCTATGAGAAAAGTGATTTAACTGAATCTTTTATCTATGTATTTAAAGCACATTCGACAGTAGTTGACAGTAACCGTTATCTTTGTATAATACAAAAAAGTTGGGACACTGCGTAAAATGTAAATAAAAAAAGGAAAGCGTTGATTTGCAACTCACATCAAATATATGCTGCCAGCAACAGGTTTCTAAAAAGGGGCAACAAAAGACTGGAAAAGTTGTGTAATGCTAAAAAAAACCCAACTTGGTTGAATATCTCACAACTAATTAGGTTAATTGGCAACAGGTCAGTAAGATGATTGGGTATAAAAGAGCCTCCCAGAGAGGCAGAGTCTCTGTGCAGTGAAGATGGGGAGAGGTTCACCACTCTGCGTGGGCAAATGGTGCAACAATTAAAGAAAAATGTTCCTCAATGTAAAATTGCAAAGAGTTTAGGAATTCCAGCATCTACGATTCTTAATATCATTAAAAGATTCAGAGAATCTGGAGAAGTCTCCGTATGCAAGAGAAAAGGCTGAAAACCAATACTGGATGGCCGTGATCTTCGGGTCCTCAGCTGCCACTGCATTAAAAGCAGACACGATTCTATAGTGGAAATCACTGCACGGGCTCAGGAACACAGGTTGAAACTCTACCATGCAAAGAAGAAATCACATCTAAACCTGATCCAGAAACGTTGCTGACTTCTCTGGGCCTGAGCTCATTTAAGATGGTCTGAGGTGAAATGGAAAACTGTCCTGTGGTCTGACAAATCAAAATTTCAAATTCTTTATGGAAATCATGGACGCTGTGTCCTCCAGGGTACAGAGGAGAGGGACCATCCAGCTTGTCATCACCGCACAGTTCAAAAGGCAGCGTCCTTGATGGTATGAAGGTGCATTAGTGCCCATGGCTTGGGTAGCTTGCACATCTGGGAAGGCTCCATTAATGCTGAACGATATATACAGGTTTTGAAGCAACATATGCTGCCATCCAGACAACGTCTTTTTCAGAGAAGGCCTTGCATATTTTTAGCAAGACAATGACAAAGCACATTCTGCAGGTATTACAACCGCACGGCTCCATAGTAGAAGACTCCGGACGCTAAACAGGCCTGTCTGCAGTCCAGACCTGTCACCCAACGAAAACAGTTGGCGCATCATGAAACGAAAAATACGACAAAGGAGACCCCGAACTGTTGAGCAGTTGAAATCCTATATGAGGAAAGAATGGGACAACATTTCACTTTCAAAAGTCCAGCAACCGATCTCCTCAGCTCCCAAACGTTTACAGAGTGTTGTTGAAAGAAGAGGTGATGCAACACAGTGGTAAACATACCCCCGTCCCAACTTTTTTGAAACATGTTGCTGGCATCAAATTCAAATTGAGCATATATTTTTCATAAAACAATAAAAATTTCAGCATTTCAACATTTGATATCTTGTCTTTTTTTCAATTTTCAATTAAATATGGGTTTCCATGATTTGCAAATCACCGCATTCTGTTTTGCACAGTGTCCTATCTTTTTTGGAAACGGGATGGTAATTTAAATTTCCACTTTACATCGCTGCTTCACATACAGCTGTTTGGTGTGGGAAATAAAGAACAGCACACTGAAAATAGCACATACTGAGAACAATGGCAAAGGTTGACACAATCAATGCAATTAGCTGTGGTCAGGTAATATGTGCAGTATATATACCAAGATGCCAGCATGAATTTCAATAAACCTGTTATTTAATTCTGTTAAGAAATAAAGTTATTGAAAGCCTAGGGTGTGCCATTTCATCTAGTCATACTGGTAAAAGACTGAAGTAAAAAAAAAAAACAAACTTATGAATATACTGTAAACACCATGTGCAGAATAATAGCAAAGTGCAGCATTAAGATTATATCCCTGGATGAAGGATACGTTCCTATCAAAATGTGAATGCGTTACATGGATGTTATGCCTGTATGCGCATCATGGAAATACAGTTCAAAACAACAGCTACCGTGCAACAGCTGATTTCACTTTGAGCATCTCACACTTTAAGTCCCTCCGTGGAAATATATGAACGATGGCGATTTGCTGACGGATGAGATGAAAACTTTATCTCTAGCTAGGTAGGAGTGTGCATTTGGATTAAATCACCCACTAACTATAACCTGTCACCATACATGCTAACACTGCTGTGTGTGTACGCTGCCCACACTGGGCTCATCACACAGCGCCTGGTTTCCTGCTGACAGCACCGAGCCGGGTCACTGAGCCGGCCACGCCGCTTCCTCCTGCTTGAGGATGCCCTCAGCCTCCCTGCAGATATTTACCTCGTCTGATTTCCCAGTTAGCGTTAGTTGTTGCGTTGCCGCCTCCGACGTCTTCCACTTCCACCGGCCCGCAACTGTGTGTGTGTGTGTGTCTGTGTGTGTGTGTGTGTGTCGACAAGCTGCGTCCGCCGCTAGTACTGCACACATACACTCATCCGAGAAGCATCCTCTGTCTACATACACCGCTGTGGGGACAACGCCGCACAATACGAGAGGTGGTGTTTGCGAACCCCCTCCGCAGATAAATGATTTTTGGTCCGCTTTTGTCCCTTTCTTTCCCCTATTGAAGAAAAATATGGCGCTCAAGTTCAGGATCTGACGTAGTCGTCCTGATTTGCATACTGCACAAACTGACCAATGGGAGGCGTCTCACCCTAAAACCTGAATAACTTTTTATTCTTCTGCCATGACTGTCAGCCGCTGCTCCGGAGTGTCCGGGGGACAGATTTTATTATTCAGTTTTTGAATTTCATGTAATAACTAACTTGTTAATTGGCTTTTTGGGTTCAACAACACATAGCTAGGCGGGGGGCGTGGCTACTGCGACCCCCACTGGTAGTCACGTGGTACATGACTAAGGCTAACCAATGAGCTGTCGAGAAAATGAGCTAAATGGGTGGTCCTTCTATTGTGACGTCATATCATGCTACTTTTTTTAGCCAATTATGTCAACACACCATTTTGATAGAAAAGGAGAGTGAAATTGATAGTTTAGATGTGTTTGGGCTAGCATAGCATGAAGTGTCAGGACTTTTTGATATGTTTTTAAGATTACGATAACGATATATGGCTAGCTTCCACCATATGGTAATTTATACCAACAGCGAAACTTCTTTCAACAGTTATAGTTAAAAGTCGATTCAAATCTTTTTGGATTTACAATATTGTTCGGCCTTGCCACCCAACAACTTCCAAACATGCTCGCTCTCATACAAGTTGAGCAAAGCCCAAGCCCCCTGTCAGAGCCACGGCCCACCTGTTGGCCTTTACGAAGAAAGGTCACTTTGTTTGGAGCCAAATCAACAATTCATTCAAGCATCAAAGTGGCTTCACTCCACTCCAAAGCTTCTTCGTGGAGGCGTGGTGAGTCACAGTTTCTTGCATTACATTTTCTAGTGTAGCATTTGTGACCACTGAATAATTTTATTAGCTATTACACAGTACCGCAAGCGTAGATGTTGATACACTCCTTAATCCACACCAACTTGTGCCATAATTGGTCATTGCACCACCCTCCACATATACCTGTCATTACTCATCTGTCAGATCTGAACTCCACAGTTATACGTGATTATCGAATATCTGTCACAAACAAGTTCAGTGTCGAGTGATGAACGAGTTGAGTGATGCAACAAAATTTTAAAAAATGACTATCGAAGTCACATCAGCCACTGTGCCCTCTGGGTCAGGCAGTGCAAACCAGGATGATACAATTTTCTGGGCAAAAAGTGGAACAACATAGACTGAATTAAGTGCAAATGGTGGCCATTCTGCGGCTGATTACACTGCAGCATTTCTTACCAAGGCAGAGCAGCCATGTCCCAAAGGTTAAGCCTGCTGAAGGACAACAGAGTCAGATTACATCATGTCTAAACCCACTTGGTAGTGAATGAAGGAATTTTTCACAATCAGTATAGGGTTATGCAATTAAACCAATCAACAAGCCACTAATCAGAATAAACAACTGTGAGTGCTTTCATACTTGCTCTGTCATACTTAACAGGCTGCGAATCAAAAACGTTACCCCTCAATCGTGTAATCGCAACTCTATCATCTCTGTTAAAGCCTTGTAGTTGCAAAATCTTTTGTTTGTTTATCATCATTGCCACTACTATCATCACCATCACCATTATACACTCCAAAGCACATTTTCTGACCGTGACATGTAGTGGGTGCCAAACTTAAGCATGTGAATGAGACACTTCATTGGAGCAATAATGACTCCTCTTAGAGCAATGATTCCCTCAGTTGTTCTCCTCTCTCTCGCACAATACCCAGGAAGTGTTACAGCGCTGGTAATTCATCAACATTTTGAAGCAAATTTCTGTGGTAGAAATCATTGCATCATTGCACTTAGGTTAGATGTGTATGTACAAATTTCTTTGCTATTCCAATGATGTCGAGGTTCAGACTGGGCATGGGCTAAGGTTATCTATTAGCCGGCATCGACAATAAATTACATCACATTTAACAGTTGGACAAGGATCGTATGGGGAGCAACGTAGAGTACACAGCCAGATAAGAGGTGAGCATCTTGTTCAGGGACACGCTGATTGGACACCATAAGGTACTTTCCACATAGTGAGAGAAACTACCCAAACTTCCTATTTACTCGAGCCAGCAGGTCCCCTGGCGTCCGTTCACTGGTACCTTTCTTTATTTGCAGAATTTAAAGACGGGCTGATTAGGACCACGTATAATTATAATGTAATTGGAGTGTTTAGCATATATTCCTTGTGTCATCAAAGCACATGAGCATGTCGGTGTTCATTACAACAACTCTCTCAGCAGCTGATTTAACTGACTGAATGCCACTTTCTGACTTATGTTGCTTTGGAGTATCATCGACCGCCCAAGCCCTCAATCCTTGAGGATACAGTTAGTTAAATAGAACCAGTACTGAATGTTTTAACTCTTATTTTCAAGGAAACTTCTTTGTCCCTGTCTGAGTAGCACTCAATGAGCATTGTTAAATAATTAAAATTGATAAGAATTGTTGTTGTACAGTATTTTTATGGATCTTGTGTTGGGACTGTCAGCCTATAGCATAACATTTATTTTCCTTTGGTAACAACAAAAACTGTCATCATTGAAAACATTAAAATATTCAATCAATATGCTATTAGGATGAACTGACCATAAAAGTCAATTGAATTAAATATATATAAATATATATTAACTGTACATCCTCCAAAATGTAAACAGAATACATCCCGGTTATAACAAAATTATAAACCAGAGAGCTTTTTCAATGAAATCTACCACTTTTACTGTTTACAGCACGAAGAAGGATCTGATTCCTCACTGCATAAAAAAAAAAAAACAAGCCTAAACAGCCCTAAATCTGGATTACAAGATTTAACTATCTTTCATTCAGATCACATACACTAGATCCATAACAGATCAGAAACACATGGTTCTGAATTATGCTGGCCAACAGTGAAACCTTTATCCAAAAACGTGTAGTATTCTACAACTGTTGCACCTCCAACGCAAAAGATCACACATACACAAGATAAATGATTTCAGTCAGAAATGTATTAAATTAATCACTTTCATTACTAACAAGCACAATTTACAGTCAAAACAGGCTATGGTCCATTAGTGCCTTAGACAAGCAAGTAATTAATACATTAGTCATTTTTAACACAAGGGCAGGATTCTTTAAAAACTGCTGTTAAGTCAGCTCACCTTTAATATCAACAGACATGAGAGATCTAGCTGTACAAGAGACTGTGCAGTGTGTCCCTCATAACTTTGAGACATGAGGACACTGGCATTTTATTTGTCATTTGCACTGCCTCAGAGAGGTCTGTGTACAACTAGCATGCCTTTTACTTTAGAGCTATAGACATCTGAGTCTATTACTGCTGCAAACAGATCATATATATTTGAGCACGCAAGAAAAGATCCTTTGCTGCTTTTTCAGATCCTAGGAGAACAAGGACCAATCCCATGTCAAGGGACACTAATATGAAGATCGAAAAAAAAAAAAAAAAAAAAATCAGGACAGTGTTAAGTGTCACAGTATTTTTTTAACCTACAAAAGATTTTGTGCATTTTAAACCAGATTAACCTCGCTCTATTAGAGATAAGGAGTGCATTTAGGTGTATGCAGCTTCTCTGTATTCAAGCTCTAGCTCAGTGTAGAGAGTATCTCCCACAGCAATTCCTTCAAGCCTTTCGAGTAAAGGGAAACCACTGAGGTCACAAATGGCAATCACAGCACACTTATATCCATGTAGCGTTAAAAAAAACACATCAATATCTTAATCAGGAAAAACACTGTTAGATGGGCCACAGAATAATACCTGGGCAAAACACACTTAAAGACGGAGCTTTAAACATGCCCCAAGTAATATCTGAATCCAATAAATAAAAATGCATTGAGGTGAACTGCAATATAGAAATAGGTTACATCATTGTCATAATTTCATTTAAACTCTGCAAAGTGAGGGGTCTGAAGTACAGAATCCACACAAGGCATTGATTCTTTTAAACACTTCAAAAATCATCTACAGACAAAATGTATGTGTATTGAACAGATACAGGATTTACACGACTGTCAACAGGTGATCAATATGATTTAAATCAATTGTACATTTTGTAAACTGGATTTTTTTATTAAGGAAACAAACCACCCCAAACATGTTGGGGGGGTCCCATCTCCAAAGAGTCGTCCATTTTGTTGCATAATGTCATTTGAGCTTGGGCTGGAGTTCTTTTAGCTGACAGAGTCCAACGGAGGGAGGAGCAAAGGTAAGATTATCTTCCAGATAAAATTTTAGACAATTGAGGTATCAAACACCAATTGTTTCCCATTTCAAGAGGCAAAAAAACCAAATTCCTGGAAGAAATAATAGGACACTGCATTTTCCATGGTGGCTGGAATGTTGACTACATTTAGACCCTTGTCCCAAATACCACACTGACCCGTCTGCTCCCATGCTGAGAGGAGAGGCTAAGAAGGATCTGTACAATATAATATGGGACAGAGGTAGAAGGTAGTTATGCACTGTACTGGACCATGGAGAAATTCTTCATGGCACTGTCCAGTGCCACACCGGCCTCCTGCATTTCGTACCTGTGGACAACACCGGAACATCAGGATCAGTTCTCTGTAGAAATATCATATTCCTCCGACATTTGTATCAGTGGTGGACGTGCACAGACTGCACACTCACCAGTCAGAGGTGGAGACAGTGTAGTAGATTGGCAGCTGGGGGGAGCTGGAGAGGCAAGTAGAATCCTCCAGGCCGCATGCTCCCATGTTGGAGAAGAGAAGCCAGTCTCCCACACTGAGCTCAGGCAACAGGCAGCGCTCCACCACCTGGTCCAGCTGGTCCAGTGACGGGCCCCACAGGCTGCTGGGATACACTGTCTGCTCCGCGCACAGCACATGCTGGAGAGAGGAAACAGTGTCATCAAATATGCGACAATGAGGAAAGTAACTGATTGCTCTTCTGTGACTGATAAAGGCCTTCTGTCTCACTTAACAACATACCAATAAAAACACATTTTTTTCATTACATATAACAACAGTGATGCATCATCATTTGCAGATGTATTACTGTGGTAGCTAAAAGCCATCTTAATCAATAACCTGTCCTCTATTGCTTATTAGCTGGCAGGCAAATCAGGCGAAAAAATATTCAGTTGCAGATGACAACTGTTAACCCATTAACACCAGAGGCCTGTGGCGTATGGTATGAATTATCACCCTGGAGTACCATAACACAATTTCTACATCACTGGCTATTTTTGTCTGTTTATTTTACCCTGATAGTATTGGTTAACTGCGGCACACTTAATGTTGTGTAATCTGGGTTACTTAAGTTACTTTGTGATTGTGAGGTAAACTGAGCACAGAAGAGGAAATGCATCATTTAACTGTCACTGATGATCCTATTCTGGCAGGAAGAACAGTGGGGTAGCAACCAGCTGTTTGTTTGTTTGTTTGCCAATGACCTTTTTGAGTGATGTCACAAAAGGACAACAGGATGCGTTTAAATAAATTGGCTTTGTACTAAAAAACCCAGATCCATTGTAGGTTCTTTAGATGAGTCAATATATCAGAAGAAATTCTGATCCTGCTTCCTTAAATGCTCACAATGCATGACCCCCTTTTCCCAATAGAACATGAGCTGCTATCAGATACCAGACTTTTGGGTGGAGGCCTACTAACCTTGTGCACTGACGGGGCAGCGATGGAGTTTCCCAGGAGCTTGCGGCTGAATGGGCCATAAACACCCTCATTCATGTGGTACAGGAACTCGGTATCCTCATTGTTTTCACCTATGAAAATATAGTGGGTGACCATGTCAGATAGGGAGGATATCATCTACAAACTGAGGCCTCCAGAGTGGGACTTGACCTCTAATGGTTTAGTTATGATTATGCAACAGCCATGTGTAAAACAAAACTGTAACAACAAATATGAGAACACAAATTATTTTGTCCTTTCTAAGACAGCTAATATTCATCTACACATATTCAAAGTCATGGTGCAGAGACAAAGGTACTCCAGTCAGCTCTAACTGGACTACAGAGGACAAAGAGAACCTATGAGAAGATAAAGCAACTCACCTTGAGCTAGGCTGTCCCAGTGGTGGGTCAACACCTTTTTGCCGATCACATTGACAGCCAGGCTGAAAGCTGAGGCCACGTAGAAGCTGCCTGGCTGAGCCAACACTTGCACACCAGACAGTGGGGGGAAGTAAGCGTCCAGCAGTGGCCTGACTGCAGACTCAACCTGCACACACAGAGTTATGGTGAATATGAGATAGTGTGTCCAGATATTACACATGTGGTGCAAAAACTTTGGTTTTAGGCCTTAAGCGCTTTTAAAGCTAAAATCTCTAATTTTCAGCGTGTTTTTTGCAAGACACAACAGAAATTATGTTTGAACTGCAAAAAGCATCCAGCACTGCACTTGTACTGGCATCTCACATCACTGTGTCAATAGCTGCCTAGCAAGATGAATGATGAACTGGTCAAGTCTTCAATCATCTGTTGATGGTTTATCAGCATGAAACACATTTTGCAATATGAAAAGTAATTTCACACCAACGTGTGAGCCAAGTACTTGCAGATCATGTGCTCTGTAATTTGACAGGCAATCTAAAGATTAAAACTAAATTTGATGGAAAGTTCAGGTTATGAGCCAACTAGTGACATGTTGAGCTCAAAAGTCTGACTGAAGCATCCCACTCATATCACAGCTGTTTACCTCTTACCTGTTTGAGCTGAAACTCTGAGCCAGTAAATCCACCACCAATGTCCAGGATGTTCATGTTGAAGCCCAGATCCACCTGAACAAAAGGCACACAGCGGGTTATCCTTAATGAAAATGAAATCCCAAGAGATAAAATAGCATTGACGCTCTAGAATATAATCTTGAATTGATACATCTACTAAATGGAAAAGATATTTTCCCAGACAGTACTCACCCCCATGTCAAACACGCAGCGGGCATCTGACAGTGCATGGGTGTAAGCCTGTTGCAGGTCTTGGCAGGAGCTGGGAATGTGGAAGGTTACTCCCACAACCTGGACTCCGAGCTCCATGGCTGCCTCCAGCAGGTGCCGACAGCTCTTCAGAGAGGAGCCGAAGGCCATGCTGGTCTCAGCCGCGTGGGCCTCAGTGGTCAACTGCAGCAGCAACCTAGAAGAGACAAACAACTCATCACCCAGGGATCAAGTCATGAATAAAACATCTGTCTAAGCTAGATAAATAGGTTTTTACATTAGCAAAGGCTTTTCCAATTTTCTCTTTATTTTCAGCCCAAGGGAAAAATAATGTGCCTTCCCATCAAAACAGTAATTTTGTAGACGATGTCAGTTTTACAGAAATGTATGAGGATTAACAGTAACAAATAAAACAAAGTTCGCAGCCTAACTTGAACACTTACTTTGCACTAGGGTGCAGACGGGAAATCTTGGACAACTCTGCCTCATTTTCGCACACAAGATGCTGGATGTTGTTCTTGGCAGCGTACTTGATGTGTGCCAGCTGCTTGCAAACACCTGACAGAATGATATTTTCTGGTGGCACGCCATGGTCCAGCACCAGGTTCATTTCAGCCTAGGGGAGAGAGGACACACACGTTAGATGATGAATGCAACAAAGTCTAAAAGCCCCATCAAAACAATCAAAAATGGCACCAAGTGTGTTGCGTAAGTTGAAAGGATAGCAGTAATCAGATGACCAGTAATAAATTGAGTGCTTGTAATGTAATGGCCCCAAAATGTCAAGAGCCACCATAAGAGGATGAAGCACTGAGCAGTTTAAAATAAATAAACAAATTAATTAGAGCTGACAGAATTTGATCCTGTGAAGTTTACCTTGTTGGCACAAACGAAACCCAGGCCCAAGGAGGCCAGCACCTGGATGACCGCAGGGCTGCTGTTGCACTTGACTGGGTAGTAGGGCTGCAGCTCTGGCACAATGCTCTGCCAGCATGCATGCTGTCGCATGAGGGCACCGAGGTCGCCCACCACAAAAGCACTCTTCTCCACCTGTGAACAAAGAATACATAAAACAACTGGTCAACCACTTAAATCACACTGCATGTAGAGATCAAATCCTGACAGATCTACAAGGGATTTATTAACAGCAAAAAGAATCATGCATTTCAAGACATCAGAAGCATTTTGTGAATTGCTCCTGGAAGCTACTAAAAGGCCTGCAAGCTAAACTGACCAGAGCCTGCTCATAGATGTGTCCATCAATGACATCTTCCAGGGTCACTCCTCCCTCCAGGAGTTCAATTATGTAGCTGGGTTTGTCAGCGAGTCCTTTCATCTCAACCGTATTCCGCAAAGCCGACAATCATAAAGAACAGATAAACAAGTCAAGGGGTCACGACTGAGCCAATGGGGTCCTGCCGGTATGCAACAAACTGGAAAAATAAACAGGGAGAAAAAAAACAACAACAACAACATGCAATTAATATCATCACAATAACTTCTTCACAGTAATTTCACAAGACATAGTGCTGTTTAACATCTTCCTATATTCCTTTCCACTGTTCAAAACTGAACAGCTACACATATATAAACTTATTCCCTTTGGGCACACATACTGTTATCTGTGTTTTATGAACTCAAGACTTAACTTGAAATATTCTTGGTTGTCTTCTATCATTTATAATATAAGAATTTTTCTCAAACAAAAACAACAAGAAAAGTTATATTCTTTCATGTATAATTAGTAAATGCTCAATTGTTAGACTCCTCGTTGCTTTTATTCAATTCTATTGACTTCCAAAGAGTTCAAACACAATAAAAATATGTGTTTACTCGCACAGTGGTTTCTTTGCAAATTTCCACCGAGGACACAATGATCCTGGACTTTGCTACAGGTCTATGTGTGTGTAAGCAAGCATGTGTGTTAGTGTGCACAGACTGGCACTGGGTCACTCACATGGACAAGTCAGGAGATGGACCTGTCCCGCTATCAGCTAGGATCCCAAGGTGGCTCAGCGTTGAAGTCAAAGTGCTCCCGGTAAAGAGCTGCCCCTAGGCCCTCCGGGTAGCGCTCATACACCTGTGCAGAGACAGGGGAGCCCTGAGGAGCAAACACACATAATGTTAGACCTCAACACATAAGTCACTGTAAAAGGAAGACAGGTGCTGCGTGTTCATCAGAGGGGGAAAAAATTAAATCACATGAAATGCACTGATCTTGGCTAGGATACTCAGTCAGAATGATTCTTGTGTTATTGCAGACTCTACCTCTATTACCTATGGATTGACATTTGTTGACACCGTGGTCAAAATTTCACTGACATAAACAATGTGTTACGCAACTTTCGTGCCCGTTTACGTAGCTTGTGCTTTTTCAAACCAAACACACACACACACACACACACAAATCATATTATTTCTCATTCATTATCATTATCATTATCAAGCCGCCTGTTTTTAACCACTGTTAGTTCACATTATGCGGTAACGGTCTATATACAACACGCGCATGCGCAGTGGTGGTGTCACAATACTGTCACAACTTGACAAAAGAGATATTATTATTTCAGTGCGTCACCAAAACAAAACACAAAACCTCAACAATACCACACAAATGTCATTAACGCTCACATTTAACACGTAAAAGCACAGCTGCTCTAAACATAGGAAACGCCACCGTGAGGAAAGGCGCCGCTGAGAGGCTCCTGGCAGTGAGAGCGGCGCTAATGTTGAGCTGGCTGCCGACAGCACGTCGGTCCGAGAAGCTCATGTTAGCGCTGTATTCTGTAATAACCCCCGAACAAACCTCAACAGTACACGAATAAAAACTAAACTGAGGCACTAATACCACTTAAGGTATTTAATAATACTTTGAAATTCAGTATCGAGACAACTCAAATGCACAGAGTTCAATGAATCGGTCTGTCATGTGTGGCAAGAAGGCAGAAAGACCAGCCCGCCATGTTACGTCCGCCTGCTGGATCCAAGGAACTCAACCGAAGTGTTCTGCTGTACTTACGTGAGATAACGGCCAGAATGTTTTGGAAAATCGTCTTCTCTTTTTCGGCGGAATTTTTAAAGAGTAGTGGGCACAACGATAAAAGAAAGAAAGGCGGCTGTTTTTGCCATATGTTTAGATGAGGGACGAGCGTCGGTCGGGCCGTGTCTTCTCTAGCGGCTGGTGGGTGGAGAACTACTGGAACCGAGCAGGGGAAGTGGAAAAGGTAATCAACGGCCCGGGGGGTGGGACCTAACGTTCAGTTTGACCAATGAGCTTTCAGTATTTTTGAGAACATACCAAATATGTATTTCCGAACATCCATACAGGCCGCGGCAGATCAGTGATGTTTACACTCGTTACATAACCATAAACTTTCCGTAGATGGCCACTCGTTCAAGTCAATCAGTCCTCAAGACCTCTGCTTCTCTTTTTTTCACAGGACAATTCATTCCACCTGTTCTCATCAGGAGATGGATCCTTCGCAAAAACACTTATTTCACACAGTTCACTTGCAGTTGCAAAAGCATATAAGCTGTTTTAAGCATAATGGTAAATAAAATGTTCAATTTTTTTTTTTTCTTTAAAAGCCACTTTTGGTTTGATTATGTTGTCATATATCCTGCGTCTCTTTCTCAATACATGAAATCAAAAACAAAAGTGTCATCTAGAGCAGATATTTCCCCATAGTTCCAATCAGTAAATCCAATTTGCCTGTCTAATAAAGTGACCACAACTGGAGGCAACATGTAGCTGTAGATAAACATTTGATTGAATTTCCAAAGTTCATTAAACAATAATCTTCTGTAAACATGAAGGTGTGTCTCAAACTTTGTACCCCTGCCCAGGGATATAACCTTTTGGGCTATTTGTTTAGCCTAGGCAAATTTTTGTTTGAACTAGTTATATTTAAGTGTATGTTCAGTAAATAGCTTAAACTTTATTGAAAAATAAACAACGCAAGTAAAAACGTTTTATTCCATATTTTCCATATTGTTTGACTGGCTGTAATATTAACATACACATATGAGTGCGCAGAAATTAAATTAGTGGCACTGCATGGACTTTACACATCAGGGAATGTATGGCCTAAGGTTATGAGACTTAAAGTAAATTTAAGTAAAAGCTAACATGACTAATCATTACTGGCTCAGCCTTCAAACACTTTTAGGCATACACGGACTCCCTGGGGATATTTGTATTTTTTTGTTTAATTAAGTCTTTGTGAGAATCCAAAAAGATGACCTTGTTTTAAGTCAGATGCTGGAAACAACTGTCCCCCTCCATGATAATACGGCCCTGCATCTACCATGATTTTAATGTCCTTGAGATATGCACTCCTTTTCATAGACATCTTTACATTCAGTGAATGAAAAGCCAATATTTTCATCCTTATTTTTTAATTTTTTTTTTTTTTTTCGGAAACCATTCAGGAGCCTTGAATTTAGAGTGCGTAAGTGCAGGCATAATGGCTGGGAACGTTATGAGGTTGAAAAAGTCACTGGGTCAAAAGCCCTCTAACTACAACACTGCATCAATTACATGTTATTACTGTTTTCATACTTTCCCAAGATTTGTATGGAGACTTAAACAATTTTTTGAAAACAACGTGACAAACTTCAGAAAAGACAAAACAAAAATAGTCCGTCTCTGTTTTTGACGTTCTAGGTGTTCCTACTTCCGTCTGATGGAATGTGGGGGATTAATAAGATTCAAGAGCTTATTGAATATTTTGTGATTAGACCTTAAGCCTTTGTCACACTCACTCCTAGCCTTATTTTGGCCGTAATGATTTAATGCTTTATACAATCTAGTTTGATGGGAAGACCTTCATTCAGTAAAAAATGATTTCATTAAGCATGGTAGTCAGGAGTTTGGTACAACACTGAGAAAACTCACCCTGCAGCCACCTCAGTCGTATGACTTGTGTTTCTGTGATACTGGTGAAACATGCTGCATGGCTTCATCTGTGTGTCTGTAGCTGTCTGCCTGTCCTGTAGCTCTTATCTTTGTTTTATGACAGTCACTCCAAGGGACACTGTGTTCACAAAACAGCGTTGGCCTAGAAAACACCAGATTCTACACAACAAGGAAAGTCCTGTGGAAACAACCTCACACTAATATTTTGAAGAATCTCAGCTGGCTGGCCTCCTTTTCTATGGTCAGCGAGCAAGAGACTGGGTTAAATGCATGGTCATGCTAATGGCCCTGAGGCACAAACTACAGAAATAGCTTAATCAAATTGGGCCATGGACTTTTAAATTCTGAGAAATAAGGTGTTTCCAAATAGATTTAGTAGCCATGGCTTCTAAATCTATTGGTGGAGTTAAGTGGGACAGTCAAGTGAAAGTTTATTTGTAAATATTGTGCAATATATGATACAAAATAAAGTCCTTAACAGAGCCATAAAACATAGACAGATGACAATAAACATAAGATGTGCAAAAAAAACAATCAAAGAAAGTAATGTGCTGTAATTGAAATTATATTTCAATATTATAATGATATTTTCATGCTTCTGTTTGGAAAATTCATTGTTTTTCAGAGTTATGTTTGCATTCTTTCCAATTTAGGTTAAAATATAACAGCATCTTGGATTATGACTGCACAATTTCTGTAATCAAGACTGGTGAAAATGAAAGTTTTGATAATTTTTTTAAACAAGCATAATGCTGTTTTCTTTAATGTCATCTAAATTTTCGTTCAACAACACAACAGAGTGTAAAGTATAGAGTAAAGTATGTGCTTCAAAGTTCTCATCAGGGTCCACAGCGACAGGAGTAAATTAGATTTTTGTGCTTCAGTTCCACTGAGTTTAGGTGAATGCCTTCACTGTCCTCAGGAAGGAAATTCAATTAACAGCCAGCGGTAACAGATATAAACAAACAACAGCATAACTAACCAATTCTCAATACCCCCAGCACACCCACAAATCCAAAATTAAAACATTATCCAAACTATGACAGTTTCAATAAGTATTTGTATTTATGGCAGAGGATTAAGTAGCAAGAAACACCAGAAATGTCAGAACAGAAATGCCACAGATATTTTTGGAGGTGACTTAGAAACAGTATCTCTATCACATAATGTGTCCTTATTGCATACACTGATTGTTAATGACCAATATTTTTCAACTGTAACATCTGTTGTTGACAATAGACAACAGACATTTTCACTTGTCATGGTGGGAAAACCATGAGTATTACTAATGACCTCAACAATGGTTCTGTGTCCCAGTAATTTCAATGAAATCAATGTCATTAATTCTATTATTTATACTATTATTTACTGTGACATGTTAAAATGTCTTCTGTGAAAAAGGAAAAGGCCTATTCTTTATGAAACAAAAATAAGGGATCCTTATCCAAAAAGTGTGTGTGTGTTATGTGTCTTTATTAAAATGTAATATCAACCAATATCTAATTATCATATTGCCAATATCAACCTAAAAGTACAGTATGGCTGGAGTTCGGCTCTAACACTTGTTGGAACCCTAGCTTTTATGATATTACTTTTGAAGATGTTGCACCACTGAAACACAGATGACATAAACGTGTGAAACCATAAAGATAAACAGCTTATTCTTTAACTCGAGGAAAGCAGACAAGTTGGACAAGATACATTTTTTTGGTTTTCGTCACTGCTCAGAAAACCTGGCAGAAAGGAACACGCCTGTGCACAATGATGTTCAGACTTGCATTTCATACTAGAATGATAATAGTTATTAAAGAATTACAAACAGCTGAATGCACTTAAAAGCAGTTGTTGACTTACAGACATTTATTGTCACCCAAAGGCAGTTCAATAATGCAGTAGCTACATCTCACCAGAGGAGGTCGATATTGAGAACCACTGACTGAGCTGTCAAAACAAACACATGCTGCCTTTAATTACTGTCGTAAATGATGGAATCATTGACAATTACAACAAATGGAGGGCAAGTTATCAAACAACAGGAAGTGAAATGTATATAAACAATATGAATAAAAAAAAATTGTCTCATAAAACACATAGTCTAATTTCTAAAAATAAATCTTAATTTTGAACGTATGGCTTTATTCCTACACTGTGGTATTACTGCTTTTACGTAATACTTCTCCCAACACAGAGTATTACTAATCACTTTCAGTGGCTGAGCCTCGTTTCAACCATTTATTCATTTAGCCATTTTAGCTCAATTTAGCTTACTCACTTTTAGCTCATTCAATGTATCCATAACATTTAGCCATTTTAACCAATTGTGACTTTTAGTTAACTATTTCAACAAATTATCCATTAGTTTTAGTCGATTATTTTAACATATTATCTATTAATTTTATTTTTAGCTAATTCAGCTTATTCATTGTTTTTATCTGACAAATTATCTATTGATGTTCCATTTATTCTTATTTAATTCATGCTGTTCTTTTAGCTATTTCAACCATACCCATTACTTTTAGCAGAGCACTTCAACAAATTATCTTTTAACGTTACTTTTAGCTAACTCATCTTATCCATGATGTTTAGTTATTCTAACCATTTATGTGTCTCTGCTGAGGTGCTAACTACTTTTAGCAGTCTCTAACCATAGGTCATATAATAATGTCTTAAAATAAATGCTATATAGTCTATTATTGTTATGTACTTGGTGTTCAGGTTTGGCAGCTGACTCAATATGCATAAAGATATTTTAATTAAAGCAGTGCTCAACACAAACACTTGCTCTTTCCAAAACATCCATGGCCCCTTCTCCTCAGACACTGAATCTTACGAGGACATGCGGATCCCGTGAAGGCAGCATAGTGCGCAGCAGCCTTTGCGCAGACGCACTACTCCCCCCCCGTCAGCTGACTATGAGTGAGATGCTGTGTTGAAGGACCTCTGAGGCGAAAACCTGCTATTATCTGCGCTATGTATGGGGAGCTGCGATCACTTGACTGAATTAAACCGTGTGGACCGAACCCCGAGGGCGTTAAACACACCGGTGAGTTTGACCGTACACCGAGTACTGATGTCGTGACAGCGTGAAACTGCAATGCAAACAAGCTCATGTCAGCAGCAAGCTAGCACTGAATTTAACCGTGTCTAAACCTGGGTTATTTTTGTTCCCTGCTACTGATTTTGATTAGAGGATGATCTACAAATCTAACCCGAGGAGCAGCACTTCTTAATCATGCGATATTATTGTTTTTTTCTTAACGAAGAGGAGGATCAGTGGTTAGCATGTTTTCTACAATATAGAGACTGGTCATATGACAGTCAATCAGCAGACATGGAGACATGTCTGTCTCTGCTGTCCTTCCCTGATGCAATCAGCCACTTCGGTTTAGCTCAGTGACCACACTGTAACCATTGGGAAATGTGAGGAAGTCCATGAATCTGGGGCAAAATGGAACTTAAAAGCGGAACAAACGACTTTATAATATGACTCTGATTCATGTAGTGATAATTATACTTTATTTATTAGTGGAAAAGTACTCTGATCCCCCAAAGAGTACTACAACACTCAGTTCCAAGTAAAAGTCATACATTCAATACTTTAGTTAAGTAAAAGAAGAAAAATATTATCTGTATTAATCAGTGTTAAAATCAATCAAGTTAAAGTTAAAGTAATCTTGTAATTATGTAGAATGGTCTCTTTCTTTATACCATCATATATTTATATCTATCAAATATATTATGTTATTGATTTATTGATGTGTTAACATGTAAACTGCAGGAGTGGGCCATATGAATAAAATCCTTTATCACTCTATAAATCAATTTATAATGGAATATCATGTCATCTCTGCAGTGACTTTCTTACATTAGACGACAAACTTCCTGCCAGCAGCCATGACAGAGTTCTGGTTGATCTCCGCTCCGGGGGAGAAGACGTGTCAGCAGACCTGGGACAAGATGATGGTCGCCACCTCACGCACCAACAACCTGTCTACCAACAACAAGTTCAACATCCCTGACCTCAAGGTTCAACACAGCAGTCATATGTAGCTACAGCCACTGTAGGGAATGCATGGGTGGACAGCAAAGGGGCCGTAATGGAGCATTTTGTTATAATTTTGTGCTCTGTCTTTGTCAGGTCGGAACACTAGACGTCTTGGTGGGTCTGTCGGATGAGCTGGCTAAACTGGACACTTTTGTTGAAAGGTAAACCTTACATCTACCACAGTCTACTTCTACCTGTTATTTTTTGTAAACTGTAAAATGCCCTCTGTATCTGTTGGGCAGTAGGAGACTTATGAGCTAAGCTCTGTAACGAACAAATGTCACATTGGAGTACAATCTTGACTGTTTCTCCTGTTTTATTTCTGATATCTCATGTTGGCCTCTAACCCTTCTCCTCATCCCGTGTTGTGCTTCAGTGTGGTGAAGAAGGTCGCTCAGTACATGGCTGACGTTCTGGAGGACAGCCGAGACAAAGTCCAGGAGAATCTACTGGCTAATGGAGGTAATCACCATAACACCATCATCAACATTGTTGATGTCACTGATAAGGCTTCAAAGCATGAAGTGATCGTGGTTAGCACCTACTATGCATACAGCTATATAATCATTTTAACATACAAAATCAATTTAAGTGGATGTGATTAATGCTGATGGTTTTATCTTTTTTCCTTTTAACTCTCTCCAGTTGACCTGGTCACCTATATCACCAGATTTCAGTGGGACATGGCTAAGTACCCAATCAAACAGTCTCTGAAAAACATCTCTGAGATCATCTCTAAGGTATATTAGAAAATCTGTTCACTTGTACACATGATTTTAATCTTGTATACACAGTGAGCACTTTATTAGGAGTGTTACTGTGGCCTTTCTATCAGCTCCCACCAGTCTGCTCATTCTCCTCTGACCCATTTCATCAACACTGCAAACTTCTCTGCAGTGGATGTTTTTTCTTTTTTGCATGATTCTGAGTAAAAACTCTAGAGATTGTTCAGTGTGAAAATCCAAGGAGATCTGCGGTTTCAGAGATACTCAACCTAACACCAACAGTCATGCCACATTCAAAGTCACGGAGATCACAGTTTCCCCCCATTCCGATGTTTGAACATTAACTGAAGCCGCTGACCTGTGGCTGCATTATTTCATACGTTGCATCGCCGCCACACCATTGGCTGATTAGATAACCGCACAAATAAGCAGATGTACAGGTGTTCCTAATAAAGTGCTTGTGAGTGTATAGCTTATATTTAATCAGGCATTATCACGGACATTAAGATAACTTTTGCAAGAGAAATCTGAATGCAACAGAATAAATAGCTACAGGAAACAAATGTACCCAGTAACACAGAAGCACATGCACAAACAGAACCATACTGAAGCAACCTCTAACAGCCCCCTTCTCCATCTTGGTTTCTAGCAAGCGACTCAGATAGACAACGACCTGAAGGCCAGAGCTTCAGCCTACAACAATCTGAAGGGAAATCTGCAGAATCTGGAGCGAAAGAATGCGTGAGTAACAGTGGAAAACATCTGTCACTCTTTTCTTCAGTGATTGTTTTAAATTGTTGTTAAATTGATTGTTTTTCCTGCCTTAGTAGGAGAAAAACATCATTTAATTGTTGCTTTAATAATTAACAGTAATTCAGAAATCCCACTTTGCGAGCCTGCTCTGATTTCAAGCTAGCGTCAAGAATTCGTGAGGCTCAGCTTCTTCTCAACAAAATGTAGATATTTCTTTCGCAATCTCCGTTGGATGATGTCTTTGTATCACTAAGGCGGATGAGATTGACATGGTTATTATAGTTATGTTGAATCTGTACAGTACCTCTGCTCTCTGCATTGTGTATTTGGGGCACTTACAGCATAATAATTGCTTTGTGAGAAAGACTTTTCTGAAGTTGCCTGTGTGCTGTCATGTCGTCCTTTAGGGGGAGCTTGTTGACCAGGAGTCTGGCTGACATAGTGAAGAAAGAGGACTTTGTACTGGACTCAGAGTACCTGATTACCATGCTGGTAGTCGTCCCAAAGTAAGTGCGCCTACATCAGTATCTCTATATCCAATATGCAGACTTTTTTTTTTTGTAAAACAGTTTATTTACATCATTCAGTTTGTTTTAATAATTTATTTATTCACATACATTTGAGGCCTGGAAATGGTCAAATTGCTTTTTTTTTTTTTTTTTAAAGTGTCTGCTTTTTTGTTTGAGAACATTAGTATTGGTATCAGCCTTAAAATTTCATGTTCAAATGTAAAAAACACGCACTGCTGTTTTCTTTTCCCTTTCACCCAAACCAGGACAGGCTACACTGACTGGCAGAAGACGTATGAAACGCTGGCAGAAATGGTTGTACCACGCTCCACTAAGTAAGAATGACCAGATGACTGAACTCAGTTTATGAATGATCAGCCACAGGAAGGAGACAGTTTCTTTTTCATTAATCGACATCCAGTGTTTCGCAGATAAAGCACATATATGAAGTGTTCCCATGCACTGTAAAGAAAAAAAGAAAAATCAGTACAAACATAGACTGTAGATTGTGTCTCTGTGGCACAATTAGAATTTTTTTTTTTTTTAATTCCTTAGACCAGACAGGTGCTCTTCTCCCTCTCTCACCCCTCTTCAGTTGGTTCAGCCTTGTGCTTGACTCTCATTACAATTGGAAATATTTCATGGTTGACCTGCAAAAAGCTATAGATCTGCATTAGAATAGAAAACATTATGTGGTTGACCTGTAGAAAGGAAGTGACCTTTTGCCAACATGGCCAGATGATTTGAGACGTTACGTTCAGGTTTCTTGACGGACATCGCTCAGTGTGATGTGGTAACCTAGCAACCTGCATTACCAGAACGGATATGGAGCACTATCTGCCGATATGACCTGGAGACATGAAACATCCTATGATCCCCAAGAGAAATTAAGAGCAGTGAGCAGAGGAGGACTGTTCTCAAACTGTTTTCCTGTGATTTTTGGAAAAAAAATCCAATTTCATAATATCTCCCTGACAACTGTTCATAAATCTCAATTGAAGGCTTTGGTGATTTGCATTTGACTCTTAATTGTAGATACTTTCTATTTAATCTCTAGAAATTGTCTTCCAGTGCACACAATGGGTCGGTGTTCATTGCAACAAGCAAAGTGTTGGTTTTGGGTAATTTACTTGTTGTTGCATCAGCGACACAGCTGGTGACACAAGGTCTATCAAGGGAAATCTCTTCTTTTCAGTGTTAGCGGTGCAATTACTCAATTTGCTTGTTTCTTTATAACTCTGATGAGATTTGATATGAAAATGTGTGGCGGTTTTATTGAGCAGTAAGGGAATGGGAGAGAATCACAGAGTGAAAAATGGAGTAGGGTATCATATTAACTGTATCTCTCTATCCAATTATTATGAGTTCTTGGTCTATAGGATTGGTTGTTAGGGTTACGGGGGGATGTGTCCCTTGGTACTGTATATGCAATACCTGACAAAGGTAGCTGGAGTGTAGCTATTCAGTACATTTACAATAATTTTGTACAATGTGCTGGAGCTGGTTTTTGTTACTTTTAGTCGTCTTTTAATCTCATAGAACATAAACTGTATGAACTGGTCCACAAAAGAGATGCATCGTGGCTTGTTGTTAGTAGCAAGACAGGAATGGATGGTACAATACGATGACTTGACACAATATCCAACGCAGCAACAATAATCATTTAGATGGTATTTTACATAAACATATGTTCCCTTTGTGTTGGTTTACGAAGTATTCAGTAAGATTGACATGAGAACCTGTACTGGGTGTTTTCTGCAAAAAATACTGCTGATGTGTGAGTCTGCTGCAAACACACTGTGTGCTCCAGCTCTCGTGCTGATCCGTCATCTTGTGTCCTCTCCTCCAGGCTGCTGTTTGAAGACAACGACAGTGGTCTGTTCAGTGTCACCCTCTTCAGGAAGGCTGTCGATGACTTCAAGCACAAGGCCAGGGAAAACAAGTAAATGATTCAGTTTCACTTGAGAATGTAAAAATGTGATAATGTGTAAATTTTATTAGAGCAAGTGTCGAGAAAACGTTTTTCTTTAAACTCATGTTTGGCTTTTAGCCATTTGACAGACGTGTGTTTATGAATTGCAGATTATTCTTACTATTGGTGGTTTTCAATGAATGATGTCTATTTATCCCTGCGGGAAATCATCCACACTAACGGTAGTAATGATAGGTCAGGGCTGAAGTGGGCTATCTGTTTGTTAACACAGGAACTGCCTTGTTATGCTCTAAAAAAAGACACGATAAACACAATTTTGTCAGCACTCGACAGTCTCTCCAATTAGCACAACAGTGGGATCTCATTGTGTGTGCTTATGTATGTTTGTACGTAGCCTATTTTCAGGAGGGCACTTGAATATGTGTGTGTGCGTGCTGACAGCTGATTGCCAGCTCTCTGCTGTGTGTCCTGACCCAGGTTTACAGTGCGTGATTTCCAGTACAATGAGGAGGAGATGAAGGCAGACAAAGAAGAGATGACACGTTTGTCCACTGACAAGAAGAAACAGTTTGTATGGCTGCTGTTTTCTTCTCAAACCTACGACCTACGAGGAAGTTACTGGAGCTCAGTATTTACAGAGGGGGTTTTGACTTGGTTTTGACGCTGAGAACCCCAGGCTCCATAGATAGAACGTCTATACAGTGATTATTTCACCAGTGATTTCAGCTAAATTGTTACTGAGTTCACCATTAAATTAAGTTTGGGGTAAATAAAGACAAAATAGTGCATCAATTGAAGACCTCGTCAATGGGATGAGTGTGTATTTTTGTTGAGTTTCAGCAAACTGAGAGGCATGTTAAAATGATTAAAATGCTCTCGCTGTACCCACAGGGGCCTTTGGTACGATGGCTGAAAGTGAATTTCAGTGAAGCCTTCATCGCGTGGATTCACATAAAAGCCCTGCGTGTGTTTGTGGAGTCGGTACTGAGGTGAGAGAGTTGAGACGTAGCAGCTTCTGTGTATTAGAGAAGTTTATCTGCATGCTTTTCTTTCCCATTCTCTGCTAACAGCATGTGTACGTGTATTCACCCATACATCTACGCTGCTAATGTAAGAATTGTTTCTTGTCCTATTTGTGAAAAATGAAAGGCAGCCTGCATTGACAGATATCTGGTGTTTTGTAGATATGGGCTGCCAGTCAACTTCCAGGCCATGTTGCTTCAGCCCAACAAGAAGAACATGAAGAAGCTGAGGGAGGTGCTGTATGACCTGTACAAACATCTGGACAGCAGTGCTGCGATCATTGATGTGAGTCTCATTCACACTCACTCTTTGAAAAAGTGGAAATATAATTATTATAATAAGCAGAATTTAGAAAGACTAGATGATCTGGGAGTTTGGAGTTACTGGCATCTGGTCGTTGTTTCAGGATGAAGGCACCAAAAAAGACTAAATTATTCTTTGTGTCAGTTGCTATGGAAATATGAAACTCCCACCATACATTTCCTTAACTGGACTTATATTATAGACATAGATATTAGATACTCTTTCATCTTTTCTATCTGTGCATTAGGATGGTTTGGTGTTCATTGTGATGACCGAAATATGTGTATAACATTTGTCTTCCTGTCTCTCCTTTGTGCCTGCAGGCCTCTATGGACATCCCAGGTCTGAATTTGAGCCAGCAGGAGTACTACCCCTATGTTTACTACAAGATCGACTGCAACCTGCTGGACTTCAAAGTCTAGATGCATTGCGATCATCATCATCATCATGTGCAGTAGTGTTCTGATGTGACACGGCCACATCCACAAGCTTTAATTTATTTCCACACCTCCTCTGTTTTCCCTCCTTTCTCACTTTTTGTCTTCTCATTTTCTTTTTCTCCTTTAATGTTCCTGTCACATTCCTGGGTCTAAACAGAAGAAGTAGTTAGGAAACAGAGAACTGACTGGTGACTATAAGTAAGGTCAGATAGGTTACAGAGGTGAACTCGTCTCCAGTCATAACTTCTGTTCTAGTGTACTTGAATATGGGCCCTCTCCTCTGGTGTCACTTCCTCTTTGTATTACGCTGTAAAAGTGAACAGCTTCACAGTGTGTGGCCACCAAAATGGTTGACATTCCCTCATGGCATCAAAGGACATGCAAAATACCACATTATTATTGTCATTTTTTCCCCCCTCTTCCTACTTTATTTAAAGTAACATGAACGGTACAAATGTGGGGGAAATGGGGAGAAAAATAAATGTATGTTAAATATAGTATTTATTTAAAGACTCTAAGATCAGTGAATGTGTTTTTGTTTGTTCAGTTTTTGAAGGTGATGTGTTTTTAGCTCCATGTAAGGAATGTCTGTTCACAAGTAGATGTTAATGATCGTTTCCCCGTCTCCAGCTGTAATCCTGTGAAATACTGACACTGGTCATTTTACAGTATAAAGAAGCAATATGTTTGCTGCTTGTATGCTCCTTGGATTTCTGTATATTAAGAATTTTAAGAATAATTATGATAGGTCTATGTGCAAATACTGTATTGTCAGTATAACTGAAAATTGAACCACATATTTAAAATAAATGTGAAAATAAATGCTCTATGTGAAAAATACTTGACTTCAGCTCACTTTCATAAACATGGTTATTAAACATAATAGTATTATGTTTGTATTCCTGCAGAATATAACCATAATACAAGTCCACATGGTACTTGAAGTGCAGCCTTAGAATAAAGAGGGAAGCGATTAATAAGGTTTTACAAATGAAATTATTTCATTTTGATATGAAATGAAATGGGTGTCTTTTGGTGACTGTAACAGTTTTTAATTCCTCTTTTTCATGAACTGTATATTAGTATTCCAACACCAGATACTTATTAAATACATTAATGGTTTATAAACTATTTCTAATAAGCCAATTATAAAAACAACCATGGGATTGCCAAATTTTGAAAAATCCTCTCTTTATTTAATTTCATCTCTTTATTGTATCACAGAACACCAAAACCCCTCCATAACAACTTAATAATATTTACATCATTTTGTCCTTGTGATTTGTCTTAATTTCTCATTGTTCAACTGATTTTTCTCATTGTTTTAATATTTCAGAAGTTTTACACACAAAATTTATTTGTAATTATTATACATAAGTTATTATGTATTGAGGTACATTTTTCATCTTAACTTATTTTTGCCAATATTTATAACTGTAACTCATGACCCTTTATGGATAAACATTTGCCAAGGGATTTTTTCAAACCTCGTCAACCCAAAGGTTTTCTTAATATAGGATGAATATATTGTTTGTTAACAATCGATCAGGCCATTTTTGAGAGAATATGCTGTTAGAGTGGTTCAGCAATCAATAGAAAGAAGAATATATACAATTAAAAAAAAAAAAATCCGAGAACTTGAATAATTTTGATTGGTTTAGTGCATATTTGCATGATGGTGATGATGATGATGATGATGATGATGATGATGGTGGTGAAATGTGATGATGCTGACGGAGGCTGGACTTGAGTTCCTCCACAACCTATCAGCGGATGTAGTTTCACCTCCCCCACCCCTCCTCTTCTCTCTCTCTCTCTCTCTCTCTCTCTCTCTCTCTCTCTCTCTCTCTCTCTCTGGATGACGCAGATATCGCCAGTGTGTGTTCATGCTGCTCAGCTGATGTCTGTGGAGAGCAGCATCAACCAGCAGCAGCAGCAGCAGCAGCAGCAGCATCCCCGACTGAAGATGGAGACGGAGGCACGGACAGAGGTGCAGTAGAGATCCGGGGAGGATGCTGCAGCTGCTGTGAGACAAGCCGAGCCGTGTTCACTCCGTGTCAGCTGCAGCTGCACCTGTCGTGGATGATTTTCCCAATGGGTTGTGGAGGGAGTCGGGCGGACGCGATCATCGAGCCGAGGTACCATGAAAGCTGGACCAGAGAGACGGAATCGACGTGGCTCACCAACACGGACGTGGAGACCCCTCTACCAGTTGCAAACAGTAAGAGCCTCCGTCGTCCTTTATAGCATTCATCACAGGCCACATCACACTCAATCTCTGCTGGTCTCAAATATGATAAAACATTGCAGATAGACTGCGCTGCGAAGCTAAACTAACCATTCAAAACACAACCAGCTGTCAACTCCCTGACACAGCAGTTTTGTTTCATCTCTATTGTTGTCTTATTGTTGAACGACGCCAGGACAAGAATGTGGTTGTGTTTCAACTGAAGTCCTTCACTGTTGTCCAAAGGTAAAGCTCTGGAGGCAAGTCTGAGAGAGAAGAGGATGGTGAACACAGGCACCCAGTGTGGGAAGCAGGCCCTCACCACCACCACCACCAACAACACCACCACCACCACTACAACCGGCTCAAACCACCAGAGGAGACCCAGACGCTCCTTAAGTGATGTAGGTATCACTGGAGGCGGGTGCTGGCATGTCTGACAGCTAAAAATGAACAGCAGCAACATCTGACCCAGCAGCATCACGCACCCGTTACTTCGCTCATTCTGCCAGGTTGCTCTGCAGAATCAGAATCAACTTTGAAAGGGATTCAGCTGTCAGAAGCTTTCAGAAGATATTTACTCAGAATGTACTCAAAGCACGAAGACTTTTTCCTCTCCGGAGTAGATTTGTAGAGATGTGATAGAAGGTTACCCTTTTTCAAATTGCAGGCCAAATTTCCAGGAAGACACAAATACAGACTTACACAAAGACAGAAAAGATGCATATTATATCCAGACTAGAGCTGGACAACAACCCTGCAGTATCTATACATATCACTGCTTACTGCAGTATGTACAGGGTCGGGGTGGAAGTAGTGCAGGAGTGAAACAGCTGTGTGGAAGGATAATATGTACTTCTACATACAGAGATGTAGACTAAAATGATTGTTTGATGAATTGATTACTTGGTTAACAGTAAGTTAAGGTTTTTGATAATTGATAAATGGTTTTAGTCTTTTTTTCCCCCCCAAAAATTAGATTTTAGCATCTCATATGTGAGGATTTTCTTTGTCATATATAGTAAAATGTATATCTTTGAGCTCTGGACTGATGGTCAGATAAGGATAAAACAAGGAATTGAAGAGGTGCTACCTGAATTATAATAACTGTTTTCCATAATTTTCTGATACTGTAGACAAAGTGATTTATTGTAAAATGAAGTACAAGTAATGAAAATAATCATTAGCAGCAGCCCGAAAGCGGTGGTTTTATGTGCGTATATCATATATATATGTACACTATATCCAGTCTAGCTATATTCCTAAATCTTCAATATCCATGTGCGTGTGTATTTCTACAGACATTTTGGCCATAGTTCTGAAGCAGTAAGTACGAACATTGAGAATAATTTCTCTAAAAATATTCTTGATTCTGAACAGGTCCTACCATAACATTTACTTCCATCCATCTGTTTCTCTAATCTTTTATCTTGAGAACTTACTGCACAAAAGAAACTGAGTGTAGACCCCATCACCTGCTTACATGATGCAAATCTTTGGGTTTTAACACTAGTGTACAGGAGTTAGAAAGACATAGACAGATGAGGCTGTCTAAGCATGTCTTAGATTTGGGGTCTGTTATTGATGACTGAGCTATGAATGTTCCTCGTCCTTTACAATACGCATTTAACAATTCAAAAAGATCTGAAAAATCGATTCCTCTGACCTAACAAATTGCATTTTCAGCATCTCGGAAACAAAGACTGTGTGTTGTGTTTTATTTATTTAACCTTCCACTTACGGGCAGTGCTCCAGCGACTCAGGTCTCAGTTGGTCGTCTTCGCCCACTCACTCTCTGTCCAGTGTAGTGACATTTAAATGATGTGACCTTCAAAATCTTACGTCTTTCCACAGCAAACCACCCGTGACTCCAAAAGGAGGGCGTCAAAGGAGGCCAACACTTTGTCTAAAGATGGGCAAGCTGTCAATATCAATGGTAGTGGAGACGCTGAACCTGGCAATGTGTGCGATGAAAGATGAAGAAAGGCTTAGACTCTGTGAAGAGGAAGATGGCCAGAGCTGTGAGCAGTTCACCAGTGGACGGGGTGGTGATTTACAGAAGTGCGCGGATGATGTTTCTTAGTGACTTTACAAGAGCTTGGCTGTTGATCTCAGTGATTTACAATATAAGCTCCTGCATTTGTCTCCACCCAAAGATCTCGGGATGCTGCATCTTTGTTGTTGCCATTGCAAATGCATGTGTGAGGCAGAGAGTGGGTCACAAACAGCGTTCACACTCTCCACCATGCTTTTCTCCCATGCTTATGGTGCCGGTTATGGAATGTGCCACTGTGTTAAGCCAATTTTAAGAAACAGACCGTCCCATATGCACATGATAATCACAATCTGCACATCAAATGTTTTGTGTGTGGGGCCTTCCTCAAGAATTTGCTTCAGTTATTCGTGCAAGTGTATTCCTTTTGTTGTGAATGAAAAACAGTGGTGTGGGAACCAATGATGACCCTGTTTAACCTCAGTCAGTGCTGTAAATGATTTTCATTTAGAAGAACCTGAAGTGCTGTATCGAAGCTGTGATTTGGAGGTTTGAAGCTTGGAGGCTTTTCTAGCCTTCAAAAGATAGAGAAACAAACACACCCGCATGTGCCTACAACTTATTTAGATTTGAACTGCTCCTGTGTTTATTTTTTAACTTTGTTCAATATTGTGTTTTACAATTCTCTTGCATCTTCCTTTATGTTGTATTATTTTATACTCTATTATTTACCACAGTGTAACAATGTGTCATTTGTGTGGCTTACACTGATCTGCATGTATAAATCAATCACAAATTGATTCAAAATCAAAAGTCTCAAATAACCATAATCAAAAGCAAGCTGTTTGAAATAAAACATTTTGCCTACCCAATACACCTGGAAACGGATCATCAGGGTAATGAGATTTACAGCCAGCAGATGGCACCGATGACCAGCTGGGGGGTTAAACTAATTGAAAACCCCTAGAGAATTTGCTATTGACAATAACAACCATTTACAGAAAACTTTCGATTTAATAGAGGATGCTGAGTTCAGCTGTTCTTCAACCTGTTGGTCATGTCTTGTTAGTAAAGTCAGACTCTGGTTTAGTATTTGATGTGATAACACTAAGATGATAATGGTGAAATGTGTACATGCAGGCCAACTTGCTTTGTGATGGAAATGATTTTTTTTTTTTTTTTTATTTAACACAGGCCACATTTTTTCTTATTTGTATTAAAATTGTTGTCAGCTTCTTAAGTTGTGAAACTCACAAAAAGTGATAAGTGTAATCATTTCTCATAACCTACAGGCAAAGGCTACAGCAGAGTTAAATAGCCTCAATCAATAAACTAATATCTTGCTTTATGTTATTATTTAATCAATTCATGGATGGGTTTTTATGTATCTCAAAGACCTAAATACATTTAGATTTACAGTTATCACATTTTCCTTTCCCAAGGCCACAATCACATAAGTTAATTGCAGTAATTGTATTTGTTTGCTTATGATAATTATCTTTCAGCATGAAAAGCAATACCAGTGACATTTGTATTTATTTATTTAATATAGGCTTGTTGAAAAAATCCCCATAGAAAATATATTACGCGATATATCAACAAAAAAATGGTAAAGAAATAGACATTATTTCTTCTGTGTAATAAAATCCATCAGCTAATATTACCTTTGTAAATTTTAGCCCTTATCTAATCAATTGATTGAAGTTGTTACCAGGGGAATATTAGTAATTTGAGATTCAAATTATGCCGTTTAGTCATTGTACAGCAGTCATTCATCTGTAAGTTTAATTAATAACAAATTTGCTCATTACAATGGTATAAAATCTTGATGTGAGGAACAACACAGTCAGGAGATGGAGCTCTGGTAAAGAAAATGTGTGCAGCTAATTGAGAAATAAAGGAAATTGAAGTGATAGCACAACTTGATATTAATAATATAGGTAGTGGTGACAGAAGTACAAAGATTGATTTAAATGATTATAGTAACATTACAGTAAATGTAAACTCAGGATACTCAGTTATAGCAAAAGTCCTGCATTTGAAACTTAAGTAAAAGCATAAACATGTATGAATATTTCAAAACTGAAAGCTACCTATTATGTAGAATGACTTTTAACTTGTTACATGTAATGTTATTTATTAGATTATAGTAATTGATTACTTTTACTCAAGCCTTAACATAATCAACATTTTGATGTGGTAGCTGGATGAGACTGAGGTACTTTTACTGACTGTACGCTATATAAAGTTAACAATTACTGGTGGATTAGTCATTAACAATATGTGGCAATTTATAAGACAATTTATGCTTTGTGTGCCTAAAATCTATAAATACATTGAATGAAACAAATAGAAATAAGAAAAAAGAAATGAATGAAATGACCTTAAAGCTGTATATGTGACACAGCCTGTTACAATGCCTTGCACTATATAAAGGAATTGTTCAAAAACTATTCATGCAAAAGAAATCCTGAAATAAAACTAAAGCATAAAACAGAATTACTCAAGTAAAGAGGGCTACAAGTACCTCCATATTTTGTAACCGAGTTAATGTACTTAGTTTCTATCCTACTCTGGTATTAAAATCACTAAAATTCTCTGTTGTAATGCACCCTTTAGCCCAAAGGACAGTCTGTATATGGCAAACACATTAACACATTACAAACTGGAAAAAAAGTTGACAATTCATGCAACTGATACCATGCAAACTGACAACTGATGTTTTACACACAGAAATTAATCAAGCTAATCAAGCTAGTTTTACAAAGATAACCTTCCAGAAATGTTCTTGGAACGTTCTCTAAGAGTTACTTTTGAAGAACCGTCGGAGAACCTTAAGGGAATGTTCCCTTAAAAGAACTAAATTCTTAATGAACGTTCCAAGAACGTTTGCTAAAGGTTGCAAAAGGTTAACCTCGAGAGAACCTTTAGGGAACGTTCCCAAAAGGTTCTTAGAGGGTTACATTTTAACCTTAAGAAATTCTAAATTCTTCCATAAAATTCCACGTTAGAGAAATTTTGACAAAAGCAAAAAATTATGCTGCAATACATAATATGCACCTGTTACACACTTCCCAGTCTTGTAGGTTGTCCAGGCCGGGAAACTGTGCTAAACTGCTCTGAGACGTTTGCTGAACGTTTGTTCAACGTTCTGCGAACTACCGTGAGGGAACGTTCTTCTGATGTTCTCCGAATGTTCCAGATACATTAAAAAAAACTTACTTTGGGGGAACATTCGCTACGGGATCCAGCAAACGTTTGCGGAACGTTCCCAGAACCTTAAATTGTTAGCTGGGTATAGCCTACAACTTAAAATCTGGCACAGTTTGTTGGGTACAAAATCAAAACTTAGCTTTTTTTTTTTTAAAAATATCTTTGAAATAAATAGTAAAGAAACAAGTCACTTTTTATTGCTTCAAGAAAAAATCTCCAAATGACTTCAGTTATTGTCAGTAAATTTTTAAAAAAACAAAAGAAACAACAACAGCAACAAGAAAACGTCCACCATCTTGTCTGCAAGTTCTCTTGTAGTATTTTGAAAAATTTGTGATTTTTTTTTTTTTTTTTTTTTTTTATGGATCATGATTTAAACCCCAACCACACACCTGAAGGCGGAAGCTCTTTAATGACAGTTTCCTGTTCCCGTTGAAGCTGATGACGAAGCGGCTGTCCGGCGGGCGCTAAGACCACGCAGAGCTCTCTCGGCCGCCTGCCTGTCACCGTGGACCGTTGGTGCTCTTCGCTCACACCGGAGAGACGACGGCTGAGGGAGCGGGCGGCGTCCGGGTCTACTAGCTGTGTGACTTAAAAACATTAACAGACAGTTACCTTCCCCCCCCCCTTCCAGTTATGTGGTTATAATGATGTGAGGATGGCTAAGCGACCGGGGACTGACGACGGGATGCTGACTTCGCCGACCATTCTCCGGGATTTCGCCGCCGACTTGAACACCGTGGATGTGAACATGGACAGCGGCGACGGAGCCGAGGAGGTCTCCCTGGAAGAAATTTTGACTCTGTACAGCCAGCCGATAAACGAGGAGCAGGCGTGGGCAGTGTGCTATCAGTGCTGTCGGGCTTTAGCACAGAGACATCGGAGGAAAAGCTCCAAGTCTGCTGGCGCTTCAGCTGCCGACTATCCGAGGAGGATTGAGGGACCCGGGGATGTGAAGATCGGGAGAGACGGGACTGTCAAGCTGCACTTTGAAGTCGGCACAGGTAAACGCACCAAGCCCGGCCAGGTGTCGGGGATTTTCCCCTGACATATGTCTGTTTTGAGTAACTGCGCAGCTTAACGTCAAAGACTGTTACCTCAACCGGCTGCCAACAATGAAGCATTTTTTTTTCCCTTCGCATCACTCACAGGCCAAGCGACCGGAGCATCCCTACAAAGAGGCCATATTGTTGTGGCTGTCTGCTTCCAGCCATGTGGTGAATTTGTTTACAGACGCCCGATGCGGTTATTACTAATACATCATAGATCACCGCATAGCCTGTGGGAATCGTAAAGAGCAAGAAAACCGTATTTATCAATTATAACCTGACATGGTTTGTTATCACAACAACATCTGGTGTTTACATTATAAACATGGTTAATAATATTGCTTCATTCAAACGGAGGTGCTAGCAGGGTTTGTCCAGAATGGCTGCTTTGGGTTTGGGTTTGAATTATGCTCCTGCAGCGGTCAGTTAGCGTCAGTAAACAATGAACCATGTGATGGATTCAAACTGCAGAGCACCTTGGGAGCAATCCAGAGTAAAGCTATATTGCCTGAATCAAGGCCAAATGCAGATGACTCATATTGCTGCTAACAGCCCTATTATTTGTGTTGTGACATTTAGATAAAGGCACAGATTGGGGGTGGGGCGTTGGGGACAATCATCCTGTAGTTCAGAGCAGGTGTTTGGTGTGGGCTGCATGTCAAACGCAAGGAAAACACATTTAATATAGTTTGATAGATATATATAGAGATGACAGTTAGCATGCACATGGACTGTATTAAGTGCAAACCATCAGTGCTGTTCCTGGAGCTCCAGTTTGTTTCAGGTCAGAGTTCCACCTATGACTAAACAGTATACCTCAGAGCTGAAAAGATTAATATATTAATTGATCAGTCAAATGACAGGAAATTAATAAGCAGTACTTTTGATGACCATTGAACTTATTAAACAAAAATTCCATTCCTTCTAAAATGTCAATGTTTTCTTATAGTTGTCTATGATGGTAAGTTCAATATGTTTAGGGTTTCGCTCTGTTGGTTTAACAAAGAAAGCAATATGAAGATGTCAGCATGGGTTTTTTGCCATTTTCTGACAAATGATTAATCTTTAATAAAGATAATTATTAGTTGCAGCACTAATTTATCAGACAACATGAATGGTCAGATAGGTAATGGACATTATTAGTCAATTCCAGTCCTTTTGACTTGGATCTGCTGGTTTTTTCAGGCATAGATTTACACCTGGGATGCAAGCTGAAATACTTGAAAAAACTATGACCACCTGGTAAATCTGGAGCAAAATAGTCCCAGATTTGAAAACCAACAGGGATCTGTATCCTGTAATGTATTTAAAAAAATATTCTCTATTCAAGGACACTTCCAGCAAGGATTGTTCTAGTATGCCAGTTCAGCTATGTAGAGAGATGTACATAATGTTTTAAGCCTTGTACACTTTTAACTGCACAGCCTTAATATGTGGGATCTCGGGTTTAGGAGGAATAGGTGTGGATATCAGCAGAGCCTCAGGCACTGAGGTTATGTCCTCTCTCTCTCCTGGGAACCTATTAACCACCTTTGCTCTTATTTTCCCTTCCCCTGTTTACCCTCCCCTCCCATCTTTCTCCTGAGCTGACCCTTCAGTCCACATCTCCTTCATCTCAGCATACTAAGCTAAGCACCAGTAATGTTTACTGTGTGCGGAAATTACACTACCAGTATAAACAGATTCAGACAGTACCGCAGAGTGCCTTGGCACGGCCAAAAATAGAACAAACGTGATGATTAGATGCACAGGCTTTAGAAGTCTGACAGCAGATGAGTTTGGAGATTATGGGGAGAGTCCTTTGGTGCTCCTCTGGATAGTTGCTGAGGTATTTTGGGAGAGCTTGGCCCTGTCCTGATTCTTATTAGGCCTGGCAATGAGAGAAATGTGAGACTTATTAAGCCTCCTGTAGCTCAGCGGCTGGTGTAAGAGGTTACTACCCCAGCAGAAAATCAATGCTTATGCAACCTATGTATAGCTTGCACATGAGTCAGTGACAAGGTGGCATGATTTGGCCAGCACCCAGACCACCAACCACAAACACTGAGCTCTGCAGCCGATATCATGCTGTGCAATGATGCTGTATAGAGCCGTACACTGCTGTCGTGGTCAGCTATCAAGCCAATCTCAGCAAACAAGGAAGTGTTTACTGTTGTGATGCATTGCAAACACAATCAGACTAATAAGCGGGATGGAGTCCAAGTCAAGTCTTATTTTAGACTCCATTGATGCAAGATATACACCGCCCCTGCTGCAGTCAGATCAATTCACACAGAACATGATGGTGAATATATTCACTCCCACTCCACGTTGCCTAAAGGAGGGCCAAGCCTGAATGCTGCATCAAGATGAAACTTGTTTACCCCAAGACTTTCAGTGATTCATACCTACAGTACAGAGTTGTTTTTCCCTTTTTGTTGATTTGGTGCATGCAGTATTTTAGCTAGGAAGATATTCATACCGTTAATGTGGTTAATTATCTCATTGAATGGGTTTGAGTAAGGATGGAGCATCCTCTTCTATATTTGTTTATTAGATTGGAGGCCAGCGATGGATAAAAGATCTAACTTTTGCCATTTAATCTGGTACAATAAATGACAATCTACCCATCTGTATCCCACTCTCTGTGAGACCCTTTTAGCAGCTTTGATTTTTCTTTGAATAGCATAGTCAGGGTGACACTGCCCGCTGCTCCAAATATGCCCTCTGTGATTTACTTGCCCTAGGAGAGACAAGAGCCCTGGCCAAGCCACCTCTCCTTTGCTGGGACAAACAGAGGAGCTAGTGTTTCCCAGAAGAGCGTTGGTGGATGAATGTTTATGTTTTTTTCTCCCGTCTGTTAGCTGTAATTTATAGTGACCTGCACTGAATAGAGCTACACGATGAAACTAGTATTTTCTGCCAACATATCTTTAAGCTCTGCATAAAAATATGAGTGAGTGGTCCCATGTAATTTGAAATTACTCTATCACTACCTCCACTTATGGAATATAAACTGAAATAGCACTGGCGTTAGCGTTCAGACCAAAGTGTCTCATTTAATTGGGAAACCTAATCTTAAACTCTGGACTGGTGTGAAAGTCTGCACATCTATCGCTCTATTTGTACTTTAACCCCTGACGTTGCTCTTACTGGCAGTTGTCTTTGTTTAAGGCACTAATTGCTTGTGATTACTTGTTAAAATAAAGCCGGTAGGTCAAGCGTAATATTAAATTGTTCAGTGTGGGAAAGAGTATTTCTGTGTACTTTTTGTACTCGGTATGAAAATGTTATGTGACAGGTGTGTCACAAAGCTGCTCAGACCAAGAGATAAGATTATCAGAGCTTGTTGATTTGTTATATCTTTTGTTCATTCAAGGAAAGAGAAAATGTTGTTTTCCCATCCATCTAGATTCTTGGAATTCTCTGTTTTTTTAAGAGCAGGTTTGTAGTGTACCGCAAAGGCTAATGGGCCAAATTCAGCCTCAGATGCAGTTATTTTTGGAAAGGTCACAGTCAAGGTTGAGGTATTGCTTTCTTTATTTTGACTGTCCATTCTGAGAGAGCTGTCCATGGTAATGGATAGAGAGAAATGGTTAGATGTCTTTCTCCCTCCACATGAATGAACAGTCATGTTACCACAAGCAGCCCCCTGTGGCAGGTTTTGACACCTCAGTTTGCCTCAGGCAGTGTGTGCAGTGACTGCAGAGGAAACATGATCATTTATTCACTCACTCGTTTTACAGTCATCTGTAGTGCTGTAATTAAGTACTGTGGCTTTTCATCTCCTCATCCTGTGTGGCTACGTTTAGTCTCTATTCCCCCTCCGAGCATGTGAGGTTTAATATTTTATGTTCTGAAACACTGGGTGAGGTGTGTGTTTTCTCTGTGTCTATTCGCTTAAAGATGTCTTGCGTAACTGCACAGTACATGCACATAAATAATTCAGAGGGTGTGTTTGCCATGTTGATTGACTGTTACAAATAATTACTTGTACAGGTAATGAAAATTTTCGATCTTAATGGGTGTAACTAATAGCTCTCCTTTCTGTTTTGTCATTACAGATAAGTACAGATCGTCCCCCACATCATTAGCGGTGAGTTTCACAGCACAGCCTCCAGTACTCCAACATCAGGTTTTACATGGACCACTGTGCAGCAGGTTTATTGTACTCAAGATAGAATATGCTGCTTCTCCCTGAAAGTTTGGGTAATAGAATATGTTGTTTTTCCTTGAAAGTTTGGGTAACTCAGTTATCCGATTTCTTTTCACTCCACATCTGTTATGCGTTATTTAGTTTACTCATCATGTTAACACGGGCAAAACTATTTCGGAATCTGTTTTCACAGCTTGCCCACCATTGACAATATTAGTGAGCAATTACACCAAAAACGCTGGTGTGGCCTTGGGAAAAACATTCCCTCAAGTCAGTGCAAGATGATATTTACCGTAAACATTGACTGTCTTTCAAAACTTGTGAAATGTGGCAGTATTTTCCTTGTAGAGCCTATTTTCTCGGTAGGAGCTGGTAGAAATCTGCTCGGTTTGACACATCATCACAGTCAAAATGTAGACATGCCGCTACTCATCAGGTGCCCATAGGGTCTAACTGGTTTTGTGAATTTTTCCATCTCTGTGTAGATATGCACTCACAAAAGTAAACACACGTAAACTTTAATATGTGTTGCACTTAAATACAGAAGAGCATGTCTTTGTCCTTCTTCTTTCTCTTTTTTTTCATGATTGCATTACTTTTTAAAAATATTATTAATATACACTGTAACACCAGTACCAAAACCACATGAAGAGGCCAGTGTCTGTTTGGCCAAGTGAGCTACACTGTATAATGTTGGGCGGAGAAGTCTCTCAAAGATTCATTATATGTACACAGACTAATTCTGCAAAGTCCTTTAACAACTTCGAGCAGTCAGATCATCTTTCATGTTTGTTTTGTAGTTCATGTGATCACAGGCATGCACAGTACGAGTGTGTTTTTGCATGGCTTAGATGGAAATAGATTTCCTCTTCCTCAGCTGACAGTCAGAACACAGGTGAAATCTCATGGCTGAACAGTGGCTACTCAGCTCACCGAAGAATGGTTGAAGTGAAAATGCTAAGCATGGCTGTTTTTCTCTCCTCATACGTTTACCTTCACTCACCACCCTCTTCTGCTTTACAGTATCTTTGCTACTGTAGTTGATGCTGGGTTGCTACAGACAGTGCAATGTTTGTCTTTGTCAGTTTCTGGGAAATGATATGTGGCTTGAGCACAGATAAAACCACCTGTCACCTGTTTGAGGTCTCTGTCAGATCCAGTGGCGTGTTTTTTGAAATCAGTTTTTAGCCATGCATGCTAAAAAAACCCCCAAAACAAAGGATGGCAATGTGGACGGCAATCTCTATGTCTCTGTTAGTCGGTTGGTCCACTGCTTCATTCCATACTGAAATATCTCCACAAATGATGGATGAATTGACATGTAATTTTTGGACAGACACTCATGGTCCAAAGAGGATGAATCCTGTGACAGTGAGAATCCCTCACCTTTTCTCCATTGCCATCAATTTTGGATTTTAGTGATATATCTATCTATCAATAACTATTTGGTAGAGATGCTCAGGTTCATCTTGGGGGTAGTAAGTTTGGTGATTCCAACTTTTTGTCTAGTAGCACGATTTGGACATTGGACATTATGTCCATATAAAAAAAACAACAGTCTCAGCTATACCTCTGTGCAGAAGGGTTCCAACTAGAGATTATTTTCATTATCATTATCAATACTGTCAATTGCAAATTAATTTTCTATCAGTCGACTAATCAATACAGCTAAAGTTAACTTGGTAAATGTTATATCTGCTAAATGCAAACAGGTTAGCGTTGTCGTTATGCACATGTTAGCATACTAAAGTTGGCATTTAGCTCAAGTACTGCCTTACAGCAGTCATTAGGATGGCTGTGGACTTTTTTTTTTTTTTTTTGTGCATAATGTAATTTTGTGTTCTGAGAAGCTGTGAACTAGAACTGTAAATTTGATCTGGCACTTCTCCGTGACCTGATTCCATTCAGATCATTTGTGGAAATTGATTTAATACAGACAGCCACACTCACAAACACAGTAATGCCCTTTGAAATGCTTTACTTGGTCAGATTTTGGCCATCGTCCCGTGTCCCTCATGTTTCAGCCTTGAGTGTTTGTTGTGTGTCAGTACCCCATGTAAGTGAGTCAGCCAGCTAACCACTCTCATACCACTACTTCTACACACTTACGTGTGTTCGGAGCTAATCACTGGCCCATGTAGCACTGACCCACTTTTTCTCGCTTACACCAAAGAACCTGTGTTCGTGTAATCATCACAAGAATCAAGCAAGCCTCAGATTTGTTTCTTACTTTAAATTTGGTCACAAGGGAGTGTTTCTCTTTTGGTGCTCTACTGTCATGTTTGTGGTTAGTAGTGAATATGTCTTACAAGAAAAGAATTTACATGAGATGTACACCTTATGTTGTAGCCTATAGGACAAGCTTAACCCAGTTTGCCCTCTGTTGAAGATTAAGGTGAGATTAGTTGTAGTATCCTATTACAGGTTCTCCAGTTTGCCAGATCTGCTCAAGTACCCGTAGCTCGATTTTGGGCCAAGACAATTAGTTTGCCGACACCATGCACAAGTTAAAGCCTTGGATTTTGAAATGGATCCTAATACACTGAGTTTCAGTTTTCAGTGAGTCGTTCAATAAGTGACAGCGAAGATAAGATAACACTTTATTAGTCCCAAAGGGAAATTAGCATTAATGCAAATAGTTTGCATGTTCATTTTCTCTTAATTCAAATAATATGGTGCCAGTATACCTGTAAGTTTAAAGAGTTTGAAGACCTGCTTTTTTTTAAAGTAAAATACCACATTTAGATCTTTTAAACTCAGGATAAACATATGGATGTTTAACTCAGACCGAGTAGATTTATGCATATCTTTGCATGTCAACAGTGTACAGTAGTGGCTTCCAAGCTGCAGCTGGTTGAACAGGGCCTGCATGTGTCTGCATGTGAGGCTTCTGTGTTTAGCGTGTGTGTGTCTGTGTGTGTGTGTGCATATCCCCCCTTACAACAGTCACTGGAGGCTATGAGCTCTGTCTCTACCAAGACTGGCTCTCACTCATGTCAGCTCTAATGTCAGAGTGCACATTTTAAGAGGAGGAAAAATGAGAACTTTCATGTAGTTTTCAGTCAGATTTTTTTTTTTTTTTGGGATCAGTTGTTGACATGCTTGTTTGTAGAGTCCCCTGGAGTGACTGAGTGGCACCCAGTTTGATCCCTGCATGCCTGACATGTACCAGTGACCTCATTATGTTACATCCCGCTGTTATCCTAATCAGTCAATTGATTTTTGTGACATTGACAGCTTAGCTTAAAAGCACCCGTGCAGCCTATATTACAGTCCCCGAGGTTACATTTCTGCCTAAACAGGGATATTCACAGCAAGCACAAAGTCAGGGGAATGCAATTTATTGAGTAGTCTGAACTATTTGAGTGAGGGTATTCTATTTATATCCACAGCAGAAGACTGTTCCAGTCTGGCCTGAGAGATGAATCAAGTTTCTTCGTTAGTCTGCCAAGTTTATGAAGTTATCAGATCTTTTACCACAGATGTTCTGCAGCAGCTGCTTGAAAGTCCTCGGCGGTTTTTGGAATAAACAAATGGGTTTGTGTGAAGGAGCCAGATTTCCTCCCCTGTCATAAAAGCTGGCTGTCAGCTTTGTGTGGTGTCAGTTGTATGGTGTGGGGATTCTGACAGCATTTTAGGTCAAACTCATTAAGAGGAGCTTGTTTTTTTTGTTTTTTTGCAGCTGATGAATAATGGGTGTAGTGAAATAAACTAGATTCTGTGGGTTTGTCATTACGGGAGGATTTTTCTGGCACATAAAAGAAGACACCATGTGTTACTAAGACTATTTAACTCAAAACTAGAAACTGATCGTAGTATCATGTGTTGTCAGTGTTTGTGAGGCGACCTGTCTGAGTTTTGAATTTTCTCAGTCTTACCTTCATCCCTCAGCTTCAATGCCTTTACATCACATGGATGGCAAGGAATGATGACATGTCATGTCAGAGAAGGTATTTGATGCAGATAAACATTTTCTCAGTCCTCAACATTTTCCAGTTGACTTCAACTGACTTGAATGCAAACTTGACAGTTTCTGACCATGAAAGGGTATGAAGAGCTCTTGACAATGAAAAGATGTGAAAGAGCAGCATCATGTTCTGTCCCACTATGAATGACGATAGTGATGCTGCAGACTGGAGGAGACAGAGCATCCGCTCCTGCAGTGAAAGACCTCTAGATTTAGCTCTGGTTATGTAACTGTCTGTGTTGTGATGGCTTTGCTCTACTACTGCAGCAAACGCTGAAGGCTGCTTATCTGACTGCTTTGTGAACTCAGATGACCACAGTGATGCCTTGGGCTGCTGTTGCAAAAGCAAGAGTGTGATCCTGTTAACTCCAACCCAAAAATGATGTCAGGCCAGTTGCACTAGTCTGCATGAATACAGCTTGAAAATTGATTCGAATGGAGGGTAAAACAATGACAATTGAGTAGTGGAAAATCATGACTAGTTTTATATTTCAGTATAAACTGATCTAGTTACAGGATTCAACAGTGATAAGCCTGATTTTCTTTCCTTTCTCATGTGCTTCTGTGAGTGGTAATGGTGCTCTTTAACACAAACAACTCATTCTTATCCCATCTGCGTGCTGGTTGACTCATTGGTTCTTCCCGCATCATGGGTAGTCCTCTTGTTCTGTTTGGTGAGCTAGTGTATACAACTGAGAGTATGTATAAATCTATTTTTCAGCCTACTCTTGCGTTTTATTGTCCTTGCAGTTTGCCAGACATGAATTTTGTTATTTATAAAAGGCTCAGTGAGGGGAATATTGCAATAGTTACAACTGAAACATGTAGTGCTCTTGATTTATTTAACTTCATCATCTAGATGTAGCTGCATTAAGAAGAAAATAACTTTTTGAAGGAAGTTCTGCCCAAGAAAGCCGTACCAGACAGTAGCACACGGCCTTAAGGCCAAGAGCCACATGAGTTGTAGCCTCACTCATGAGTGACCAGACTAGTTTGCTTACCTCATTGAGATTTTTGGCCTGGGAGGAGACCAAACAGATGTTCTTAATTATATATTCCTTGTTATTTTGTTTGGAAATCAAAAGGCCAGTGTTTAAGTGTACAGCTTGACCCATTTTAGCTGGTTAAGTTGGAAAAAAACACTGCATTACTCTTTATTTTATTTAATATTTTAAAGCTCTAATAAGGTCATTTTTGGGGAAAAAAGGTCTACTTTAGGCATGAAGATTTTCTTTTCATATTCAGTTTTATCCATCAATTGAGGTTTTACTATTACATAATTTATTAGTTTTTCTGTACTAGTTAGGCTTATGGGCAAACTAGCTCTGACTATGATGTTCAAGATTTCACATTGACCACATCCATTTCCTCAGGACACAAAGGTTATTCATGAGTAAAAGATTCTCTTCGTATTCGTCATTGATTCTCAAGATGCTGCCTCTGACTCTGGTCTTCATGGGAAATAGCTTCTCTAGTATAAAACAAGTCATTGTTGGAAAAACGCATCTCTTACCCCGGTCAGTGATGTCAAGCTTAATATTGCTTATTTGTTTGTGGAGCATGGGAAAAGTTGCTTGTGAGGGAGGAGTATTTTCTGAATGGATTTAAAGATCCACAGTTAGGAGGACGTTTGTAGAATCCACATATTGTTTTTGAACTTAATGTATGACGTAAGCCAGTCTCAGCACTGAAGCTGAATTTATCCTCACTGGTATAGTTTTTTCTTTGACACCCAGATGACTCATTCTGCTACATTTCCGAAGACGCATTTGGAAATGTAGGCGATTTCGTGTGTTACCTGTGGTTGAGTAAGACCTCACTGATGCTATCATATGTGTGTTTCATCCACTGTGGCAAGCTTCCACCTGTCCTGGGTGGGGTCTGGTTTCAATTAGTGGTTCACTAGCAAACACGTGCCTAAAACCCAGCAGTGGATTTTCTGCCTGTCTTTCCTAACTGTTTATCCGCATGCTTGTTTCCCCTCCTTCCTCCGTCTGGCTGCTCCTTGGCTTCGCCTCCCTGCCTCATTCCTCTGAGTCACAAGTCTTTATATGAGATTGTGATGTGTAATTGGAAAATCAAGCTGAATCCTTCCTCTTGCCAGTTCTGCCCCTCAGTCAGCCTCGGTATTGGTCATTGGAACTGAAATGAAATGAACAGTGAGCTTTTCTGTGCTAGCTACTGTTGAGCCATTGGACAGTTAATTATTACAAGCCATTTCTGTGTTGGCTGGGAAATTGGATTTAAACAATAACTGTTGACTAAATCCACCCATGCCATGCCAGTGTAGCACATGTTCCTCATTTAGAAATCTAGTCTAATGCAACTGCTTAAATTGGACATGTATTCAAGAGGATTCTCCACACTTGATTATTGATGTTAGTTTACTATACATGTTCCAGCACACAGTAAACCCAGGATGGCCCATGAATAATGCTTCTGTCACTCCAGCATTCCCTACTACCTCTGCCCATGACAGTGCATGTTGTCCTACAGATGGATTATATAAGGTTACGTAATGAGACACCAAGGAATAGGATATTTATTTTAGCCCTGGAACAGGATTATCAGATGCACACAGAGATGGTTTATAAATGATAACAGTATAACGCCACAAAATTGATCTTTGCCCAGAGAGGATACGATCAACAGATTAGTGTTGGGAAATTCTGAATAATTTTTTTTTTTTAAATCTTCTATCGCATTGGTATTTCATGGCACTGGAGAGAGAGCAAAATAAAACTTACGGTTCTGGGATTTATTCATAAATAAGAGAACCACGATCCCATGGCAGTTTTTAGTGACACACATTCAGAAATAACTGGCACAAAGACATAACATAGTGCTTAACAGCATTGACCTCTTACAAGACAAAAATGGTGATTAGTAAGAAACAATGTTGGTTGTTCAGTGTCATCACTTTTTACAAAGATTCACTATTTCCAATAAGTCAAAGGCCTATGTAATTTGAACACCCAGTGACATGAAAGCAGTCAACCTCTATTTCAGACATGACTGTTATAACTTCTCACCTTTTCCTTGTAGATCAAGTCAAAGCAATAGAGAGGCCTACTGCTGTAAGTCAGGTGACGCGGAACTGTGTACTTTGTCTGCAGCTTCATGCAGAGGAAAGGGGGAGGATAGGGAGACTTGGTTATCAATGATTATCACACATTATTGGCAGTTAGTGACAAATATACCAGTGGATACTAATTTAAATCAGAATACTCTAGTGTTCTTCAAACAATATAGATTTGATCATTTTGAATATTTAAGATAAACAAACCTGCAAACAGGTGCAATGGTTTTCAATAAACCTTTAGCTACTGTGGTTCCATTCCTTTCTTTATAAGAACATGCAGTCCAATTAGTCACATTATGCAGCACATGTTGGAACTTTTAGACGCTAATTTCATTGACTTAATTAAGTCATTTTAAAGAACACTTTGAGGTTGCTTATATTCAAACCTGCAGTGTTGCCAAGTTATGCTACATATGGTTGAAATTAGCATTGGACTGACGAAAGACATTTTCAGTTGAATAATAGTGGTTGGATTTTTTGACTGATTGATTTGTTGATTTTAGTTGAATAATGCAGTCACATGGAAGCACCTCCTGCTGAGTTGAGATCCTTTGTTTATTTACTTGTAAATAAGTTTGTTGAAAACCTTAAAACAGACTTTCATGAGCTGTGATTATTAGATCATAAAAGCCTGACGTGAATGTGTGAGACATGGGGAAACGTTTTAAGGCTTAGGTTAGTTTAAATGTGATGGTGACGCTTTGACTCTGTCACGTCAGTCCTGTAATGATTTTTATCCTGAAGTGCTGAAGTCACTGAACCCAAACATGCTCTGTCAACACCCTTCCCTCTGTGTGCTACATTCCCACACCCCACACAGCCAGGTGCCGTTCCCTGGCACCAAAACCCAAACATTACCAGCCATGCCCATCAACACCAGCTTCACCCACAGCAACTCTGTTTTTTTTTTCTTTTTCTTTTGGACACCTCCCTTTTTCAACAATGTGGCTCCATTCCTTTCTTCATAAGAACATACAGTCCAATGAGTCACATTATGTAGCACATGTTGGAGCTCATGAGATCATTCCATTACTTTAACAAAGCCATTATGAAAAAGCTTTGAGGTGTTGCTCGTTGTTACTACATTTAACCCTGCATTGTTGCCATGTTATGCCACATATGGTTGAAAACAGCATTGGGCTGTCACTGATCAAAGACATTTTTAGTTGAATAATAGTGGTAGGATTTCTCTGACTGATTGATTAGTTTATTTATTAGAATAGCACAGTCATGTAGAAGCACTTCCTGCTTGCTGCTTACTAAACATTTGCTGGAGTCAGTGTTAGTCAGGACGAATAAAGTCATTTTTAAGGCCAATTCCTAGTAAGTTGAGGTCCCTTGTTTATTGCAAACCATCGCACTGTTTTATGAGCCTGCTCTATTGTGCTTTGTAAGATCACTGGAACCTGTTGCACATTACAAAAACAGAAACTTTAGTCCACCATTGCGAGTGAGCTAACCACAGAGCAGCACAAAAAACATACTCAGCAGCCGACAGTTTCTATTAAGGATATTCACGCTGCTGCAAATCCTGTGCAAACATTCTAGAGACAGCAGCCTTACACTAACACAACACTCTTGTTTGATATTATAGGGAACAATGAAGCTCACTGTACAATACAGCACTGGAAACTAACAGGGATACAAGCTACAGTACATTTTCTTGTAGGCTTGTAGGAGTGTGGAGCTAGTGCTGCACATAGGAAAACACAAATAACACAGACATTGGTAGGTGCTGAATATATATGACTAATATTGGGGTTACAGGCAAAAAACTTAACATCCTTAGTTATTGTGATTCCAGACGTGATAGTCAATGATCAGTTCCAATAAGAACAATTGACTCAATGGCTTTAACCACATAAAAACACAACTACTGATTTGAAAATGCCAAATATTCTGAAATAGCAGTTGAAACACAATTACAGAAAGAAGTTGAAGTGGTGGATAAAATGTAAAAATAAAAGTCAGTGTAAGTCATACAGGTGTAATTAATGACTGACTGACTCAATCCACATAAAAAGATTTAAAAATAAGGAATTAACCAAACATTTTCAACAAAGGCTTAAACGGCCAATACTTTTACTACTTGAGCAAGAAGTGACAGCTGTTAACACACTGTTGTAAACTCAACTATTGCCTGATTTTCTCCTTCATCACTGAGCTGTGATTGAAATAGTTGTCCCCATCCTACAAGGTTTCCAAAGTTTGTTTCAGGTCTGTCGTCCTGTGAGGAATTTCCAGCTCATCTTGGTTCCAAACACTTGTGGTTAGATTAAGTTGTCATCAGCAGCAGAGCCAACTGGACATGCTGCAGTGAAAGAACAAATTTGTCTCGTAGTAGCCTGGTGGTAGTTGGAGACATTAACATTAGTTGTAACAAGCTGCAAAAAAAGATGGGCCATACCCTGCTTATTAATGAGGGGAAGCGGTGATGAAATGAAATCATCCTCAGATTATGGAAATAATCATGCTGTTTGGAGGAACACTGTGGCCTTGTTTTGCCTCTGGTTTGAGGACACGAACTGTCTTCTTGTCTGCTCAGGTGAATTGAGTTTGCTGTGGATAAGAGTTGTTTATCTAACTAAGACAGGGGTGCAATGAAATTTGGTCCATTCCAAGAGGATGTGCTAGTGTACCAGTAATTATAGAGCAGCAGGGGTAGAGAAAATATACACAAAATTGACTGTCTGGGAAGAACATAATGTTGGCACAAAAAAATATTTTACTACTCTAGCTAAATTAGAAAAGTCCCTAATGTTTGAACAAATATATTTACTTGTCAAGCTGAAGAACAGTTAAGGTTGTGTGTGTACCTGAATGAAATTTATGAATTCATTATTTGACTCAAAACCATGCCTGCACCAAAATAAACAACAAAGAAAGCAAAATATGGCTGAGCAGGTGTGGCAGTGAAAAACTGCTATAATCATGTTCATATTCAGATTGAAACACTCATCATGTAACGTTCAACATTCACCCCTGTGAGAACATAATTACGACTAGAAAAAGTGAAACCAATCCTACAACATTTTTTGTCAACTGAAAGAAACTATTGTAGATTAGTACACAATAACAATCTGCATCACCCCTTTGTCATTTTTCCCACAGGTTATCGACTCACTGGGTGTCATGATATACAAAGCTCTGGACTATGGCCTCAAAGAAAACGAGGAGCGTGAACTCAGCCCGCCGCTGGAGCATCTGATTGATATGATGACCAACATTCAAGAAACTGAGAGCGACCCCTGTCCTGACGAGGGCTATGAGGCCACTGAAGAGGAGGATGAGTGCGAGGAAGAGGAGGGGGAAGAGGAGCTCGTCTCTGCCACCACCACTGGCACAGTCAGCAGCATTCGCAGCTATCAAGATATCATCACGGTGGGTAGTTTTGATGCACGTGTTCTGATATACCTGGTGCATTCTGAATTCCTTGCATGCAAACTGAAGCGCAATGCATCGATTGTGAGTTATGACAAATTGCTTGTATTTGGTTGCAAATGAGAGTTTAGTTTGTCCACCAGTCTCCATGGGTGCATCAAGTCTGTGCAAAACAAAAGTGGAATCCTTGCACTGAAATAATTTCCTGCAGCATTTCAATCAGTCATGGAACTAGGGATCAGGCTGATGAAGATCCACAATGGATGGAAATGGTGCAGTGAATTATTGAAGTCACTATAGGCATATTAAACATGCAGATTCTTTTTTATCCTGCATGTGTTTGAAAACTGAACTGCCTGGATGTACGCGTATTTTTTCCCCCTTTTTCCACATTTTTACATTAGGTTAACAAAACAGTGCATCCAAAACATAATCACCTCAACCCAAAATAAATTCTCCTGATAGGGGCTGTCACGCTGTAAATTCCCTAAGTAGCTTCTGTATATGAGACTGGTAATTATAGCTATGTAAACACACTGGTATTTGGGGAATAGGCTTAGAAACTTTCACAGCCTGTTCCCTCCATATAATGAACCCGGTGTAGAACACAAATGTTAGGTCTGTTTGTGGCCAGTGTAGGTCTAGCCTGGCCTCTAATTCCCCCAACAATGATTCTCTTGAGTGTGACCTGCAACATGTTGGTATGACATGGCTAGATTAGGTAACTGCACATTCCTGACCAACCTCCTTCGTTCCTTGTACTCTGTTGTTCTATCAGACAGAGGTGGGTTGGGTCGGTGAGGGTTTGGCGAGATGTGAAGCTGACTAAAGATGACAGGAGTGGCTAGCGAAGCGTCTCTCTAAGGCAGGAATAATGAGACGTTGAATGTGCTGAATGGGTTCTCTCAATGTTTTAGTGAAATGGAGTGAACTGAGGAGTGGCTCCATGAGCTGTCATCCTCTTACCAAAGCTGTCAATCTATTTTGTGGTGAAGATTGCACCCCAAATTTCACACACAATGAGTCATCAGTTTGACACCACATCTGCAAACTGTGACATTGGCACGTACTGTTGTTCACCCACACTTCTGCCTTCATATTTTGTAATAAATATGTTTTTGTGCTTGATAAAGATCATTGTTTTTAGCAGAAACAGTGGAAACCACTGATTCAGTGGTATTTTTAGCATGTCAGTAAATACTCTCCCAGCTCAGGTGTTATTTTACCTGTGAAGTTCCCCTTAAGTCACAAGGAAGAAGACGCTTTCGGTTGAGTCAGACATTCCTGTGGCTTGCCAAGCCCATCAAGAGAGCATGCAAATATGTCATTCATCTGGTTTCTTCCTTTGTGTTGCTAGAGATAGTGTGACAGCTGTTCAATTACTCTGACAGGCAGCCTTTAGTATCATAACAATCACTGTCAAATACCGTGAGGGTCAGATCTAGGTGCTTGGGTGATGCTTGTCAGACAGTGTTGCTGCGACTGGACAAGCAGGTCCATGTCATAAAATTTGGCACAAACATTCCTACCTCCCTCAGGATGAATTGCGATCACTTTTCCCAGACTTTCCATCTGGTACAATCATCAGGCCAAAATTTTGATTTGACCAATGATTTAGTTTATCTGCAAAATTTAATGATATTGCCATTTGCTTCAGGTATACTTTATTAATAATGCGCTAATAACACACTGAACTGAGATGAGTAAGTGAGACATTATACCTGCTAAACATCAGAGTGTTAGACCGTGTACGTTAGCATTTGCCCAAAGCACAGCTGTGCCTGAGCTGCTAGCATGGTTTTAGACTACTCTTTTTAGTACATTATTTTGGTTTGTTGGAAAGCCAATGATTTTAAGAGATGGAAATGAAAGCCTGTAGTAGGTTTGTAGTTGAGTCTAACATGGTCATATTTTCAGAACATTTTTGACTAAATGATGGAATGGGGAAAAGGAAAACAATACCAAAAAGGAAAGGTTTTTGGATTACAGCGATGTTGGGAAAACTGCAGACTGAAAATGGCTCAAACTGTAATAAATAATTGCTTTAGCTATATGAGATGTCTGTATGCACCAGTGTGTAAGATGCTAAAATATGTACTTTAAGTTGGCTATGTTTAATTAATGTTTGTTCCATAAGTGACCATACATACATACATACATACATACATACATGTAACCCATTCCTTTTCTTTTCACCCCTTTAGCTATGTTCTTCCCACCTGCCCAGCCCATCAGACGCTCCCAGTCATTACCAGGCTGTGTGTCGGGCTCTCTATGCCGAGACCAGGGAACTGCACACCTTCCTGGAAAAGATCAAGAGCGCCAAGGAGGTAAGAAACTGTAGCACCCTCCCTCTGTGAGGTATTGCTAAATCAAATGAGTGTAAGTCACAGTCAAGCAGAAACACAAACAATTCTATCTGCTCGCCCACTTGAATCTTTTTTTTTTTCCATAATAATTGATACTTAATATGATGTGAGTCTTGTACACCTTTTTAAGAAAGAATGATTTATTTCAACACTTGCTTATAATAATTGTCACTCATCCATATTCCCAGAGTCAGGTAATTTTGTCCATGAATCATACTCAGAATGTCTGACTCATTTGCACGTCAGAAACCTGTCGAAATATGGAAAGCAAAGGGAAAAAGTGTATTTAAAGGCACAGCACAGACAAAGGGATATGAGAAAGTACCCAACTCTCTTGTCCGTGGTATTTGCCATTCTGCTTTGGTATGCGGATTGGCTGTGTAGAAATCAGTGGTTAAATTAGGATCTGTTAGGCCAACAGGATTTCTATTGCCAGGAATAGAAAATACCAGAGCGGTGCCCAGAAACAGCACAATAACAGCAAAACAGCCCATAAAAGTGGTGATGGTCAGGAAGGATTGAGACTTTGCTTGACCTCCTCGTCAGGCCAACTGAGCACTCAGCCAAACTTGATCTGGCATCAGTACACTAGCTAACTGGCAGACTGATTCCTGCAAATGAAGTATAAGTACTGAAGTAATGGAGTATGATTAATGAGGGATCCCCCATAGAGATTGTGCTTCTTAAGCAACTGTTAACCAAGATGTGCCAGAGTTCACTATTTTTTAATTAATGTCACAGTTAAGTGTATAGCTTAATTTCAGAAAATAATGTTGTTATTGGAATTTGTTTTTGCAATTTAATGGTACAAGGTACAAACTGGAAAAAGTAATGTGGATATTTTGTGTGTATAGGTTTAATTTGTTGTGCATAGACGCCATGCTGATGACAGTTGCACCATTCCTGAGGTGTTCTATTGTATTAAATTTGCACCGGAAAATATTGATAAATCCATAATTTTTAATGAACAACATTAAATGCATCATAGAGCCTGTGGGAAAACATTTTCCCTCCCTCACTCATGCATTAGAGATGGACATGGAATTTAACTCCTGTACATACAATAATAAGTGTGTAGAGAAGACAACCACATGACATAGCTTGTCAGACAACATAGCTTTACTGTACGCTGTACACACTGGCTGTGACTTCTGCAGGAGGCACGACTCATGTAAACAATCTTATGTAACATATGGTTATAGAGTCAAGCACTACATTATTTGAGCAATTTAAGGAGCTTACAGGAGGGAGCCTCCAGCGTACAGGGGCCCTGTTGCATTCCCTTTTGCACTGAATGTTACCAGATAATTGCTAATAAGTAACCATGCACTACCACACACCACACATGCTTACAAATTAAGAGGCTAGTCAGATAGTCTTTCTTTCATTTTCTCTTGCGCTTGTTTTTGCTATTTTCTGGCAGTGCAGATCAACTCTTTCCTGCCTGTCTAGAAATACACTGAAACCTTATTTTTTTAATGAAAAGTGTGAGTGAGAGACAAGTTACATGTGTAAAAAGGTGTAGGATAAGTTGGCAGCAGTATTTAGCTATTAGAAGAGGATCGGGCAGATTAGCCGATTACACTTATGTAGAAGGAATGTGTTCCAGCAATAAACATGGGTGTGTATGAATAGATGTAAAGATGATAAGTATTAAAGCAGCTATGGTTGTTAGCAGAGGATCTTTTGATCTAAAAGTTTAACATTGAGTGATCTTGATTGGTTATGTTTGATTCAGTTATTTTAATTAACCTAAACTGAACTTGAGACAAGAGCCTTTTTAGATTTGTTTATGAAATATGAAGAAGAGTTTGAGTGTGTCTGTAATGAAGACAAACTGGGTCCCTCATTCCAGTCTGAGTGGCTACTTTGTCTTTCCTCAGTCAGTACATTTTAATGTCTTCAGTAAAAAAACAAATTAACCGAAAGGACAGTGGGACAACATGTTAAAAATACACAGAGCAGACTACTTGTTAGCCACGTCCAGGATTGCCACATGCAACTCACTTAGACTGTAAATGTACACATCCAGTACGTCAGTAAGGAGGGTGATTTGACATTTGAAGTCACAGTCACCCAGAACTTCCAATATCTAGCCTGGCAGTGAGGATTCAGCGGACACACATTAATAGCAGTTATTAGTTGGCTATTGACTTCCTCTTTTTCCCCTCTCGTACACTGTCAGTATAGGATGAGACAAGATATCGACACGCTCATGTGAAACAACATCCATTGATCAATTGACTGCTATGACAATATGGGCAGTTTGCCAGTGACCTTTACTTAATCCCAGGCAGCACTGGGAATGCAGTGGTACAACTAGAGCATGTTATAATTTAGAAAACAATTTTTAATTTCTTTCTACCTTTTCCCTCCCCCTCTTTTTATGCCCTTCCTGTCCCTTTTCTTGTCTAGAACCTTCGGAAAATGGAAGGTGAGAAACATGAGGAACCTGTTAAAGACCTAGATGAGCTGCAAAATGCAGACTGGGTAAGAAAAATAACTGCTTTACTACACTGAGCACCACTAGATTTAACTATGTGTCCATGTGTTGGAAGTTACATAACCTTTGCATGCATGTGTTCTGAATATAACTGCAACAGGTATCATTTTTGTTCCCTTTAGGCACGGTTCTGGGTGCAGGTGATGCGAGATCTAAGAAATGGTGTAAAGTTGAAGAAGGTTCAGGAACGCCAGTACAACCCACTGCCCATTGAATACCAGCTCACGCCCTATGAAATGCTGATGGACGACATCCGCTCCAAACGTTACAAGCTGCGAAAAGTCATGGTGGGGATTTCACTGCCCTGCACACGCCCAACATAAGCATTTATTTCTTTTTAGCTGTTTTTATGTTTGTAAAAAGCCAGGATCAAAGTATTACAAAAAGATTATTCTATTGCATTATTTCCTACGTGTGAACATTGAAATCTCAAATGTCTGTTAATAGTCTTGAGTGCATGTGTTTGTAATGCCAGGTGAATGGAGACATCCCCCCGAGGTTAAAGAAGAGCGCACATGAAATTATTCTGGAATTCATCAGGTCACGACCGCCACTCAATCCTGTGAGTAGCACACAACATAGTGCCAATAATCTGTCAGAAGGTTCCCCATTGGTGCAATATTGAGCCTTAGATTTGTATAAGTTTGTATGAGAGTATATAGCATTCAGTACACAGTACTCAGATCAGGTCAGATCAAAACATTTAGAGACTGACTGATATGATAATGATCAGCTAAATGTCATCTCAATCTCACAGTCAAGTGCTCTCTCCTTTGCTTGTCATTGCAGGTCTCAGCCCGTAAACTGAAACCCCACCCTCCCCGACCCCGGAGCCTCCATGAGCGACTGCTCGAGGACATTAAAGCTGAAAGGAAGCTCAGGCCGGTCTCACCGGACATGATCCGCAGAAGCCGTCTGGGTGAGACATTGATACAGACTTGATGATGTTTATATCCTATAAATAAATATAACTGTTCAGCACTCCCCTGGACAGAACTCTCTCCAATAACTGTACTTTTTGTTCAAACTAAACCTTTTTGTTCTATCTGAAGAGAAGCCTCGGTTGTTTCTAATCTGACTGTGTGAGTGTGGCTGTTAACCCTCTGCTGCTCTTTATGAACCTCCACTCAGGACAAAAACCATTAACCATGACTTAATCATTCCTAACCGCATCCATCATGATTACGCTAACAGCCCTCTTCCAACATTGATCTGTTCACTTCATCAGGAGTGTCAAAGTGTTTAAATAAGGATAACGCTGACTGCAGCTGTGAGCCTTCAGTTGTTTGTTAGACCTGCACTGCTACCGTTGTCTTCACTGACAAATGTTCTCTTGGACTGACGATTCTCTGGTTTTAACTCCATTGACATTTACAATAATATAATTCTATTATATAATGCTGCCTTTTGTGGTTTTCCTTATAAAACCCAGCAGTGCATAAGAGGTCATTTTGGTATCTGGTGGTCATAATTAGCCAATTAGAGATAATGTTTTAAACCATTAAAGGCTTTAATCAAATAAAAACATCAAATATTTTGCCAGTCAGTACCATAGTGTGCTTCTACACAAGATGCCTTTTGTTGAGGGCTTTAGGAGGATAACAATCAGCAGTTGTTGCATAATCATACATATGAGCTGTACAGTATTTGTGAAGGACTTTCTGAAAACTTAGATTTTTATATAGAGTATATTATTTTTAGGAACATTCTATTTTTGTGAATGATACAATTTATAAACTTGATGATTCATTGACGTCATCATCCATTTTAACTCTCATGGATTTCTTTTTCTCCTTGCCTCCATTTCCTTTCTTTCAAACACGGGCATATCTGTCAGTCATGCGACCTCTTAGCATGTCTTACAGTTTTGACTCATCAGGTAAAGTTGAACATCACCTGTTGTGTTCCTGCTGTTGTTCCTTATGTTTCATTCCAGGCTATTTTTAGGGTTAGCTCACTCTCACTTCTCCCTGATCTAAACACACACACCTTGTGGTTTTTTTTTTTTTTTTTTTCATGCTTCCATCGTAGAAATTATGTGTGTGACACACTGCTGTCACTCACTGGCTGTATCATAACACACGCCCACTCTCCCCGGTGAAAGGATGGGATCAGCACAGTGCAGCTTAATGTCAAGCAGTGTGAAACTGTCATCCTGCCTAGAGGCAAAATATAAACATACTGCTTCAAAAGAGCAGGACTTCTGTATTTTAGGTATGTTATGAATGGTATAAATATACCAGTGTTTGAAATGTCCTGGGTAGTAGCTACTCACAGTGACTGTGGTCTAGTTGATGAGGCATCGCCGTGGAGCCTGAGCCAGTAGCGTGAGATTACAGATCATCACTGTCTCTCTACAGCCAGTCTGCCCTGCTTGTCACCCTAATCCGCTCTCACTGTGGAATATGAAAAATTACATAACACTGGTGTCAGCAGCCCCCCTCAGATAAATATTTGAATGGCAGATGATCGTCTGAATGTAGGACTCCAGTTCACAGGACGGCCATAATCCAGATGGACATACGGGAATAATCTTTTTTTTTTTTTTTTTTTTTTTTGTGCTGCGGCTCATCATCTTTCTTTGCTCCCCTGGCACTTCCCGGCACTTCCCATCACTTCCCTCTCCCTCTGTGCTTTCCAGCTATGCACAAAGCATCTATTTGTGAGTGTAGCCCCCTCATTCACACCTGGTCTGACAGATGCTTGTTGCCGTCATGCCCTCCCTGTGGTACCAGTCTGGTGTTAGGGATGAAAATATTCATGTCCGTGTGGTCCTGCTGAAGGCTGTATTCTCATAACTCCTTTACAGGTGCAGGGAAAAGCATCAGCACCCCTCAGGACTTGTTCCGAAGCTCAGGTAAAGTACACATGAAGCAGTGTCTCATGGTATAAAATCGGCATTAGTGGTGTGACCTATTGCTTTGGCAAGAACTTTGTAACACAATACACGTAAGGGTTGTCAGTCTTGTTTGACTGAGGAGAAAATCTGTAACGTTGGCATGTGCTGTGGCTTTGTCCTGTCCAACATGTGGACTGCGTATACGGACTCTGTGGTATCATATAGTTACAATACAAAGACGCCCATAGTTTACACAGGAGGCATGATGGCCGGCTGTTCAGATAAGGAAAAAGTTCACAATGATTTATGATTCACTAAACCAAAATCATCTTCAGTTTGTCAGAAGCTATGATCCTCTCCTCTTGACTGACTGTTCTATCTCTGACCTACAGACACTCCTGATGCACCCAGGAAGTTGGCTGGCAGCACCCAATCTCTGGCCAGTGGCACCACGGGACCCAATCAAAGTGGAGTGCAGCCACTTAGCCAGAGGAAGAGGCTCCTCAGGGCGCCCACGCTGGCTGAGCTGGACAGCTCGGAATCGGATGTAAGATGTTTGCTGTGCTCATAAGATGATCACTTTACTGCTTTACTCAGTGCTTTGAGATCGAAAGTCTAAATGGTTTGATTGCATAAAAAAGGTTATTTTTCAATTCAGCAGCTTCAAACATGTTGATGCAGCATAACTGGTTCTACAAGAAGACAATTAAACCCTAATATTTTTGCCACTCTGTTATCCTGCCTACAGCAAGATAACTTTCAAAAAGGTTTGAAAGAGACACATAGCACAGAAATGATCAGTTTACAGGTAATTTGTGTTTTTTTTTGTTGTTATTTCCGAAGACATGAATTTTCTAAAATTCACTTATTTTAACAGGCATTTCAAAAGTAGTGCTGAAATTATCTTGAAGACAAACAGCTTGTTAATATTTATTAGGGAAATTGGACTGAATTGAGTATGTGTAATTTTCTGGGTGACAGGAGGAGCCCACCCGAAGCAGCTCCAGTATGTCCACGTCTTTGATGGAGGACACGTCACCTGAGTCTGTCATAGGGAAGAAGGGTAAGAGGTTACCTTGAACATACTGTAACATATTATATTGTACCTTTTGCCGAAGGTTGCCGATGTTCACTCTTTAGCTGCCTTTTAATGCACTCCTCTGTTTGACCCATGTCTCTAGTTCCTCCAAAGTTCCTGCCTGTCTCTGCCACCCCACAGCCAGACAAGCGTCAGTCTCCACAGAGACGGCACTCTATCGAGAAGGAGACCCCCACCAGTGTCCGCCCCTTTTTGCCTCCATCCAAACAGAGCTCCAAGTCTTTGGTACATTCACTATTTGAACTATGTTTATTGGATTAACCATCAAGGCCTGAATGAATGAAGGTTGATGACAGATCTTTAACCTCCCACATTGCATCAAAACAGATTTCACTGCATCAGTTGTACACTCACCTTAGATTATTAAACTAAGATGGTATATTACACTCTTTATTGGTTTAACTAAGATTATCCTCGTATCTGGTCAGTCATGATTACAGCAGTCTGCACAGTGATAAAATATAACTAAATACAAAGCAGAATATATGTGGTTACATTTATGTGAATGGCAGAGTTTAGTCATAAACATGGACATCACATATAATTTGAATGAATGTGGGTACATCTACCAACAACACTGGACGTACAATATACGTCTGTTGAATTTACTCCTGTCCTGTGACTGGTCATTTGTTTGCCATGAGGTCATTGGTTCTGTGAGTAACTCTGTGCTGGTCGTATGATTCTAGTGAGGTTGATGGATGTAATTGAAACCACAGGACAGGCCGCTGTACGAGGAGGATTTAGATGGAATTAGTTCATTCTCACCACTTGCTAGTTTAATGGCAGACCTCTGGCGCCCAACCAGGGGCCCGAAAGTTGTCACATCAGACGAATTCACTTGAAACACTGGAGCAGACCGTTCTCACAGGCGTAACTTGATTATAAATTTTTATCTCCTACTTAAAACTAGTGACCATTTATCTTGCATTGCTAATTTAAAGATGATCCAGAGGAAAGTTAATATTGAGTGCCACTGGTTGTATGTAAATTTACTTAACATTTTTACTTTAAACTTTATTACTTTGATACATCCTGTCTGGCCTCTTATAAATGAGAATAATTAAACTTATTTGTGACTGTTTGAGGTAGTCAAGAGAAAATATTTACTGTCTTTTGCCAGAAGCCATGATTCTTTTCATTTCTTCTCTTTTCTTGACACAAGCACATGCTCAAGCATGCTTCGCCTTTCACATAGTTACCAGGAGTCAAGGTTCTCTAGTAAATGTAAAACAGTAAGATCTTTGTTGTAGCTCTCCTCCTCTTGTGGTACTCATATCTCATTAATGTGTTTACATTGGTTGTCTGCCTTATCCTCAAGACTTACTTGCAGTCAATTTCTATTTTGTAATAATGCTGCAGCTGATGGCGGATCCCAGTGCCAAGGTAACTTGGTCAAAATCCTGTCTATCCATCACCATCCATTTTTTAAAGTTTTTTGTTTCTTTTATAGAAGTTTTTTTTTTAAGTTTTTTTTTCCTTTTATAGCTTCACAGCTATCGCAAAGAGGTACACAAGTTAGGGGGCACACAGGAGAGACGATTATGGGGAAGACTAGCAGGGACGTGTAAAATGTAGTTCTGCACCATTAGTAGACACCGGCTGTGATCCATGGTGTCCATGAAGGAGCAGAGAAATTAAATCATGAGATAAAGGCTACCATCTCAGTGAACTGTTTTCCTGTTGAGATGACACTGTCAGATGATTTTTCAATCATGAGACTGGCTTCTGTTTGGTATCAAATTAAATTTCATGCAACATATGAAATGAAACAACAGCTCATAAGCTCATGTAGGGAGAGAGTTTATGAAATAATGTATGAATTATAATGCAGATTTTTGTGACTCCCCCAAAACTGTAGTTAACCTTGTGTTTTTTGTAGATTTCTAATAGTTTTATAAGTGTCGAACAAACGTGACTGTGAGAAAATGATGTAACTGACAGTTACATCATATCCTCTAATAAGCTCATGCAGGTCTTGTATTAAATTTTATGATACATACTGTATGTGATTAAGTTGTTGGAACATAAGGTCCTTCTTCTGTTTGAATGTCCTGTTCCCTCTGTCTGCTGGTCAGGTGGAAGCCACCAGTGGTGCTCAGGGCACGGTATGTCACTGTTACTGCATATCATCAAACTGAATCATCAAAAGCTCATAACACCATGTGGGAACTCATCCAGAATACTGTGTAATTCAGCAGATCTGTTTTAGATGAATGGGACCTTGAGTCATAACCATTTGTATCTGTGGCATACTAAAAAAAACCTCAGGGAAGGTTTAAAGAAAATAAGATGAGTTGAGAAATAATCAGAACATTTACAGCAGAGACTCACATCAGGTAATCCTGAGTGTAAATGATTAGTTAAAGTTAAGATCTCTGAGCATTTTTTTTACTTCTGTTGAGTTTGACCTTGGGTGCATTAACCTATTAAGTTGAGACAAAAGATAGATGAATAAAGGCTTCCAGCTATGTCACAAATCTCCAGCTTGCAACATGGTGGGGGTCCACTTGCTTGGGTGGGTGGAAATAATGATTTGTAAAACATCTATCTGTATGGAGAACATGCTTGTTATGGTTGTAGTTCTACTAAGACATGTTAGATGTAAATATCAAAATCACCCAGCTGATTTGGATGACTCCCAAATTTATAAATGCAGTTATCTGTTGTCTCATTTTTGTTTATTTTTTAATTTGGACCTGTGGTCAGGAATAAAGTAAATAGAATAATTGAATAAAGGAAACTGATTGCCAAAAGCAGTGGACCACCAACATGGCGGGTGTGTTACATCACCAGGATGCTTTGTATTTGTGTCCATTGTCACACTGTCCTGTCATTGGAAGCATCCTTTATGTATAGGACTATTCTCACCCTCACCATCTCATTGCATGTCTGGTCTTTTGGTTAAGTGGTGTGCGATGGGTGCTTATATTTTGTGGGATTGGATGCCACTGTTTTGCTACACTCACATGGTGTTAGTCTCTCTGGCAGCAGATGCCTTCACTTCTTGCTGTTGCTCTGTTTTGGGGTTGTCCGTTTGCTGAGCTGTGAACATTAAGGGAGTTTGCTAATGTGATGAATCTTTTCTTCCAGGAGGAGTTCTGCTACCCAGTGGAGTGTCTGGCTCTGACGGTGGAGGAGGTGATGCACATCAGACAAGTTCTGGTCAAGGCAGAGCTGGAGAAGTTTCAGCAATACAAAGACATCTACAACGCCCTCAAGAAAGGAAAGGTAGGAAAAAAACAACCTGTAGATTTTGTCTGCAGTCAGGCTAATATTTTCTGACTTATTTAAATGCATCAGATACCATTTACCTCACCTCATTCTCTCCTCTCTAGCTTTGCTTTTCATGTCGGACCAAGAGATTCTCCCTCTTTACCTGGTCCTACACCTGCCAGTTCTGCAAAAGGTAAATTGAATCACTTTTACTGGAACCACTCAACTGAAGTAGAGCAGCTATTCAGTGATCTCTAACTTAACAGTACATTTATATCTTTCACAGGCCAGTGTGTTCCCAGTGCTCAAAAAAGGTAGGAGGCTGTTGACTGATGTATATTTAACACACACACTCATGAGCACTTTTCTGTAAAAGTTGACACTCAGGACACCTGTTGGCTAATCCATGAAAACTGTTTCTACAAATAGTGAATAAGGGGTTTTCATCATTTTGTGTATCTTTGTACCTCAGATGCGGCTGCCATCTAAGCCTTATTGCACCTTGCCAATCTACTCTTTGGGTCCCAGTGCTTTGGCTAAAGAAGAGGCAAGTGGAGTGTCTGCTCCAGCAGAGCCCGAAAAGCACCCGTTTGGGTCTGGACAGAGCCGACACAGCCTACGCAGGAGCGTTTACAAGTATGTTACTGTTGAACTCCCATTTCTTTTTATATACTGAGAAAATATGGTAAAGTGTCAGGCTTGGTGAGGGTAGTTGTTCATTTTGTCTCTCTGTCCTCAGGTTGTCCAAGCACGGAAGCAGTAGCAGCAAAGATGGCCTGTCACAGGATGAGCCAGAGCTGCCTAAGGAGCTGACAGAAGACTGGGTCACCATGGAGGTCTGTGTAGACTGCAAAAAGTTCATCACAGAGATCATCTCCTCCAGCAAGCGCAGCCTGTGCGTGGCCACCAAGCGTGCCCGTCTCAATCGCAAAACCCAATCCTTCTACATGTCGTCGTCTAACTCTGTCAACTTCAGGCCGTCAGAACGCACCATCAATGAGGTGTAGCAAGTAGGACCACCCTGTGCACTTTTGTTCATGCTGAGCTCATTCGATCAATGAAAAAACAAAAAAGAATTCCTCTCTTAATGTAGTTTTGGCACGGACTAGTTCACTGTAGCTTATGGTGAACCGTAAACTGCATTTAACTCCAGTTAAATGGTGATTTTCAAAAAATCTGAAGTGACCATGAAGCCAGGCCGTCCCACCCCAAAGGTAGTGAAGGTTTTTGTACCTTTCCCCCCTCTCAGGAAAAGATGGCACGCTATGATTGGCCATGACTAGTCAGGACTCTGCAGTAGCTGCCAGATAATGATGGACAGCCATGTTTCTATCAGTGGCAGTGGTCTTCAGGACACAGTGGGTAAAATGGTTATTTTGAGCTATTGATGTTGCTATTGTGAATCAGGTAAGAGAATGTATATTTGACTCAAGAGTGGGATCAGGTGACTCAGAAAGCCAAAAGCTGCAGTGATTCATGTAAATAGTATCAAAGCCCGGCCCTAATCTTAGCTATCAACAAGTTTTCCAGTTCCTGTTTACTTGGAGCACTCAGGAAGAACAACCGATTGTCTTTTTGACAGAAATGCACTGTAGAGCCTCCTGTCAGGTCTGCTGGGCTTGATCTCAGCCAGCCCCCTGCCCCTCCTTTATTCTTCCAGCAACAATTATGCCAAATGTTACATCATTCATCTTTTTTTGCCAGTTTAAATGCATATTTACTATTATTACAGAACATGTTGAGGGCATGAGAATGATCAGTTTATATTTCTGGGTGGGGTTTAGCTTTTAGTTATAATGTATATTCAATTCTGTGCCTGGTGCCAAAATGTAATTTTTTCCTTTAAATGCCTTTGTAGTTATGGACCTGTTGTACATATGTGTGATAAACTCAGTGGGGGTACATTTAGGGTAATCCAAGGCTTGGGTTCTTGCCCTTTCATGTTCCAAGCTGGGCAATAGAAGCACAGAAATGTGGGCTATGAATGTGTACATGCTGTATATCTTAACTGTTCCAAATTTAAATTTAATATAAAAAACTGAACTAAGTATAATTTTACCATGTTTTAAGATTTCTGCCTCTGGAGTTTCTTTATTTGAAATTCTTCTCTGAGACCTTTATTATTATTGTTATTATGTTTGTGTCAATGTAATAGTAAGATTTTATTTCTATTGTATAGTTTATAAACTCCTCAGTGTTAAAATACTCCTCTAAATTGCAAATAGCACTTTTATTGGACCAATTAATTGTTTATGTTGGGTTTTTGTCTTAATTAATAATAATTATCAAAATCTTTGTTTTTCACCTCTTGGGCATCCATAGTGCCATTTCCCAGGGTTCCTCATGAATGAAAATGTGTGTGAATGGCAGTGGGTTATTGGAAAGGAAGAATAATGGCTTAGACAAAACACTCCACTGATTTGATTGTAGGCATTTTTAAGTGTATGGCTGTCATTGAATATGCTTTATGAACATTTTATCCTTCACAAAACATAGTCTCACTCATATATACACATATACATACACATACACACATAAACATCTCATGTTCATATAGTGTGTTTTGTAACAGTTGTTAACAAATGGACACAAAGCCTAACCAGCCTGTCATAATAATGCCATTACATAGAACATCTGAGCAATTTTATTTTAGACCTCTGTAAGGAATGTGTGCATGCTGTATTGTGATCTATTTGTTTTTATCAAAGAAACTCTAATAAAATCATGATTCTTATGTTTGACTCAGTTATCCTATTACAGGATGTCAAGCTTGGTGTTGAAATGGATTTTTACAAATGTACAGTACGACAGCACTCAAGTGCAGTCAAGTCATATCAGTCAGCAGAGGGCGATGTAAGGAAATCTTTTACATCACCCTGTTTCCTGAGGGACATCGTGTGGTAGAAGATGTGTGTTGCAGGCATTTTTAGCTGCATCACTTTTCCACATTCAAAATATATGTATTTAAATGGGCTGATAGGCTTATGAAACATAACAAAGTGTTGTCATACAAACGCTCTCTTTGCAAGTGACCTGTTGCAAAAGAATGAAATACTTTACATGGGCTACCTGGAGATCTTCACTTACCTCAGTTTTCATTCCTTTACTTGGTTTCTTGATTTTTATGTAGTTTCTCTCTGATATTAAAAATAAATGAAAGAGGCCATAATCAATGTGATTCTGTTGCTTTATTGTGTCAAAACTGTAAATATCTATTTACTTTAACTCTTAATCTTCAAGCATTATTTGCATTTTAAGAGTACTGAGAGTTTGAGATGATATGTCTGTACAGGCATTTTAGCATTAATGCTCAAAAAGTGAGATGGGCAATGTGCTTAACTGATCTTAGTGGGACTTAGGTAGCACACAGATGGCAGCGTTTCCTAGCATTTCTAAACCATCCCTGGCTGTAAAGGTGTAAACCTTCTTAAACCCCCTGTCCATCACATTGACACAGAGGGGAGTAACATTACAGGCTGGCAAAGGGCCCTGTCATGTGACATAGCAGGGAAACCCCTCAATTAGTATTCAAGATTACTCCAAGCTGAAAGCAGGTGCCCCAGGTTGTGACGTTTCTCTCAAACCAAGATCTGGTTTTACAATCAGGAACTAAAGATTCTTGAAAAAGCTGTTCAAGACAGAGGAGTGGGATCTCAGTGATTGATTATAGTTTTCATTACTTAATGACACTGTCCAGAAGGTTATTTAGATTTAGGTGAAAAGTTCAAAAGTAAATACAGTAAGAGCCTGTTTGAAAATCTGCAAGGGTTATACAGCATGAGCTTTATAGTGGTGGACATATGTGTGTGCTGATGCTTGCTTGCTGCTCTTATATATGCATATAGGTCACTTAACCACAATTGTGTGTGTGTGTGTATAAGCTGACACACAGTGTTGGCAAGCAGTGAAATGCTATCCCTTAATGGGTTAGTAACAGACACTGAAAATAACCTGCCAGGCCACAGCCCCTCTGAAGGGTGACCCTCACACACTGGTTTCTATGGAACGACAGCAAGCAAACACACAGTCAATAAAAAGTCTGAATAGGCTGTGTCTTTAGCAGCAGCTCAATAAAAAGTTTCATGGGGTGTTGTACTTAAATGCTGCTCTGTCTAACTGAGTGGAGGATATGACGCTGACATCTGAGCTGATGGCAAATTATCTTGATGCAGTTCAAATTTGTAAGGTTTTAGGTCTTAGCTTCCCATCATAATTCTTAAAATATTGCACCAGAGTTAAATATAATGCAGTATTTTTTTGGATGGTGCACTGTTACCTAATGATGTATGGAGAGCCTGATTGCCAGTGAACATGTTTCTGTGTCCCCGTTGACAATGTTCCCTCGTGTATGATGGGAACATGACTCAGCCAGTCTGCAGACAAATGGAGGACCATTTAAGTCTGCACCAAGTACAACTAAAGACCAGCAAGCAGAATGCACAGACTCAAATACACATTCTTGTATATAGATAGATTCAAAGCAATAAATTAAAAACAGCATTTGCTTTGTTGTGTCAGCACGTACTGTAAAAAAAAAAAAAAAATTCAGCTGTTCTTTTAAGAACCAATTTATACACAGGATAAGTCAATAACCAACATGTAACCATGTTGCACAATAAGAAAGGATAGACTGTAAAGAAAAAAGAAAGAAAGGTCTTTCAATTGTGCAAGTAACAGCAGTACGTTGTGCATCATGCAGCTGATCAGTGATGCGGTCTTAAATAGAAAGACTCACTACAGGGATGCACGCCACAAATGATCCGTTGGGATGATAACAGGATTACCATGGCAACCGCCACCTGCTGATTAAGTACAGCAGTGAATGTATGCTCCATAAGGGTCAAGAGGGTAACAGGATGAAGACATTGGCCGAAGTAATGGTAAGACATGTCTCAAACAGTCTCAAACAGTCTGTACTGCATTTTTATCATACATTCGTTGTTTTCGAACAAATGGAAGACGGGTTTCAGATAAGTGAACGTGCATGTGAGCAGCCACCTGCAGGTTACACATGTGTCAACATGAGCCCATTGTAGGTGGACAATCTCCCCGAAACCATTTCCAGTCATAGTTGTGCTTAGCAGGTCACTGCATCCCCACCAGGCACTTGTATTCAAAGGCAGCATTGTCACATATCCTCACATCAGCATAGCTGCCTTTGAATCCCTTTTCTTTATCAAACAATTGTACATCATGAAATTAAATCTAAACCAACATTGAAGAAAACACAGTCATTTGTCTTTACAGCGCTTTCACTCATCTGAGACATCACTTCTTTTTATTCTACCTCTGGAACTGTGAGTTTAAAGCAAGACTTTTATAAAATGCTACACAAAACATGCTTTGTTGGGGGTTGCAGGAATAATTCTCAAAGTCATGGAACGAGCCAACAAAACTGGAATAATGTTGGCCCAGATAATGTCATTTCAGTAATACTGTTCTTCTTAGCAACATTTCAGCAACCATGATAGACTACCGGGCTTCGCCGAGGGAGCTTGTCCATGGGCTGTCACAACTGTTCTCATCATCAAGTGCACTCTGTTTGAAGCCTCTGGGTCACGGAGGAATGTATTTTCTATAAAGTGCAGCTACATCAGCTGTATAATCTAACACTTTCAGTTTTACACAACAGACAGACCTCATGGATTTAACACAGCCGTACATGTAATTCCCTGTGTATTTAATTGTTACAGAGAAGTCATCTGCAGCTGCCAGGCAAAGTGATAGGCTGTGTATAAATGTCTGGGAAATTAAAACATTAACACATTTAGCTGACATCAAACAAGTGAAGCCATCTGCAGAAAGAGCTTTTTCTATTACGTAGGTGTCTGAACAGCTGCTTGTTGTGCAAGTGTGACTGCCTCTTGTCATCTCTGGGGTTCTCAGCTCAGTTCCACCTCAGGTGTCTTAGACATGACACCTCTGCGTGTCAGCTGAGCTTTCCTTTGATTCACATTAAAGTCAGCCTGGCTTAACATGCCGCTAAGTTGTGGCAGAGACTGAGCTGCGTGAAGGAATGCAGTCAGTTTGAAATGGTTTCCCATTTGTATAGTTAGAGGCCAATAAATCATGGCAAAGGCGAGGTGAAGAACATGCAGCTAAGCATTCGCCAAAGGTGGCAGACTAGATGATAGATCAGGGTGGGTTGGGTCTGTTGGAAACACAGACAAGTGGTAGAGAGCCATGGTCAAATAACTTGTATGGTAAAGAGCCTTTCGAAGTCCAAATGTCTGTCTTTGGGTCGTAACACTCGAAGCAGTCTGAGTCCTCAATGACATCGTGGCTGTTGAGGATGCGTCCACCAGTGACATAAAGCTTGTTGTTGATGACCGTAGCGCTGTGATGCATCCTTCGCTCCTTTAGATTCTCACATTTGACAAATTTGTTGGCTTTGGTGTCGTAGGCTATCATTCGCCTGGTGTACCCTGGAAATTAAAATGTTCAGGCTGGTGATATATTTCTTATTGTCAACAAATAACATGAAAAGCTATAAAAACTATTAAAAACACATCAGTGAGGGTGTCATCATTACATTTAATATTGGCACTTCAGTTAATTTCAGTTAAACCCCCCCACACACTGTAGTGCTACTGGAAATACTCACTAGAGAACAAAATATGTATTAATTCACTGCTGAAAATAGTCCCCCAACAAATGCACCATTTACTCTTCTTTGAGTAATGTTTGCAAAAAAAAATGGTGATTAACTGTTTTAGGAAATTATTTAGACTTTTAAAAAAATAAAACCATATATCCATCATCAGTATTTTATGATTTGATTGCATTTATATCTTTATGTCTGCCGTAAAAAGCAATGGGCTCTGGGCTGAAAGCTACAAAGGAAGGAAGTCAGAGTGTATCAAGAGACAGACTAACACATTGTTGGTTTGCTAGGAATTGTTAACAATTAGAAAGATAATCCCAGCCTTGGCCTTTGATGATGCAAGTCCTACATGATTTAAAAAAATCAGTAAAATCAACACGTACTTTAAAGATGTTAATGGCTATATCTCTATCATGAAACTATTTAAACGCTAGGGACGACGACTTCTGAGCTCACCTCCTATGATGTAGATCTTGTCCTCTATGACCGCAGCAGGGGCACAAACATTTTTAACTGTCCTCGTCTCTAGCCTGGACCACAAGTTGCGAGAGATGTGATACACCTGTTAACACATGACAAACATCAACAGTCACTCTGTTTTTTCAAGAGTGTCAGAAGTTGTGATTCACTATATGCCTTTGTGACGTCCAAGAGTTTCTAAAGAACTTTTGCTTTTAAACTTTCTGTTCACAAACTGACAATAAAATCTGTTTAAGACCATGCCTGTATTTGAATGGCAACTATTACTGGCACTTAAGTGTTGCTCCTTGGACCCTAAAAAGAATGGTCTCTACCTGAATCAGCCTAACAGGGTTCTGCATGGCATCCTCCCCTCCGAAAACATAAATCCTCTGATCACTGGCTGCAACAGCTGGATGCAGCACCGCTGTTGGCATCGGTGCCATAGCCTCCCATTGATTGAACATACTGTTATACCTCTCTACTGACTGAGAGATTCTCTTATCTACCCCAATGCCTCCTAGCACAAAAATAAAGTGCAGATAGGACACACTCTGGTGGGCGTATCGTGGCTCCAACATGGGCTCAGCAGTCCTCCACTGGTTGGTTTTAAGGGAGAGTGTGTAGACTGTGGCACTGACTGAGCTGTCGCCTGATGTCATACAGAGGCTGAGTCCGCCAAGCACATAGAGGATGCTGTGAATACACACATACGCAGCTTTGTAGAGCCGCAGAGGGAGCTTGGCCAACCATTGCCAACGATGAGTCCTTTCATCGTATAGTAAGGCTTCTCGAGAAGTTTGTTCATTGTTTTTACGTCCTCCAACCACCACCAGTGTTTCTCTGCAGGTGTAACGTCGTGGAGTGGTCCAAAGTGGCTTGAGCTCACGACTACACTTAGCACTGACTGTAAGCATGAGGCGACGCACTGACTCGATTATCTCAGTACAGAGTGTGGAGGACTGCACCAGCGGGTCATTGGCAATGAACTGGAAGAGGTAAGTTGGATGGATGTAGCGAAGACGGACTTTCTTGAAGAGATCATGGATTGCACCACGTCGTGAGAACGGGTCATGGTGGATCCATGCCAGGAGGGTCTCAAACACTTGCTCCTCCTCAGCACAAAGTCGGTCATCCTCTAGGTAACACATGAGCTCAGGAAGAGACAACTCACAAAAGTCCTCTGTTGCAGCCACATCAGAGAAAAACCTAACAGCCATCTCCTTTGCTCTCTCCCTCAAACTCTCACAGTGAAGGATCTCAGAGAGCCGGATCATGCTGAGACAGTTTTCTGGACTCAGCTGCTCCTGTAAAAACAAAGAACAGGCCTCAAAGAGACCTCCATAGTGAAGCATGGATGCTGCCTGCATGAGTGGGAGCACAATCTCCATTGTGATAGTGATGCAGCCTGTGTAGACATAGTCCACAATGCCGCTGATGACATCTGAAGAGATTCCTTTCAGATTCACGCGGGCCTGACTGCTCTCCAGAAAGTTGCTGCAGAACATGGCACGGAAGTACGGGCTGCTGGACACCAAGACGTTCCTGTGACAGGGGATCTCCTGATGCTCGGTGCAGAGCAGGACGTCTGTCAGGATACGCTCCTGCCGGAGGATGTTGAGCTGGGCGAGCAGGTGGGAGGGAAGTTCTGAGTCTTTGAAAGAGAAAACTTCTCGTGGTCTACAGGCCATTCTGTGTAAAGCAGAAAAAGAGAAGGGTAAAAAAGAGGAGGAATCAGTCCACGACCATAGTGTCACATTTGTGTTGTCCACGGGAATGAGACAGTTGACAAAAACATGGTACTGATGACAATCTGTCCTATTAAAATATGGTGATGATCTGCGCAGAAAGTTGACTTGAATGTTGTTATAAAGAAAAAAGTTTTATAAGTATTGCTGAAGTTGAACTGATCAACCTGCATTTAAGGACTAGTTTGATATTTTTGGGAAATATTTGCTGTTTGTGAGTGAGATGAGAAGATCAATTCCCCTCTTATATCTGTAATTTAAACATGAAGCTACAGTTTGGACACAGCTTAGCTTAGCATTAAGACTTGAAAAAGTAATAAATAAAGGCAATAAATCCACTTACCAGTGCTTCTAAAACACGCTAAACTCACTAAATGTATCTAATTTGTTTAATTCATACAAAAAACAAAGTGTAAAAACAAGTTGTGGTTTTACATGGGGTTATGTCCCAGACTACTTCTTGAGGTGGCAGATTGACTGGAGTCTCACTGTGAGGATGCAAAGCAAACTACTCTGTGAAGATCCAAAAGTAGATAGTGATGCTTCTACAAAAATACTTGCATCCACCAATAACCCACCTAATGCCTAATCTACCAAAATGCTACATTGCTTTTACCTTGTGCTGGCATGTTTTTAGTCCATTGTAAATTCAGTTGCAATCGCTGGTGTTTCATCCATGCAGGTACGTTATTTCAGTTTGATGTATAATGCATTATGCTTTCAAGGCATGTAGACATTATAGTTCTGACTGATTAGTTGATTAGTTGAATACGTTAACTATTAAAGCAATTTATATCTACAACACAACATGTACTGTAGAATTAGATGATTAAACAGGCTGACACAGTTTCACTGTTTCACTGTTTGTTTAACTTTTTATCTGGCTTTTTCACCTTTGCCCTCAAATGGACCATGTGGATCCCTGTGTGAGTAAACCCTTTCATTTATTAGCTTGCACTTAAACTCTTAAAACTCCTGCAGTGCAGCTGTCCTCAATGTGAATTACTGACTCACAGATTTCTATTTTAAACTGCTTCTAAATTATCTTGATGCATCCATGTAGCATTAGACCACATCTCTGTAACGAAGCTGCCCATCGCTGCTAACACTCTCAGAGCTGTGTCAACACACCATCTGTATTTTGTCTCTCTATCACTTTGACTTTCTCTCACTGGGCCTTTCTCTCTTTGTGTGTTTCTGTAGCTATTTTCTATACATTCCTTTTTTTTTTTTTTTTAACATATCTCTTCTCTCAGCCTCAGCCTGTCTCTCCCTGGTTAAAGGGTTTGTGATGATCCTGCTGCTTAAAGAGCAGGAATTTCACTGGGCTATTAGCAACACTAAGTCTTCTAATCACTCCCACGACAGCCACTGATTTACTCCCACTTACCGGCCCAGCCTGTCTGATATATTTGGACCTCTAATCATTATTGAATACTATGAAATGCCAATGGCTGTGAGTGACATTTTTCTACAATTGGTTTTCTCTCAGATCTTAAACGAGAACAGCGACTTGAGACATAATTACTTTTGAATCATTTGGATACTGCATAGTAACTCATCAAAAAAATGTATTGTACATTATTCAAGTACAATTCAACCAGTGTGATTTTTTAAAATACTTTTTAGTATCAGATTATCCTTTATTTAATTTTTGGAAAACTGTCACAGTGTTAATTATCATTAAGTAAAAACATCCTAAACACATCCCACAGTGGAAGTGTCTGACTCCAATCTACATATGTATATTTATTTATTACTTGTTGCTATCATTAAAAAAATTAAAGAATACTGTCATTATGCAAAAAAAACTTGACCTAAGTTAACTAAAGCATTACATAATAAGATTTGGGTCAAACTCATGAGTTGGCGTTCCCTACTGAGTCTGCTGTCAGTTCATCAGCAACATCTGTGACTGAGTGAATCCTTACCTCCTGCCCTCTGAAAATCAGTAAGATGCAAAATATCGTGTCAGTCTGGTCTGAAAAAGTATCACTACCAACCAAAAAAGAGCCAAAATATAGTCCAGAGAAAACGTGGGTGGTGTAGTCAGGGAGAGAGAAGGAGCATGACACAGAGAAACGACAAGGCTCTCCAGTTAGGCGCTGGTGAGCTCGCCATGAGGCCACTGTGTACATTCCTGCAGCTAAGAATAGTATCCTGGGCCACTGCAACTCCAGCCAGGCCTCTCATGTGACACAGAGCTGTTTGGTACCCAGTTGCCGACTTAACAGCTCTGCCAGGGTCCAGTGGAGAGAGTGTTTACAATAGCCAGGGGAGGGAGAATCATCACAGGGTCCCGAGTCAGCCATCGAGCCCACCCAGGCTGGTGTTTAATCAAAATGTCCCTGAGCTGCTAACCCTTGTCCATCTTCCTGTACTGTTTAAGTCCTCCCCTCCTCCTCCTCCTCCTCCTCCCTTTATGTGTGTAACCCAGGATGAAGGTAAATATAGAGCAGCGCTGATGGGCCAGCTTGATCAGGACAAACAGCTGTAAGATCTGACAACAGTTTACCTCAAGGTGTGGTGGTGTTTTTGTGTGTTGGTACATGAGTGTGCAAAACTGGGGATGACCACTATTACTACTACGACTCGTCACCTGTGTGAGGTGTCAATTAGTTGTGTTTTAATAGTAATGTGTGTGTCATGTTTCCAAATAACACCCATTACACTAAATCCTGCATATAGTGGAGATAAACTGTTTGTCCTAAAAAAAAAAACAACTTGTTTCTGAGTGTCCACATTTTAAGGTTTGTGATATTATTAACTATACTCCATTAAAAAAATAGCACTCCAATAAACGTGACATATTACAGTATAGAGACTCTTTGGCTGATTAAGTGTAATGGGTCATTAGGGGTCATAAGATTGCTTCAAAAGCTCCTTCTTACCATGTGATTTTTGCTTGTAAGTTAACTAAAGCATTACATAATCAGATTTGTAATCCTTTAGATTTTTGTGCTATTTCATTTGATGACTGGTGGTAACAATGTTTTTCACCAGCTGAATGCTTTTAATGCGAACACAGTGCTTTGCTTAATTGCTTAAAAATACTGACCATAGATTGTTCAAAAACAGGGTTTGGTCTCATGAAGAACTTATTTATAGATTTAAAGATTATAACTTTAAACTCTTGTTTTTAAAAGAACAGAACAGATACGTCAGTGCAGTGAGAATATTTCTGCTTGTTGCCGAGGTAATTCAATTTGATTAAAGTATTTTCTAAAATCAGGTTTTATTTTTCTTCATTATAACCATGCCAACATGCCTACTTCTTTCTTCTTTCAAGACACAGATACTAGTCTTGAAACAAATAGCTTCCTATTGGCAAAGTGAATTTCTTGTTATAGCTTTTCTTTTTTTTTTTACATATATTTTTTAGGATTTAATTGTAGTAAAAAAGCCTTGAGATAATAGAGATGTTTAACAGTATATGTTAATAAAATTACATCTATTTTTTCCAAGTTTGCTTTTTTGTCAAATACTGGATTCCTTCACCTTGTCAGGCCTCTAAAAATCAATCAATCTGAGAGGAGAAACTGCTCAGCTTATATCCATATCGTAGCCTCAACCTCTGATGAGGAATTGCAAGCGGACGTCACATAATTTTAAGGGGTCATAACCTTTTATGTCATAACCTCATGCTTCCACTCATATTTTCCAGAGAGAGATATAGTCCTGAGGCATTTAAGCCTCCTTTTCTCCACCGCACATATCTCTAAGTTGTCATTTCTTAAGGGCTGCCCCTCTCTAACTTGCAGCTCCCGAGGCAGTGAGATGAATTATTGTCATGTTTGTTTAGTGGCATATGACAAGGAACTGGAGTTACATGTGGACGGATTGGATGACATAGCTACAAGAAAGTGAGCTGTCAGCAACTCAAACATCATGACATGTGAGCACACGCAGCTTTGGTGGACTTTGAAACACAGTGAAATCCTACACTCTGTTATTAGTTACCAAGTGACAGCTTCATGCTTGGAGCTCATAGGGTGCACTGCAGACTCCTTCAGGGATCAAGCTGAAAATCTGACAACGGACAGTTTTTTAAAAAATTAAAAATAAAAAATGCACGTGGAGGTGCAAAGTGGAGATTATGATTTTCCGCTTTTACTTCCCTTACTGGCTTAAAATCCTACAGTCTTGATTCACTGATTTAGCTGCCGCTGAATAATAATGGCGTTGGGACTTTTATCTAAATCCACCCAGAGAGCTCAGGCCCAGAAGTGTGCAGAAGAAAATCAGGATTTTCACATTAAAATGAATTTTTGGAGGCAATTTATAAAAGCCAAATGAAAATATTAATATATGTTTTGTAAAATATTTGATGCTTCCATACACTTCTACACTTTTTGTGTTTTTTTTTCTTGATGCTTTTATGTTTTGAATGATATGTTGTAAGTGAAGAAATTATGTTAAACTTGAAACATGACCTTGAAACCAAGACAAGATGGTTGTCTGTGAACTCCAGGCTCTGGATAAAATGGATAGATGGATGGATAGTTGTGATCTATTTTTAAAGATTTAGGTCTTAGGAATGAGCAGTAAGAGCCATACACCAGTTGTAGTTGACTGTGGACAGACTAACACACTTTTGGCTTCAGTCATTTAAAAAGATTTGTTCATAGTAAGATAAATATAGAATAATACCAGAGTTATTGTTTAACAGGGGCCCAGCAGCTCACTTTTAGCAACTGGCAAGGGGCCCCATACCTAGAGACCTCCAGGGACCCCAAAAGCCAGATTTACTCCATATCAATATAATTTCATCTCTTTAAAACTTTAACTGTTTTAGTTTATATTTTGCTAATTTGTTTGCTCCTCCATTGCAGCTCTGTTATTTTACAGGTGAGATGCTGTAGTGCACATGGCTGTCTGTGTTTTTCAACTCACTCACACAATATGACTCACATCTAAACTTTCCTCACTGCTTCCACCACAGTTTGCATTCTTTATCCCCTTTATCCCCATTTCTCCATCTCTTAATACTCTAACTGCTTCTTCATATAAATTCAAGCCGGCACAGTTTGGCTTCATCTTATGCAGAAGGCAGAAATCCCACTGCGATCATCAGTATTGTCACTGGTTGGTTCCTGGGTGTTTGGGGAAGTAGTGAAACTGCAGTGTACAGTGTAGTGGAGTGGGGGTGGGGGTCAGTGGGGCCCCATCTTGCTCCACATGATGTAAATGCTTATGTTTGTCCTGATAATAATAATAATAATAATAATAATAGTAATAATAATAATAATAATAATAACAATAATAATAATAATAATAATAATAATAATAATAAAACTCAGTTCTTTGGAGGTGAAATATTACTGTGATCAAGTGTCATAACCAGTCACCTCTCATTTGTCACCAGCTCCATTCACATCCACGGTCACGCCTCGGCAGGAAGTGACGACTGTGGCCAACAGCGTGACGAACGGCTCGTTCGAAAATACAACAAGGAAGTGACCGTTTATTGTGAAGGGAAAATAATCACCGGAGAAAACATCCCCGCAAATCGTGGGGCCGCTTCGCTCGGTTGTGTGTCGGGTGTCGGGGTGGGGGCAAAGTCACCGTGGACTTGCCCGAGAGCCCGTTTGTGACCGTTTCGAGGGATTGCGCTTTTAGCCAGCTAGCTAGCTAGCGATGAACACGGACGTGGAATTTCACATCAGGCAGAATTACCCGTGGACCAAGCTCCCCGCTAACGTCAAGCAGGTACCGTGTTTTAACGTCTCCTCCGGCCGGGGCGAAGCAGGGGGGAGTGGGGTGGGTGAGGAGGGAGGGAGCGGGGGTTAACCTGTCAATGTCACCCAGGCGCTCCCCTCCTCTGCGGGGGTTTCTCCGCTCAGCCGGAGCCATGACTGACCATCGCTGTTACAGCCTCCTCTTTACCACGCACTGGCATCACATGACTCAAGTCGACTCAAGTCACGTTTCGTTTATGTCCCCCGGTATCACAAAGCATAAATTTGCTCCATGCAAATTGCGACTTTCTCTACCTTTATGCTCTCAATGAGGACGAGGAAAAACTCCCCCGCAAAGAAAAAAATAAAAATAAAAATAATAATTTAATGGAAAATGGAAGAAACCTCAGGAGGAGCAGCAGAGGAGGCATCCCTCATCCAGGACGGAGACACACGCAACGGATGTATAGCGGAATAGAGCAGCAAAGTAGAGCTACAGTGTGGGAAATCAGTATGACAGCATCATAGATTGTAGGCATTGATGGCTGCTCGATTGGTGGCACCACCTGATTTTGATGCGTGGGTGTTCACTTGCAAGCATTGCAATGTCGGATAAAACGTGAAGGGTGTTATCAATAGTCTGCACAGATCATCATCATCATCATCATCATCATCATCATCCTGTGCCATTACGCGAACATGTCGTGGCCAAGAGGAGGCGGGCACAGTGTTGGTGTACAGTAGCTGTGCGCTGCTGTTCCAGCTGCCTGCAGCACAGTGCATCCTCACCAAAGATGAATTACCAAACAGAAAAACTGGGCAGCTCCAGACTTTCAGGCTTACTGTGTGTCAGCTTGGTTGTGCAGATGTAATGGATCATTTTAGGAGTGCACCGATTTCCAGGTTTTTTTTTTCTTTCTGATTCTGGTATTTCAGTTCTGCCAATAGCGAGTACTGATTTGATATCAGTGTTGTTTTCCCCATAAAGCCTGGGTGTAATGAGGCCAGAGACTGCTGTGACACTACGGACTGAGTTTGGCGGTCGTGGCCGATAGCAAAAACATTAACTTCAACAATGACATTGATAAAGGAAGTGAATTTAATGTGCATCAGTCATGTTAAGGCCAAGGCCTGACTCACTTAATAGGATCAGTATTGGTGCTGATAGTTATCTGGCATATCAGGTTGGTGCATCTCTAGAAAATCTGTTTGGAAGTATGCACTACTAAAGCACAATATCAGCTTTACCTGCTTTATTACCTGAACTGTAGACCCCATCTTGGGTCCCTGTGTCCAAATACACTTTTTAGACCCTCAATGTTTTAGTTTTGTGTTTACATCTTAAATATTTTTAACACTTATGTGTTAAATCAAATTACATTAATGCAAAACATATTCTTGCATAGAAAATCTGTACACATTGCGCACACACAGTGGAAGGAAAAGGGGCTCAAGACGGGGCGAGGATCTTGTTTTTTTGCACCCTAGTCGGTTAATCCAGCCGTGGTCCTCACCTGTGTGCTGTGTTTTTTCTGCAGAGTTTGGGGAACTCTCAGCGCGAGTATGAGAAGCATGTGCTGCTGTACAGCATCCGCAACCAGCTGCGATTCCGCAATAACCTAGGTAAGAAAGTTTGACCATCGCACCAGTCCAGTGCTAAATCCTCTTGCATTTTATGGCTCTATAAAAGGTTTCTGGATTGGCCAAATGTAATCTCAGTGGCTAGTTTATCAGGCACATTTAGCTTAAACGAATACATCCTAATACAACAGTCCTGTTATAAATCCTACCGTCAGGACGGTACGATATATTTAATTGTTTATTCTGCATTAGTGTAAGTGTATGTCAAAAAATGTCAGCTTAGTGTTAACTGCAACTGCACCAGGCCAGATCAGCTTGCAAGACAAACATGTTTTATCACAGATACATTCAGCAATACTCGTCTCCTCTCTTGGTGCATTTGTATTATATTATAGATATTATTGGCATTATGCTTAAGAATACTTTTTGTCAATGACCGAGAAAGTGATTGATCATGGACTTTCTACTAGTTAAGTAGAAAGTCCATGACTCTTTATCTAATCAATTGTGTTATTTCCCTCATGACCTTCTGCAGCTTGTTCCGGATCAATGTTCCTTTTTTTAACCTGGATTGATCTGGCATAGATTGACTAGAAGTGCTATGAGCAAACACTAACCCCTGGCTGTGACCTGACTGCTGTGTGTGTGTGTGTGTGTGTGTGTGTGTGTGTGTGTTTTATGAGCAGTGCGCCATGTGAGGAAGGATGAGCGGAAGTATTATGAGGAGCTCCTGAAGTACAGCCGGGACCACCTGATGCTGTACCCGTACCACCTCTCTGACATCATGGTCAAAGGGCTGCGAGTCACTCCGTTCTCATATTACATAGGAATCATGGAGGTGAGGAACTCAGGCTGCATTGCAGAATAGAGCAGGCGAGACTGGTGTTTGATGTGGCTAAGCTTCGACACTTTTTGTGTTATCATAATCTCAGTAAGCGGGTTCTTTCACACCTGAACATCTATCTTTGTGCACACAGTATGTGAAATCCCTCACTGATTCGCGAGTCTTGTTTTTTTATTCTTAAACCCAAGACAATAACACTGGCGATTTCAGAATTTCATCTGCGCTGTCAGAACAATGAGCTGGGTAAACTCAAAGGAACAGAGCAGAAATGCTTGTTGTGCAGCAGCAAAGATTCTCTAATTGGTTTGGAAACATCCAGTCTCTGTTCATTTAAATTGAACAATGTCTTCGATTTTTTAATCCCTGGAAACAGCTGCAGAAATGGAAGTTTCAGACAAAACAGGGAAACCAAGAAACTATTACAGTAAGAAGGATCAGAGCTTTTTACAGCTTTACTGTGCTGTCATGTGTTGTGTGTTCTTTGTTACACCAACAATGTCAAGATAGCATATTGTATCATACTCCTCAGTAGATCTACTAAAAGGCATCATTTTGTGCAGCCACACCATTACAGTATAGTCAGTCTGTACAGGGGGGAAACATGACGTTTTATTTGCATGCCAAAGAGAGGTGAAACATTGTAACACACACATAACACCCATTTCATTATGAGATAAATCCAGTTGGTTTATTAAATATTCTGCTGTTGTAGAGGGACGTGTGGTTTAATATTGTATGTGCAGTCTTGGCATCAGTCAGGCACTAGGTGTCAGTCAGTGCCTAGTGACAGTGCCTCATGTAGCCGCTCATGAAGACACAGAAGACTGATCCCAGGACAAACACACCCAGAGAAAATCTCTGTTGTTTGTTCTGCAGTCAGTTTGGGCTTTGCCTGCACAACGGCTCACTCCCACTGATAAAGCTCAGTCTGTTGTTTTAGGCCGTCACAGCCGGGCTCACGGAGAACCAGTCTGTCAGAGACTATGACCAGCCGGCTTCTCCTTGACTTCTGAATTTCTCAATTACATTTCAAAGACTGAGCCCACATGTTCACATGGTGGGGGTGTTATATAATATTATGATTTCTAAATGATTACTTCTGTTCTATTACACTTGAAGCTGATTAGAGATATTTATTATGTCTTATTATTATCTTAAGTTATGTATTTATTGTATCATTTCTGTACATATTGCCCTCAGGTGTATTTCCACTACTTCACAATCCTGTGTGTGTGCATGCTGTGTGTTTGCAGATGCTAGCTGCCACATTCGATTGTTCCACATTTAGCATACTTCCCATTTCATCAGAACAGATGTGACTAAAATGTTCTTTCTCATGACTTCACTTACAAACATGAATAAAGATGAACCATTTCGTTTTTAGCTCACTTAAAAAGGCCTCACCCACTTTTCTCTGCTTGCTAAACTAAACTTGACTGAGCTTTAACTGTGGCCACTAAATTGCTGAAAGCTATGTCATATTCTGATAATCCGTCTTAAGCACTTAATGAAAACGGGGAGTAGAAATTAGCATGGCCGCCCAGATCTGCTAATCCTGTTATTAATCAGAGACAGGGGACATAGAAAGGGGAGAGGAAAAATGACTTTAATTCTTCTTTTCCCTGTCTCTTTTCTCCTTTCTTTTTTTTGCTCCTTCAGGATATTATGAACAGTGAGAAGAGTTACGACTCCCTGCCCAACTTCACTGCTGCTGACTGTGAGTTCTTTCCCCTTATTTTTTTTGTTCTCAGTTTCCCCCTTTTCCCCAAGCTGTTGAAATGACTTCACTGGGGTTCTGTGTATCTCCTCCCACACCTACTCACTCTGTGTCTCTGGTCTCTTTTCTACATCTTTTCCCAGTTCTAGTTTTTAACAGGCCATCAGAGTACAGGGCGGTAGAGCAGTGACTGTGAAAAGATGCAAAGTTTTCAGAAATCTGAGGGTCAGGGGGTCATTGGAGGGGCACTTTAAACTATAAAACTTTAAAGATCTTTTAATGGTTATTTGACTTTGCTGTATTATTCGTAGTGAAAATCAGTTCTTCTCTACTGCCCCTTGCAAATTAAGGGACAAGGTAATATAGGAACAGAAAATTAATTGGCCTCTATTTTAAAAAAGTGAACTGTTTAAGTGTTCAAGTCAGACAAAACAGTCATTTGCAGATGCCACCTTTAGACTGGCTTGATGTTTTACTTTTCTGGCATTTAATCAACAAGCCAACTAATCTGGAAAATAATTGGTAAATGAATTTACTTTATTTTCTCATTTTGTGAAACTGCATTTCTAACACAGTGCAATTCAAGGATAAATTTAATCTAATCAAAAAGTTTTTTTTTTTTTTTTTAAAACAGGCTATTGGCACCTGGATGCCAGGCTATTGGCACCTGGATGCCAGCCTTTTGGCGAGTAGAGCATATTTGGTTTGTTATACATGGGAGGCTTGAGTTTTCCTAGAAAATGTTGTACTTCTCTACTAAAATAGCTACTACTTCAATAACAAATAACTCCCACAATGGTTTTCTCTATAACAGACATGATTTTAATATCCCCTGACTAGCATCACTAATAAACACAAATGATTTCTTTGTATTTCCATAAACAAATCAGAGCACCTGCCAAGTGGATTTTGGATTGGATGATTTAAATCCTATTTTATAGTAAATCAAATTGCTTCTCAAAAAAGAAAGCTGTCGCCTCTCTGATGTGTTACTACATCACTGAGGAGCCATATTCTTCAGAAATCATCTCAAAACACAATTAAGACTGCGTCAGAGCTGAAAGTCAAGAGTGAGGGCAGCTGAAGCGTTCCCTGACTTTCTGCTGTCAAGTGAAACAGGCTTTGGCATTGGCCTGTGACTGACTGAGTCCTGGCAGTACAGGACCTTCATGCTGTGGAGACAGAAGGCTGCCAGCAGGCTGTCGGAGCCTTGCTCGGAGGGGCCTCTCTCCTCTAATCTCCCCAGAGGAGCTTTGGAAGTGTGTCATGCAGAAGTGGGTGGATGGAGAGACGGTGAAAGTGTGTGTGAGAGAAGGGTTAGGTGGGTGGATGTTTGTGTGTTGTGTCTGTGTCTTGGTGAAACAGCAGGATACGCATGTTGGATTCTGCCGCGTTAGGAGGCTGAAATGCGAACGTCCCTACTGGTCCCGGCTTGCATTGGCAGCCGTCCCAGCACATTTTGCTCTGCCCCTTCCAGGCCTGTGCAGCACAGGCAAGAGGAGGTGACAAGGTGGGATTTGAGGAGAGAAATTTGCACATCTTTGCACTATACTGACTGTAAAACTTTTCCAGTATGGCCCAGCATCTCCTCAGATCCATAATGTACAGGTTCATTTGAATACAGATAAAAATGTATGCATCCACTTTTGTTGTTAGATGTGTATGTTGGTAGATGGATTAGCTGTGTGCGTGTGTGTGTGTGTGTTTGTTTCAGGGCATTGTCTCAGAGAGGGTATTTGTTTGGACCTACACTCTCTGCAGAGTTTGGATGAGTCACTGTTACCGCTTGCGAAGCACCTTCATTCGCTGAAATAACTCTCCAATATGAAGTTGGAAATATCCAGAGAAACTCATTTTCAAACTTTACTTCTTGTTGTAATTCTCCTCCATTTTTTTCTTGTAGCTTCAGTGGCTGTAATTGAAAAATGCCAGGGACACTTTTGCAGCTGCACTGCAGCCAGATTTATTTTCTGCAGGGTTAATGTGCAGTGATTACAATTTCATAGCCAGTTACTGAGGCATGATTGAGTTTTACTGACTCACTCTTTTCCCCATCGTCCCACAGGTCTGCGGCTGCTTGGCATTGGGAGAAACCAGTACATTGACCTGATGAACCAGTGCAGATCCTCCAAAGTAAGACATGTTAAGATATATGCAATATATACAAAATTGGAGTATAGGATATTAAATCCAGCCGTACTTCGCCTGATTGGCATTCTAACAACAAACTGCACAGCAATATTTAATGTAAGAACACATCCCAATAAATGTAACTACAATCGCTGTAATATTTAATAAGCTCAAGAATGTCTGAGTAAATGTTTTAGAAATTTGTTCCATGATACTCTTTATAATCAAAATGTCAATACTTCACAGTTGATTTCGGTGATTTGAGCTCTCCTCACCTGGTGGTCTTTTTGTCAGAAATTCTTCCGTAGGAAATCGGCGCGGGACCTGCTACCAGCCAAACCAGTAGAGATCTCTGTGGAGCCATGGTGGGTTGCACAGACGGGCTACATCACCGAGGACGATATCAGGGTGAGCTAAGAACTTTGCTTCTTTTCTTTTCCATGTTTCGCTTTAATTTGATAATAGACATGTGTTAAGATCGTTTATTTGTAGTGATAGCAGTTTGGGATTGATAATATCATACTGGCAGGATGGGAGGAGAGAGAATAACAGGATATAGTTTTTCAGGAAAAGAGGGGCGTCAGATTTATTTAAGTTTCAATGGCAAAACCACAAAGGAAGGAACACATTTTTTTTAATATCAGTCCCCTTTGTAGTATGAACAGTATATGTATAATTGACCTTGAGTATTGGTGTGACTTTTAAACTGAGCTTTCACTGAAATTTTGACTGTGTTCCCCTCCAAGTTACAGCTGTTCATCCCATGAGCCCCCTCACAGCGTGTTGAGATCTCACCTGACTAAAAATAAATATCTGCCAAGTTTCCAACAGTTTTTCTGCTTCCCACAAGATAAAAAGGCAACACTGCAAAACAGTGCACACAGTTATCACATGCAAATGTATTCATCCCTCCCAGCAGCTGCACGACCACTGTTGCTCACTGGAGGTGGTTACAGGTGTACTCTAACGTGGCCTCTTTATTGTGTGTGATTACAGATCTGCTCTCCAGCAGAGAAGAAAGCCATTGATAAGATGATAGATTCTGGTCCTCAGCTGGCTGGATCAATGGAGTACAATGTAGTCTTAAGTGAGTATCTGTGACATGTTGATACAACTGTACCTGCATGCATTAGTCACTAGGCTATGAAAAATGGCTTTTCAATAACATTTATACCATACCATAGTTTTTCTTTCTAATTCTCTGCTAATACTGTACTACTCTACTGTGGATGCTTTGTATATTGATCTAATTCTAATAACACAAGCTACTTTTCCACTGTCAGTCTGTTAAAAATATTCAATATATTCCTTATTCTTGTTTAACACTATTAAGTTTATGGTACTTTCTAATAATAATTCTGTCTCCCCACTTCCATACATGGAAATAGAGGTGGACTAAAAACATGCAGGACCTTTCTACAACACCACTGTAAAATAAAATACCTCCCATCTTCACTTCCTTTACAAAAGAGTGTGAATTGCATTGCGCAGCCTCGGGAGTGTGCTTTCTTTTTAATAAGACATGAGAACGGTTACAATGAAACTTTGCAGTGGTGCAAGATTTTGCACAAAGCATTGTCTCATTAGGAATTATGGAAACAAACTGCCTACAAGGGGCTGTTTTGTGTTTGGCTTCACAGTCTTTGTGAAACAGCATTTTGAGATCTGCCGTAGTAGATCTGATGTTGCACTGTGACAGGTCATAGTAGAGAAAGTGCAGGTGTTACCAATAACAATAATGCTGGCTCCATTCTACTGAGGTGTCTCAGTGAGCCATGATAATGTGATGGCGAACCAGCATGAACAACACCAGGACCTTGAACCTGAAGCAACTAAATGGAAATCAGCTATCATTCATTTTATTATTTACACCTTGACATTTCAAAACGTCTTCAGTGAGAACGGTCTATTGAATATATTTCCTTTCAAAACGTTGAAATAGGGTGATGGCGATCATAAAATATGAAAAGCAGTTTATTCAGATTGAGGTCCACTGGTGCAGAACTAGCTCCATCTACCAAAGCCATTACTTAAGGATTTTAATTAGGAAAATATGGGATTTTGATATGAAATACAAGAAGGAAACTTATCATTTAATACCAAAAAATAGGTGTATTAAATGGAAATTCTAACATGGGCAAATAAGATCCTCATCAGTGTGCTGGTGTGAATTTAAAAGATGAAGCAGAGGGACTGAGGTTGTGTCCATGCAGTTTAAATAATAATTAGAGAAGAGTTTGACAGTGATGAGCCTCTGCCACTGGAGTGCTGGTGACTGAGAGGGAATAAATACAATTAAACACAGGAGATGCAGAGCGATTTGAGTCCAAGTAGCTGTTTAAATTTGATTTTATTTTTTCCACTGCTCTTGAATGCCTGCTCTTTCTGTTCTACTCAGACAAATTTATAGATAGATAGTATATAGATGGTTTATTTTATAAATATTTCCATTTTTTGCAACAGAAACAAACATGATAATGTGTTATTGTACTTTTGTTGTTTTATTGCAGGCTTGTACAACCGGGGCTTCATTTACTTGGATGTTCCCATATCTGATGACAGCTGCATCTCAGGTACATCTGTGTGTGGGCGTGAGTGTGTGTGTTTGAACATAATTACCTTGACTAAACACTGCATGTAATTAAATGACAACTGTGGGAACATAAGTGAGCACTCTGCTTAATAGACTTGCATTGCAATGCCTAATTGTGTCATTACAGATACATCCAGTCTTAAAAAAAGAGAAGCAGACAAAACACATCAACAGCAAAATAAAAGAATGTGAAAGAAAAGAAAAACCTGTGGAACTTTTTGCACAGTTGTTCATCACTGTTTGTGTTTTTCAGTGCCCCCGCTGGAGGGCTTTGTCATGAACCGTGTCCAGGGCGATTACTTTGAAACGCTTCTCTACAAAATCTTTGTGTCCATTGATGAGCAGACAAACGTAGCAGAGGTAGGCTTTAGAAATGTGTTTCATTGTGCTCTCCTGCTGTGCTTATTAAATGTAATATGACTGTGTCTGTGTGTTCATTGATCAACTTTTCAACCGAGTCCTGTGCTCTTTTTTTTTTTCCTCTTGATCCTTTCTCCCTCTGTGACTCTCAGCTGGCCAATGTGTTGGAGATTGACTTGGACTTAGTGAAGGTGGGTGTCCACTTGCTGCAGAATGTGAGAGTCTATTGTAATGTATACACTAAAGTACTGTTTTTCACAAGAAGATGGAAAACGGTAGATCTGAGAAGTATTGCACCGTTTTCAAAATTGATACTGGCAAAAGGGGGGTAATTTTCTCTGGTCCCTCTGTGGCTTTTAAAGAGACTTTTTGCCTCTGCCTATGCTTCAAGCCACACAGTGCAGCAGAGTGTAGTGTTGTGGAAACTGAATGAATATCTTCAATAATAAACACATAAAACACTGTAGAACATAAGTATAAATATATATATTGTTCACACTAGCAGAATGTGATCAGAGATTCTCCTGATCAACAGTGAAAACCACTTTTTATGCCATTAGAGAGTAAAGAAACCTCTGTCCTACCAGTTTATTTGGTAGTAGCCCATGACAGATTTATAGCCAACATCTGGAAACACTCCCCCTCACATACAGTGAAAACTAATTCAAAAACATTATTAAAGTTATAAACTCATAATAGAAGAAAACACTTTCCATTGAATAGATTCCCAGCAAGGATAAAAAAATGATAACTCATAATTACATAAAGATACATAATACTCAGATAGTGCACTATATCATACAGTTGTATCATATCCATATGTAATATGTAAAGGACAATTATGTAAAGATTTTTTTATGAGGACATTTTCATAGTTTTATGCAAAATACTTTCACAATGGACTGAATGAAAGAAAGTGAAAACGCTCTCTCCTCCTTCGTTTTATTCCAATTGATGTTCTGGAGCCAGATACTGAGATTTAAGTTTGGCATCTACTCTGTGAAAAAATTCAAACCATTTTTCAATAATATTCTTTCCTGCTTTCTTTTTAAAGGTATACTACAATTAAATTTGGGTTCTGGAAATTTGTCAGATAAATATATATTATGTCATTTTATTATAGTAGTACATTGGCATTGCTGTTATTTTTGTTGCTCTGGCCATTTCAAGTGAAATTGATAGTACATTTGTGAGAATAGCAGGGATACAGTGTAGCCTAGCAAGTAGGTATTTCTGCACAATATGGCAGCTTTACTCTTAACACCTACTTGCATACACCTGAGAGTTATACTGTGACACTCACACACATGGTTTCAGATTAGATCCATCATGCACCTTGACTCTTCCAGGGTGCTGAACACCACCATTCCGGTTGAATTGGTGCTCAAGTTTGACCCAGTTTCCCCCAGTTTCCTATTCATTCTCTATCAGACATGGAGCCAAACTCCCTGTCAGTGTTATGACCTCCGGTGTGAAGAGCTGAACTTCGCTGTCCCTCGCTCTCATCTCATTCCTGCTGCTGAAAGGTAGCACTTCATAGAAGTGGTTGAAGGCTGCAGTGGCAGTGATTCTCCTGTAACGTCAGGGATGATTGAGATGTCTGAGAGGTCTCCTTTTGTGCAGAACTTTTCCCATCGTGACTTAAGTTTAACTTTCTCTCATGTAATGACTACCTCATAGCCTAAGTCACTTGAAAAAAATTTCTTTGCTGTGCTTCTTTTGATATGATGAGAGAATAAGTAAGAGTTGACTTCAGTTTGCACTTCTGGTGCGTCAAGGTGTAGAAAGCAATCAAGTCTACCATACTTCACTGAGGTACCCCGTTCAGTTTGAATAAAAGATTAAACAGCAAGTTGATGACTCTATATATCCAGGAAATAATGGCAAAGCCTAGCCAAATCTTAAGTGGAAAGTACACAGCAGTACCTTTTTTTCTTCCTTTTTTGAGACTGGTTGAGTCACTGGACATAAAGTAATGACTTTTTATTGTACATGCTGTGGCTCATCAAGTGAGCATCACCCCTAAGATTATTCAGGTAGTTTTTCATCTCTTTTAGACTCTCATAACTCAGCACTGATGTCAGGAGAAACTGACCATATGTTACACAAGCAATCTTCTTATAACCAGCAAACCATTGTGTCCATCAAAGCAGCCTCGTTTTTTGGGACTACACTGTTATAACCTTCACGCATTGTGTAGATATCCCCCAGATAGCGTAGCCATTTCTAAACACATTGAAGTCCTGATAGTAGAATAAAATACTTGTTAAGGTGGCTGTTTGTTGCAATGCGAAATGTTGAAACTGTAGCTAAATAATAACGTCCACCCAGAATTACTTTACACCTTTTTAAAGAAAGTATTTCTCGAAAAGAAGGATTAACATACAGAGGAACAGTTTGTTTGGACTAAATGTAGGCAATGTAGCGTGAGTTGTTTTGTAACTGCAGCGGGAAACAATGTCAGTAGTAAAGTCAAATAATAACAGTAATGAAGTCCAATATTTTGTCTCTGCTGTGTTTGGTTAGAATGCAGTGTCCATGTACTGTCGCCTTGGGTTTGCTGTAAAGAAAGGTCAGGTGTTCAGCTCAGACCAGCTCCACCCAACCTGGAAGAACGCTCCCTCTGTCAACAGACTCAAGTATGTGCATCCATCCATTACTTCCACAGAGCAAGCCAATAGCAATATGACACCTTAATGTGATCTGCGGTCATCCCATAACTGGAAGTTCAGTTTCATTTGTGAAATTTGAGACGGTTGCTGAGAGAAAATTGTGTTTACACTTGAATAATTTTTAAACACCAAAGGAAAACTAACTTTCCTTACTTTTGTATTTTATAGTAATTACAACAATGGCAAATTGCAAAAATGCTGACTTATTTCTGGGTTTTAGGGCTTAGTCCTGCAGCACTCTATAGGCCTGGCCTGTTGTGATGCAGCCAAGAACATACATATGTGAGAATTATTATGTCTAATGTGGTCAAAGAAAATTCAATCTAGGGACAGAATCCATTTGTCTATCTACATCAATCTTGTAAGTCCTTCAAATTGTCCTTCTGGAAAAATTTCATTCTCTAACTATTGAAAGATTTAAACCACCTTTACGGTCAGGGGCTAATGATTTGAATACACAATACCCTGATATATTCAATCTGTCCTCTGGCATTGACAAAAAAAAATTTGATTAAAAAAAAAAAAAAATATATATATATATATATATATAAATATATAACACTACAGTGTGTTGAATGCTTGAGTAGTGGTGTTAGTACCTCCTGTCTCTGTGTTAGGAGCACCATGGACCCTCAGAAGATGCTGCTCTCCTGGGAGCAGGGAAGTCCTGTCATGGAGGGAGGCTCCTCTGCCACTGACACTGACACCACCAGTCTGGAAGACCAAGGTCTTTCCACACACACATGGGCACACATACTCTTGCAAGCATATTCAGCAATCTATGCAAATTAATACACATGCTGATGAATGCACACAAAGCACTTTCTGAATGTTACTTCAGAAGTTTTGAAGCAGCAGTGCTAATTAATCCCTAAGAAAGCTTGGTCATGCTTTTGAAAGTCATTCTCATATTAACAGGTGTTTGTCTGAAATGGTCTAATTTTCGGTCTGATTCTAATTCTGTTGTGCATGTTAAGCTTTTACTGTTGGGTTGCTGGAACTAACAAATTGGATATTATGAAAGTGTCCCGTTCATCAGCCACATTTACATGTTAATTATCAATTAAATCTAATCTACTTGAGAACGAGATATGGTTTGGTCGTTGCAAACATTTTTCATTTTCAGAATATCACAGGCTGATGTCCTCAGTTTAAGAGGGATAACAGCCATACAGTTGTGCTATTACATGCATTAATCTTATTGCATATACTTATTGCTCTTGTGATGCGTCTTTTTTCTGTCTCTGTAGCAGACACAGCCAGCGTTAGCAGCCTGAGCATCCCAGCTGCACCTACCAAGAGGATCGCTTTCCTCTTTGATTCCACCCTTACAGCCTTCCTCATGATGGGCAACCTGTCTCCGGTTAGTGAATGGATGCCAACAAATACACACCCACACACACAAACTCTTGTGTTTAAAAGGCGTATTACAAACATAATTATTTTAATTTTGTGTGTTTGTCTTTCAGAACCTGAAGAGTCACGCGGTGACCATGTTTGAAGTGGGTAAGCTGTCTGATGAGACTCTGGACAGCTTCCTGGCTGAGTTGGAGAAGGTGAGACCATCAGTTAGAACGAAGAAAATAAAGATTTATTTGTGTTTTTCCTTAGTGAAGCCTTTGTCAGAAGTCATTTGCAGTGATTAACCAAAGGCTGCAAAATTGATTTAGCAAATAATTTATAGCTTGATGTGTACATACTCACATGAGTGTCACATGCATGCACACAAACACTGTGGTTTCTGTGACTCCAGGTGGAGAGCACAGCAGAGGGCGAGGCCCAGCGCTACTTTGACCACGCTCTGACCCTGAAAAACACCATCCTCTTCCTGCGCTACAACAAAGAACTCACTCAGGACCAGGGACCTGATATCCCAAATATAGGTAACTAGACAGTTACACTCTCTTTTTCATTGTGTTTATGGGTAACCACATGTGAGACCCAGATGTCAAACACCTGCACGTGGTATACATGTGTTAAATAGGCAGCTTGCAGACCAGATTTGGTTTTGTGTGTTATCATGCAGCTGGCATTCTGGTTTTGGTTTTGGGTTCTCATTGCCTTCCCGGCTCCAACAGCAAGTGTACAAAATAGAAACTCATATTTTTGTCTACAGTTCTATCTGTGCTCTGTTCGCTGGAGTCAGTTTTCAGGTGACATGAACTGTCTGAAATTTATTGTGAGAGCCAGGTGGTGTGTAGTGAATGAGTGTGTGTACAAGAGATGCACACAATTAAAAGGACTAAAGCTGTTCATGTAAAATACATTTGCACTATGTAACATGACAGATGCAGTTTCACTTTAACCACGAAGGGTAACAGCACCTGTAGGTGTCTTGTTAACATTTTCATTTGATCATGTGTGTATTAATTTGAGTATGATTGAAAGCACAGATGACTCTGATGACTCATTTGTAGTAAAAGACAGAAATGTGTCTTTTCATGTAAGTGTTTACCTGAATCAAAGGTGAAAGGTGAAAAGAAAAATCAGTAGCTCTTTAACATTTTGTCCCAGTTTTTTATCTTGACTCTCTGTTATTTGAACGATATTCTGAACTGTCAGTACCACAACTGCAGCTAACAACTACTTTAAATGATTCCTACTCAGATACCTTGTTTTGTGGTCTTAGAAAATCAATAACTTATAATGAAATGTTTAGATTGTGTATAAGGCTGGAATCTTTAGTGGGAATAACACAGAGGAAGGGTCAGACTATATCTTTGTGTCAGTCTTGGGTGTCTGTTTCTCACCTGTGTCTGAACAGTTTTTCTTGAATGTGGTTCTGGATGAAAAGGCATAATGTGACTCTGAAGTAAAGCTGTATTGTTCTACTCGTGTCTCTAGAGGGAGCAGCAGAGAGCAAGTCCTCCAATGACGACAAAGCAAATTTCTGAGTTTCCATGTAGCTACCATTGTGCCACCAGATGCTGTTTGTTTGGTTTGGCTGTGTGCCTCGTTTCTGATTGTCTTATCTCTCAGTCCTCCTCAGCTGCTGCTCCAGGCTTCTGCTGAGGAGTGAGTGCAGCGAGAGCCTGCTGCCTGAAGCTAAACTAAGCCCCTAATGATACAAAAAGCCTAGTGATGATTGCTCATTTAGGAAAATGGTGAAATTTATCTTGCCAACAAAAATACTTTTTGTAAATTCTCAACAAACCATACTTTTTTTTTTGCTGCAGCTGTTCACCATTGTATAAGAGTATAGAGTTAGTTAATGATTGCCTGTGATGTTCACTATGGAGGTAAATTGCTGTTGTACAAAAACTAAAGTTTGAAAGTAGTGAATATGAAGCAGCGGTCTGATCACATAAACTGACTTTTATAAGGGACTGTTCATCTCTGCGTTAAATAAATACAAACATCTTAACCTTTTTGGCTGGGTTTTAGTCAGTTCTCACATCATACATCTGTGAAACTCAACTCTGCTTATCATTTTTCAGTTAATTATCACTATCAACAGTTCACAGACACCTCTTGCCTATATTATTTATATCTACTGTAGGGGGCGTGGTGTGATTATTAAATCCAAAATGCCAAGATGAAACTTGTGTCCTTTGAGAGGACGTTCTACATACGTCAGCTCAGAGAGAACTACTTGTTTTTAACACCACGGCTGCAAAGAAAGGAAGGATCTACACTGTGTGTGATCCACTGCTCTTCAGCTGCGTCACTGTCTGATGCAGCCGCGCTTGGCAGCAGTCTTCTGCCTCTTTTCATTTAAATGAATGCAAGACCATTAGGTTGAAGAAATAATTAAACATTTTGTAGAATGTGGTTATTCACTTTCCTTCCTGAGAGTCAGATGAGAAGACTGATACCATGCTCGCATCTGTCTGGTAAAAGTATTAGTAGCTGGTTAGCTTAGCTTTGCATAAAGGCTGCAAACAGGGGGAAACGGCTAGCCAAAATGTTGCTCTAATGCTTAAAAGAAAGAAATGCGCTATATAGAAGATACAAGAGTATTAACCACATGTGTTTACCCAATGATTTGCACTTGGCTCTCAGCCTATCCTGTGCAGAAGTTGCCACTGTCCCCTGTTTTTCCCCCATGACTAGGATTCCCCTTGGACATGTTGCGCTGTGAGAGCCTGCTGGGTCTGGACCAGGCCACCTGCAGCCGCGTCCTCAACAAAAACTACAAGCTTCTGGTCTCGATGGCGCCGCTCAGCAATGAGATCAGACCCATCAGCAGCTGCACGCCTCAGGTATGATGCCAGGAGGGAGGGAGATCAGCGGGGGTACTAAGTGGCATGCTGGAATATTGGATCAAATGTTGTGTGTGTGCGTGTTAGGATGTGAGAGTGCTCTGTGTGTTTGTGTTTTTGTCAACAGTTAATGCGCTTATGCTCGTGTGTTTTGTGTGGTTGTGTTTGCCCTCTCGCTGTGTGTTCACACTTGTGTGGCCTGAGTGATTTGTGACTGTGTGTGTGTACGCTTTGTGAGTGCTCAGCCTGCAGTTGCCCCAACAACAAGTCTATACAGAGAGAGAGAGAGAGACTGAAGAGGGAGAGAGAAGAGGGAGGGAGAGAGGAGGCGAGGCTCATGAGTAATTCCTCTGCCTGGCCACACTCCAGATTTCTAGCTGAGCTCAGAGCGACAGAGGGAAAGAAGTTAAACTCTTGTTGTGCCATTCACGCTGCTGTTTATTCTTACACCACCAGGACTCAGTGAAGTGGAATTCAGTGAATTCTTCTTTGTTTTCTGCTCACATCTCTAATAGCAGCTTCAATTTCTGCATCCAAGACATAAGAGCAAATATTCCTCCTTGTGCTTGTTGTTGCTCTTTTGTTCATTTTCGAGTGTGTGTTTATGTGAGAAATGTCTGTCTGAGGATGTGTACATGTAGGAGCATTAGTTCTGCTCCTGTACACTCGTGTGTGAGTACATGTGTGTGTTTGTTTCTCCCTGCAGCACATTGGCCCAGCCATCCCTGAGGTGAGCTCCATCTGGTTCAAGCTGTACCTGTACCATGTGACTGGCCAAGGCCCGCCATCTCTGCTGCTCTCCAAAGGCTCCAGGCTCCGCAAACTGCCGCTCATATTCCAGGTTAGTCTGAACTAATAATTAATCAGGTAGGTTAAATACATGTAGGGATACGGTAGGATAAGTAAATGTGTGCCAGTGCGGATATAAGCAAAAGAAACCTCTTTGAAATTAGATAAGAAAAGCCACACATGTGATTACAGAAACAGTACTCTGGTTCTGATCAAAGACGCGTCCGGGTAGTTTTTCTTTCTTTTCTTTGTTTCTTTCTTTTCTCTGACACTTGCCCTTTAAAAATTTGACCTCGCTGTTTCAGTTGGAGGAGCAGGTAATCAGAGCACTGGAGGTACAATTCAAGGCTTTCCTTCGTCCCCGTCAACCTTCATTTTTCATCAAAGCACCAGGTTCATCAGAGTCACAGTCACATCCCACTGTGCACCTGCATTTTCCTCCTCCGTGGCCTCCCAGTGGTCTTGGAATTTTATTAACTATTCTGGGAATGTGAGACAGGGAACAAAAAATAATTTGATGTGGTGAATTCTCAGGGGAGGACAGGTAATATCATGCAAATGGGTCACTTTATGGAAACATAGCAGCATGTATTCCTCTTCACGTTTCAGACGACACTGAATATAACTGTACTAAAAACCAGACTTCTTACCCCTTCAACACTTTCAGAGCATAAGACGGCTATTTAAAAAAAACAAAAAAACAAGTAAAAATAATATCTTAACTTCCTGGCAAAGTTCAGACTCAATCAGGCAGAGCCACGTTAACATCATAGCAGGTAAAATCAGTGCCTCAGTCGAGCTTTAATTATTTTAATCAGTTAATGTTTGCCATTGTGGGAGGTTGACAAGTTGACATGTTACTTTGATTGGAGGACTGAGGTTTCCGCTGCTTCTTTCTTGTTTTTTGCTTCCCTTGATTAAACTGTTTCCAATATAAACCATAGACAGGTTTTGTATAAAATTAAGAACTTGATAAATGTAGAGCTGTATAGATCTGGGAGATACTGAAATATCTGTGTTTGTGTATTTAGTTCCCCTACTTTGGTGTTAATTTTCCATTTTTTTTCTGCCTTCCTAACTTACTACCTGAAAATCTGTGCTATATTAAAAAATGTATAAATGTATAGTATTTTTTATGTTGAGTGACGAGCTGCCAGGGGGAAGACGTGCTCCCATGATGGTTTCAGTTACTACCTGCTGTGGAAGAATTCATTGTTTAACCATTTTTACTCTGTTCAGGTCTATGACAGATTGCTGATCACTTCCTGGGGTCACGACCCCGGAGTTGTCCCGACGTCCAACGTGCTGACTATGCTCAATGATGCTCTCACACACTCTGCTGTTCTCATCCAGGTCAAAAAACACACACACACACACACCTACACACACACACAAGCTTGATTTTTCTATGAGGGGTTTGATGCTATCGATGCATTTACTTATGTTGTGTAATTGGTACCAAGTCTCTCTGTGTTGACATATAAACTGTTTGTGTGTGTGACCCTCAGGGTCATGGTATGCATGGCCACGGAGAAACAGTTCACATCCCGTTCCCCTTCGATGAGGAAGATCTGAAGGCAGGTAGGGTTCTCTTTGTGCCTAAAGCTGTAACATATGTTATGCTAATATATGTGTTCATGATATGCCAGTCTAATAAAGAATTATTCAGTCAAATAAAACTAATTGAGTGTAAGTCTTTAACTAAGCCACGTTTGTTTTTGAAGCATTATGGACAATGTTTGTTATTTTATTGAGTCATACAAAGAAAAAAAACATGAAAACTGAATATGGAACCTTTAACACATTAGTTACTCTTTAATCTCTTTAAGCAGGTTATAAACTTTTACTGAATGTTTATAATATACCATAGTATAGGTATAAGCACATATAAGGTTTATTGGTGTCGTTGTCAAATATGTGCTATGGGGAATTATAATTGTTGAAAATACTGTACACTAATTAACACTTAAAAAATGGCCTAATGTGACGTATACTGATCTAATGATGTAACAGTCATATGTCTCTGTACTGCAAATGAAATAATAAATGGGGGATTAAAGTTTTAGTCACGTTTCTTGAGTATACAGTAGAATTAAATTAATAATATGAAATTGATAATATTATACTGTATATTAGTATGTTCTCAGTGTCATGTTGTGTATGAATGATGAATACAACCTGAAGTGCAAAAACACAATTCCTATAGATCTTAGTACAGCAGAATAGTGCTATCTCTGGAGTCTCGTTCATCATTGTGAGTGCTTTGGCCCGTCTGGAGTTCAAGGTTACACTTGAAGCATCATTCTCTCTCTCTCTCTCTCTCTCTCTCTCTCTCTCTCTCTCTCTCTCTCTCTCTCTTCTCTCTCTCTCTCTCTCTCTCTCTCTCTCTCTCTCTCTCTCTCTCTCTCTCTCTCTCCCCCCCTGTGCAGAGTTCTCCAGCTCCAACATGTGTGTACACAAAGCGCTGCAGAAGCTGAAGGAACATGTGGACCTGGAGCACCAGTGTGGCTACATCACCATGCTCAACTCCAACAACAGGCACCGTCGCAGGGCCAGCGACAGTGCCGAGTGCAGAGGTGAGGGGATCTAACGCAAGCACACATCTTTTTTTTGTTTGCATGCAGATGTGTTTATGTGAGCACTGAACAGACAAGACTTATAGTGGAATTAGTAACAATGTGCTCGTCTCTGATGGCCATTGGCACTGATGGTGCAAATTAGATAAAGATTGCTCAAAGTCCACTTTAATTATGCTGTTTGTCTGCATAATTGTGTCCCTTTTTGTGATAGCCTTTGCTAATGGACATGGATCGAACTATCTTAGCCTTTACCTGGAGATTCACTGATTTAATCTGCTGACATGAGTGATCAAGGATGTTGTTTAGCATAGATATTTATGCACATTACGGTGCGCAGGTTATGCTTATAGTCAAACTAATATTTATTCAGAAAAAGGGCAATTATTGAAAAGTTCTGCCTTTATTGAAGCTTCTTAACTGAAGGTCATTCAAGCTGTAATCGAGCTGTGACCATTTTCAGGAACAACATTTCAATACCTTAATGTTGATGGAGATTTGTTGCCTTTCTTCAAGGAGACACCCATCTAGGTGGGGGCCTGGACACCAATGGCAGCACTGAGTCCTTTGAGCTCGTGACAGAAGAGAACAACGGAGAAAGCAAAGGAAAGACTGACAGTGGGTTTACTTTTTTGGTTAATGTATTTATTATTCATCAGAATATCTTCAATAACTTAATCAAATGTTTGAGATTTGGATGAGGCGGTGAAGACAGCAGAGAGTAAAGGATAACCTGTGACAAAGGTCTCATGTCAGCTTGAAAATGAAAGCCATTCCCATTCCTCCTCTCTCTTGTCAATCCCTTTCTTTCAGCCCTTTCATCTGAAGATGAATGGGTCCCTCTTGAACTGTGCTTCGGCATGCCTCTCTTCAGCTCCGAGCTCAACCGCAAAGTGTGTCGAAAGATCGCCTCGCACAAGCTCTGCAGCAACGAAAGGTGAAAAACAAAACAAAACAATAAAACAGCCGCCCAGCATCCTCACAAATGTCTCTTTTGTTTAAAACACTGAGAGAAGTGTAAAGAAAAGCGTTGTGCTAGACTTCGGCCCTTGTTGTTCTTTCAGCCTTCAAGAACTGCTTCACTCAAGCCGAAAGCTGTCGCTGAAGGTGTTGAGCTTTGTTCAGTCATTCCAGGTAAAAACACGCTGCTGTCTCTTCAGGCTGCCACTTGAGAATATTCACAGAGGAGAAAAGATAGAACTGTGTCCAGTGAAAATGTCAGCAATCAGGAATGTAGTTTTGCAGATCGAGTTTGTTAGAATGAATCAAGATTAAGAATTGATTAATAATAATGGAATTGTTTAGACACAAACATTTCAAGAGTTCAGCAACCATAAATATTAAACGTTTTGTTTTGAATCAGTATCAGTAAACCAATACAGTTTGCTAATCTTACACCAGTTTCTTCGGCAGGCATCTTGATGAATTTGTGAAACCCTTATAGATATGGGTAAACATAGCGACTAAAGTGTTTTGTTTCTTTTTAATTTTTTTATTGAGAGATAAAAGACAAATATCCCAAACATAAGGGTAGTGTGTATTGTTCATGTGGTGTCTTGAAATTATAGGAGAAATAAAAGAAATACACAGGAGACAAACAAATATAAAATGTGTGACATAGTTGACATCACAGTTGAAATTGAGTGCGACAGTAGTACGAGGGGTTATGTGAGAGTTGGGTTGAGATATCATGAGGGAGGTATTCTGTTGATGTATTGGTGTGTGTGTTTTAGTCAGTGAGGATGGGCGTAAGAGTGAAGAGAGAGAAGACAAACAAGTAATGTAAAGCAGAAAGTAAAAAAAATGAAAGGAAAGGTGAAGGACATGGTAAACGTGCTCTGCCAGGCACAGACTGTAAACCAGACAGGAACCATTCTACTTAGCTTTTCCTGATTTGTTCTCCTAATCCTCGACAAACCAATCCTTGTGCCACGTATCATCCTGTCTGCCTGGTGTGCTGATCCGTGACCTTTGCCCTGTGTTGGCAGGACGGCAGCCAGCCCTCTGACCTGGACAGCGGCGTGTCGAACGCTCTCAGTCAGCCCCCGGCGGAGTCCGGTGTCCCCCTGCCCGCCCTTAACCTGCTCTTCAAGGACGGACAGCTGAGGGAGTGGAGCGGCCGGGCCCCTCCTGCTCTGGACATCTCAGACCTGCAGAAGGACCAACCCACATAAACCAACCTCCTCCCCCCACCACCACCACCACCACCACCACCCTAAAAGTTCCAGATTTGGTCACAAGGAAAAAAAAACGACATCTCCTTGAAAAGGACCGCCCTCTCTTGCAGCGTCACGTCTCGTTACTTGAGGTTCAACTCTGCATCTTCATATCTGACCACAAGGAAACACTTAGTCATAAACTTTGCCTCTCTTTATCATCAGTATCCAGTCATGGGAAAATTAGCCCCGCCAGCACTTTGTGATTTACCTACTGTATGAGGAATCATCCTTGCCAACACTAGTTTTAACCCCCCCTTGATGTTTCCCTCTGTGATTCCTCGTATTCGTAGCAAGGCAGTGTTATCTGTTGGAGTGGTGCTATTATCACACTATATAAAAGTGATGCAGGTAAACATCATATAACCAGGAAGACCATTTAACTGGAACACAAGCGCTTGTCTCCGCTGACTACCCCCCCACCCCCACGCACCTTCCAATCAATGGATGTTTTGTGATCTTTGAGAGCGGAGTGTAAAGTGGTTACTATTGTATAGATGTTCTAAAAATGACCCACAAAATAAACAATGAAGTGTTGAACAGACTTCTTCAGGAATCAATTGATAATATGCATATTCTAGGACCAAGTTATTTGGACTTGCCAGACAAAGGAGAGAGTCGAAATACAGACTCTGCCGCTGCCTCCCTGTGTTGTCTCATGTTAAGTGATCTGATGCATGATACTGTTGCACAACTTGTACCATAAAAAAATACTTTTCCTCTTGTTATCAATATCGGGCATTTTTTTTTAATTTGCACTTTGCAGGATTTCACCAACCTGTGGATGAAGTAATTATTATTATTATAATTTTTTTTTATGTTGGATCCCTTGTAGTGCGCACATGATTTGTTTCCTCTTGGAAACTCAGACCCGTTTAAAATCATCTGAGAAACTGCTGTTTTTTTTATTGTTTGTTATCATTCATTCTCAGTGAAAGAGAACACCAAAGACCATTTTTTTCCCCTGTAAAATCTTTTTTCCACTTCTGTTTGACTGTCCTTCCTTTTATTTTGTTGCCTTATTAGTGTAAGCCAATCAGAAACTACCAGGTGTCAGATCAAATCAGCTGATTTGATTTGCTTTTGTTTAGTTTTTGCCTTTTTAGATTTTTGCAAAGTTTTCAAATGATTTATGTGAATTAGGTTTAGTGTATATAACCAATAAAGTCAACAACATTGGGTCACAAACTACCAACCATCAGCCCTGCTCAAGAGGCCGATCCGGTTTAACCAAGTGTATCTAACTGGATTGAATGGGAACAGTCACGTCTGTGTGTTTGACCCAGGCCTGTTGCCGCTGTCGCCTGCCAGCATCTCTCCCTGGATCGACTCCAGTTTGTGTGCAGTGCAGTGCAGTGCACTCTTGGCCATCCCACTACACTCTCCAGGGGATTCTGTTTACACCATGTTTTGAAAAACGGGGTTTGTAGTCGAGAGAGGAGGAGGCAGCTTTGCTGTGAAGGCTGTCACAGACCCAAGGGATAGAAATGCTAATGCCTTGCCCAGCTTCTCAGAGATGTAATGGCCCAAAAAGTGTCTGAAGTCTGTTATGAATTTTCAGTGCAGTTCCAAGAATATATAGTACTTTATATTGCATTTAGAATGGTAACCCATTTAGTTGACTTTTTTCTTTGCCTTCTGTAGTTTATGACCCACTTGTGGTTGTTGTTTCTAATAACGTGATGCTGAAATAGAAAAAAAAGACTTAACACGAGGTCCCATTGAAGCATGATGACTGTGTAGAAACTGTTGTGTGTATGTTGTGTATGCGTGTGTATTGTACACCTCACTCTTGGTGTGTTTTCATACGAACCTACCTTTCACAATAAGAGCCCCCCTCCCCCAAATCCTGCCTGTCTGTTATCTGGTTGCAGTTATTTGGTCATCCCAGATATTCCCCATCCTCTCCCAGGTATACATCCACCACAGTGTTTAAAAAAATGCTAGTTTTATATGTCAGCCTATATTTTAGGAAATCTTTGTTGTAGCTTGTTTAATGGGACTGTGGATATCATTGACTGAGTTGATGATGATGGTCTTGAAATTAAATGGGTTAAAAAAAAAAAGAAAGTGACATTCCTTCAACATACCCTCCTCTTCCATCCTTGCTCCATGTCCGATCTGCTCAAGATACATGTTATTATTACAAATAAATATGTAAAAAGTATATGAAAATATAAATAAATATGTAATAAGAGCAAACTCTTTTTCCTCTCTGACGATGTCTCCCAGTGTTGTTTTGTTTCTGATCTATACTTTGAGGTTTTGTACCACTGATTCCAGCCCCTACTGGCTCTGAATTGTAGCCAATCACATTACATGATATTAGGCTGCTAGATGTTTTCCAAGCCAGGTGGAGCAGATGGTGTGCAAGACGCAGCGGCCCGGATGCTCTGTCCATCTGCCTCAAACATACACTTGTTCACCAATCCTAGTAGATGTAAATAGATGCTGCGCTGAAGAACGACGTCTGATACATGGGTGTGAAGCCTTTGAGAAGCTATGAAAAGCCCACATTTCAGTCTGTGGCTGGCTGTGCCCCCACCGGACAGGTGGAGTCCTGCCTAATTGACTGTGTCTCCCAGGTCTCCCTGCTTCAGTAATTTCTCAGCACCACAAATTACACTGTGTCACCGGGGGGGGGCACCAGGGGCAAAAACTGGGTCACGCCGCCTGAGGATAAGATGCTCCAAGAAGCGGTCAAATGGGCTGCATGTCACCACTCTAACACTTCATTTCTTCCCTAACACCGTCAGCCACACACTGATATAAAACCTCCTGCTTGGGAAAGGTGTAATACTGATCTGCTGAATTCATTTTGCAGATTTGTTATTTCTGAATCCCATCATATGCATTGTCAAACTGGGACTGCTGCAAGGCTTCAGACTGAAATAGGAGCAAAGGACAGAAGACAGGAAAAAAAGGTTGCGTGCACGTACAGTACGTGCACAAACTTGATTGGTGAAAGCTCAGTGATGGTGTAATTAAACTGGCCTCCTGCATGTTGCTGTCTGCTGCTTTATTATCATTTCCATCAGTGAAACTGGAAGTTGATAATGAATCAACTGCATCGTTATCAGCTCATTTGATAATGCTAAAGTTCCTGTTAGATGCCCACTTTTGTACTGAATGTACCTAGACTGCAAGAGGACTTGTAAATAGTCTATCTGTATCGCTGCAGATGAGATGACTTACATTTCTCATCTAATAAGTTACAATGCTGACCTAATGGTGGCGCTACAGGAAACAGGGATCACCAAAGTCAGTGAGGTTCATCCTCCAAGGACCCTGACTATCTGTACTATCTGGCTCCACAGAGCCACTCTGCTAATGTAGCTATTAATCACTTGATATTCACTGGTTCCATCTTGACATGGTAACCTGTATGAAGGAATCTGAACTCTGTCCCCCAGGCTGAATCTTACTAACCAGGGAAAACATTAAATCTGGATTACACAGAGTTGGAAATCACACAAAGTGATCCCATGCAGCTCCAAGAAAGCTCAGTCTCTTAATTAACCTCATAGTTGTGCTGCCCAAAGGCCTCCTAACTAATCTGCTGAGTTCACTGTGTTAACTGGGGCCTGTTTAAACCAGACGAACGGATAAGAAAAGGAGTACTGCTTCTGTCGAGACACGTCCTCTATCATATCTACTACACTGAATGACTTTGCAGTTGTAATGTGTCCCTCCTGTGGGTACCCAGCTCAGTAATGAGGTCAAACTCAGGCTCATCCGCCCTGTTAACAAAGTTTGTGTCTCTGTCTGTCTCGCTTCTTCACAAATGTGAACATTTGTTTCCCTTTACAGCCTGTGAAACCGCGTCTCTTGCTGCCTCTCACTCACAGCCATAACGTTTGTAGCACAGGTGTTTTCACACAGAGGCTGCTGCAGTGTGTGCCATTTTTTGGGGCATACTGAGCACATTCCCCTCGCCTGTGGGATACAGTGGTGAGAAAATAGCCCATAACTGAGAGCGAGTCTAGGCAGGACACAAGCCACTACAAACGTAATAGAGACATTATGGTCCCAGCAGGAGATTGAGAGGGAGCGAATGACTGTGCAGCTTCAGTTCACTCAAGGACAGACAGGTGGTCAAAACAGTAAAGAAAAAAAAAAGATGTTTGAGCCCCACAGTCCTCCACACTGTGTAGATTTGTAATTTGCAATAGGGCCACATTCACCTACTAAACCCAGATAAAGGTTTGTCTGTATACATGGTTTTTGATCACAGTGTTATTCACAACAAATTAGATAAAGTAATAAAACTAGCAAGATGTGAATATGCAAAATATGATAAAAATTAAATGTAAATAAATATATAAATACCAGTAAATCAATAAATAAAATGAAAATGGCTAAACAAAATACTAAATAAAACAAAGTACAGTAAAGATAACCAACTAAAATAAAATAAAAGCACAAATAAAATAAAATGAATAAATAAATAAATAAATAACTTTTATTGCAGTAGGCTATTACAGTATGGAAGTAGCCTACTTGTATATTTTCTTTATTATAATTAAACTCAGTCCGAGTATCAAATAAAAAAAAGATGTCTGATCAGAACTGTTCAGACAAAACAAGACCCTTGAGCCGTTCAAACAAGCTTTCAAGCTTCCTTTTCCTGGCGATGTGGTGCAGACATTAAAGGTGCAGCGATGAAAATTACGCGCACTTCCGCTTTAAAAGCGGAGCCGTGTGTGTAGCCGGAGAGTCGCTGCTGATGCCGAGCCACAGATCTGCCCTCAGTTCACCGGATCTCTGCTGCACTGAGCGCAGACTGAGCGCCGTCACCACAGCGGACATGTGGTTTATCTGCGGGGTAGACAAACACGCGAACAGACCTGTGTCTGGATTTGAACTGTCTTTGTTTTCTGTGTGACAGCAGGGGGACGGAACTTTACGCAGGGGAACGGCCGGTGAGCCTACGAGGATACACCTGAGGATATTTGTACAGGCTGAATTTGAAACCAGTTTGTATTCTCCTCCCAACTCCACACTTGTTGATGGGGCACTGACAGGTTTTGCCAGCAATCACCACGGGGATATTCTTATGCGTAATTTGGATAAAAAAAAACCCTGTCCGGGGGCGGCAGGGCCACGGAAGTTTTAAGCTGTGAGGGTTTGTGGCAGATGGTAGTGATGTTTGGCGACCGGTAACAGCTCTCGGCATCAGATCGTATTACACAGGCTGCTACCAGGTGAGCAGCGGCATGGGGAACCAGATGGACAAGCTGTCACATTTAAGTTACGCAGAAGTTCCCACAGTGGACCCGAACGGCGTGGACACGGAGGACGGACCACGGATCGGCGTCTCTTACATATTTTCCAACGATGACGACGAGCTGGAGGACGGCTGTGCGGTCGACGGCACAGAAAAAGACCCGAATCAGGAAGAGAAACAATACGACCGGCGCGACGAGGTGGAGTGCGCCGTGTACAACAGGGATGAATGCATTTACGAGAAGAGCGTCAAGTCCACCAACCTGGAGGTTTACTCCCCGGAAAATCTACTGAACAAATGCAAAGCAGGTGACCTGGTGGAGTTTGTGGCTACGGGACAGTACCCGCACTGGGCGGTGTACGTGGGGGACTTCCAGGTGGTGCACCTGCACAGAGCCGAGGTGAAAAACAGCTTTCTGACAGACGCAAGTCAAGGAAGGAGGTGCAGGATCGTGAACGACCTGTACAAGTTTAAAGCGCTCGGTGCGGACATGGTGGTGCAGAACGCGATGGAGCAGGTGGGCTTAAAGGACCGGGAGCTGAGCTGGAGGAACTCCGAGTGCTTCGCAGCCTGGTGCAGGTTCGGCAAGAGGGAGTTCAAAATGGGTGGGGAGATACGGATAGGCAAACAGCCGTACAGGCTGAAAATATCGATGTCGGACAAACATTCACACGTGTTGGAGTTTCAGAGCTTGGAGGACATGATCATGGAGAAGAGGAGGAACGATCACCTGGGCAGGACAGCCGTGTTGCGGGAGCTGGCCACTCATTTCAACAGCGTGGAGGAGACAAAAAGTGAGCCGGGCGCTGACTGATGCCTCTCTGATGCTCTCCAAAATATAATTTGCTTTGCAAGTAGAGTAGCCTCTACCAAACACCAACTGTTACACCCTGCTTACAGCTATAGCAAGCCTGCACTCCTTCATTTTGGTTTTAATTGGATCACATGCCATCAGTTCTACCTGAATATTGTCTTTTTAATTGAGCATTTCGGTCCATGTTTTCATGCGTTATGACAATGTTAATGCCTTAAAGCCACAATTCTCAACATCCTCTGACGCTGAATGGCCTTAGCAATTATGAATTTAATTTTGTTCTGAAAGAAATTAAATTGGTCGAATTAATTGATGGGCTTGTTTGTCACACACACACACACACACACACAGAATGTAGTTTTATAAAAGCTTTACACATATGTCTTTAAATGCCACGATTCTGTTTGTAGAGTGAAGGTGTCTTTATTCACAGTGTGTCCTGTTATTTGATCCCCGTGTGGTTTACCTTCATCCCTCAGCTCACCCAGACAGAAAAGTGTCACAGCTGAATACATGAAGGATTCTTTCTGCCTTTGGAGGGTAAATTGTCACACCAGCACATTTGAAGAAAATGTTGTGGAGCTGCTCTGTGTTACACTGATCAAAGTCTGTGTGAAATGTACCTAAAGTCCAAGTAAACCATGAATCACTGTCTCTTTTAAAACTGAGTCTTCTGTCATATTGTCTTATTTACATGCATTAAGGTTCCTAACTCCTTGAACACACCAGTGTCTGATATCAAAGAGTTTTTGACGCGTCAGTATAACTTGCTGGGTTTAAATGTTTGACTTGTTGCAGAAGAAGCATTTTCTTAACTGTAGTCAAAACAGATAAAATTAGATTTGTATTTCACCTTACGGTCAATAGTTGGTCATAGTTCAAAGTCTGTTTTAGCGTGTCATTATTTGAAAATAGAAGCCTAAGTGGTTTTTTTTTTCACATAAATAGCTGAAATATTCATTATTTCATTTGCATGATTTTACCCAAAATTTTATGTTTCGAAAAAAGTCCCTGTTGCTGTAAAGTGAATGGTTTATAGACTTTTTGACTATAACCAAAGAAGTTTTTAGACTTCTATGAGGGTGACGATCCAGCCAGTACACTGCCTTACAAAGCAAGATTTCTAATAAGTCTCCTTTATGTGAATAAATCATCTACTAATGCTTTATAAGCCATTAATGATGCAATTTTTGTGTTTCCCAATTGTGAAAGATCCCTGCGAGTGATTGGTCTGAATGACTGCTTATCTGAAAAGTGGCTGCAGAGGTCGTTGTATTGAGGTTATTGAGGTCATGGCAAATTTAGGAGCGCTAAGTTAAAGGGAGCTGGACTTGCTTTTTTATCACCATCTAGAAAGAAAAAAAAAAATCCTCACAACATCTCAACCACCTGTTAGTTATGTTCTTATAAACAGCTTATATGTTATCTATAAATCATTAGTAAATAATTGATTACCCATTAATAAAGGCATCATTTGCAACCTTTATAAAGCATTATATTAGAAAGTGGTACTGCATGATTTATGGTTTATGTATGGGTTGTTGTGAGAACTTTTGGTTATGGTCTCACAAATTTGGCTGACTTTTAACCGGGGTGTCACCATGGCAACCTGCGCTGCAGGGCTAATCTACCTTGAACTAGTACAGACTATCAAAATGTATAACACCTGCTTCCTCATCAATCAACTCTCTGTGAAAATGAAGCCTTAATTCCTGCAGGCAGCACCGTGACTAGTTGGGTGAAAGACTGTGTTGATTCCAGGAGCCAACAGCTGGAAAGTGCACACAAAAATTGCATTAGGATTACAAATTAGCAAAAAGCAAAAAGCTAAAGCAATATTCATTCAGTGGATCCAGAATTCCTTCTTGGGGCCATGCCATCAGCATCCAGATAAGGGCAACATTACTGCATTCAGTTGAAACAGCCTTTTTTACAGCCTCAGTGTTGTCATAACAGATGACACAACTTTCTGCATCAATAGCAAGAACACGCACTGTGCCTTGATGATGGCAGTGATAACTTTATCTAGTTTTAGTTGTACTAGCCTACAACAATCATACAAACATGTTCACCTCACCTTCACCCACACAACTGTGGTGTGGTAGACTCACATCCCCCACATCTCTTTGTCTGCTCCTTTGTGTTTCAGGAATTTTTCAATCAAAGATTGCAGCTCTTAATGCGGAACAACCGCACTGTGTGCACTGAATTGTTCCATGCAACAGAATGAGGATACAGTATACAGCCTACCACCTGTCGCTCAGGGGTCTTCCACCTTTTTTTACTCTGAGAGCTACTTTGACAAAATTAAAAGAAGTGGAGAGCTATTCATGTCTTAACTGGTTACATTTATTTGCATGTCATATCAAAACAGGCAAACTGAACTCCAAAACAAATCCAGTGAATAAAATACTTTAACAAGTCATCAAATATCAATATCCAAAGCTTACATTTTGTACCAAGAGCATCTGAAACTCACATCAAACATCATATCAGTAAAAATCTGAGTCATGATTCAGTCAAACCTGAACACAGACATCATAACACCATTGCAGACAAACATCCATAAATCTGCATAACAGTCAGAGAAAAAGAAGCTCCCTAGTCAGAAACTCAGTGATAGTTGTCAGTACATCCACTGGTGCATAACAAACAGGAACTTAAAATAGCAAATTCAGTACACTTAATTTGCCAAAATGTAAACAAACAAAAAAGTTACAGCTCAAGTTGAAGCTCACAGCTTAATTCACTTAATCCATGGCAACATGTCTCTGGTTTCTTGGAAAAGTTTCGTTTGTATCTGTTCTGTTCTCCAGAAGAGTTGCTCTCGCTGCATGTTGCCCACAGCATATCCGATGTAGCAAACAAGCTTGACAGCGTAACTCATTTGACAAACAATTATTTGGTGGCTCGCGAGCCACCTGTTGGTGACCCCTGCTGTAGCTGTTTCACCTATTGTTTAAATTACTGGACTATTTAACTTGAAATCATCTGTAACCATCTGTCAAAGGTATGAATATTCCCTCGTAATTACCACAGGGAACGAAGAGACAAAGTGTGCTGCATTTGCTACAATTTAACCACATTTGTAGATAACTGGCTTCTTTAGACACCATGTGCTGCTTTTCACAGAAGTTGCTTTGATGTCCTTCGCAGCACTGTGATCACATTAGGACATGGTCAAGCCTCCATTGGGTTTTGTTAACTCAGCCTTTCCTGAGTGTATTAAACAATGTTATGTTGAATACAGAGTCGTTTAACAAGACAGGAGTGCAGCTGCACAGATGTTACAGCTGTAGTTGTGAAGGAGTAATATTCTCATGGAAGTAAATTTGGGAACATCCTGTATGTGAGGTGCAGTGGGGTTACAGGTCTTGGTTCTTGAGAGGTTTGGCAGAATCTGAGCAGAATCTGAGGAGAAGGTGCCTTGTTTGAGTGTGGAGATGAACTGTGAGCAGTCTCCCTTCTCAGACTGTTTCATTTGGAGGCTTGAGGGGAAAAAAGAATTAAATAATTTTGTCTTACACTTTAATATTAACACTGTTTTAAAAAACTTAATCTGATTAGTTCATTCTGCCCATAATTAAATCATATCAATCTCAAAATGGGAAAAATCTCTCCGTAAGACAGACATTTTTAGAGATCTTCTGACCCCACACATTTATCTTGGGGAGGTGGCGTCAATCCCTAGGTTGGGAACTACCACATTAATGAACTCTTAACCTGGGACTCTTCAAGCTGGAGGTCATCTGACCAGGACTTTCTCGCTGTGGCTCAGTCAAAACTCAAACTTGAAACCTTGTTTCACTGTGTTGGCGTAAGCTCCAGAACAGCCTTCCTAGATATCAGGTCAGTCAGAAGTGTAAACAGTTTTAAATATAATCTGAAAACCGTCTCGTACAGACAAGCCTTTCATTGCTGTTCTCTGTGTTTGTGTTCTTAGTTTGGTTATTGGTCTCATGCTGACCTGGGGAGCACGTCATAACATTTGATATAGTAAAGTGCATTTTAAAATAAACTTAACTTACTCTAAACTTCCTGAGATGTGTAAGTGACCTCACAGATAGTTGGCTGAATTGGTCATAGATATGAATATGTGAGTGACATCATTGTCTCTGTGATGGACATATCCTGGATGTTTCCCTGCCTCTTGCTACATGCTGGAATGGCGTGATGGGATCAGCTGTACGACCTCCAAATTAATATCACTGAGGTTATTTTATTTATATACAGAGCGTTCCATGTGTAGTATAGAGTCTGACTACACTTACAGTGAAGCAGCAGTCATCCAGCATTAACTGTCTGCAAGGCCATTCCTCTTGATGGGATGTGAAAGCCTGGACATAGCAGAGGCAACCCAATTATAATCAACTGCCAGTGCTTGCCTCCAGGTATCTCAGCCTGCCGCTGCTGCTGTGTAGATTTTGTTCCCATCGGATGCTGATGAACTGATGAAATGGATTTCTTCATAAGAGAACAAAACAACTGTATTCATGTCGCACTGTGGCTGAAATGTAATAGACTAAAAGAGACTTTTACCTTATAGTGTTTGGTGGTCAGTGCATTTTAACAAGCTGTGTTTTCATGGTTTTGAAACGGTGTGCTTCCCATCTGTACTGCACATGCAGATAAGTGGATTCACATGAACAGTCATAAACAGAGGTTTAAAAAACCCTGTTTTGGAGCTTTCTCCCTGTCATTTCTGATAATTGTGTGAATGGATGTCAATTTTATTTGTAAGCTTTCAGCAAGAATTAAATTCTTCAGCAAATGGACGATTCAGTTCGCAACATAATGTTAAAGAAGCACAAACAAACAACTGGCGCTCAGAAGAGAAAGAAGAGAGGAGAACAGGAGGAGTTTACAGCTGAACTGACAACATTAGATACGTTTTTTTACTCAACATGCTTCGAGTTCATCGAAAGTTGAAATTGTTGACGTGCAACCAGAGGCTAACGTTAGCTGGATGTGCTACACTCTCATCAGAGAACAGAACAACGGTGTTGTTAATGACTTTGCTGAGCGCAAGGCCTGGCGGATGAACTTCTAATGGGTGAGTACAGGTTTCTGTTTATGGAGTGGGATCAGAGATTTAAATTTAGAGCTACATAAATGTTACCTCTAATAAGTTGGATAACGCGCAGCTACAGCTTATTTCTTTGGGGGGGGCACAAGAAACATTTACACTGGGCCCAATCACAATTAAGATATGCTACTGGTGTTTTCTATGTTGAGTCAGTTGACAGTTCTGTAAACAAGATAATATTTAAACAATAATATAGCAGCAAACAACTGTTTTCTATGTAAATATATTGTAATGGCATCCTGAGCAGAGAGCAACGTCACACTCCCTCTACATGTGTTGTAATGTGAGCTTCTCTGTTCTTTGTTTTGGTATCAGGTGTGGCAATGAGTGCATGATAGTGTCAGTCCCTCCCTCCATTTACGAAGACACAGAAACTGCCCACACACAAGATGGCACAGTGCAGTAAGCAGGGTTCAGGTGAAAACAACCTTACAGAATTTCCTCCATGGAAGAAACCACGTTTTCTGTTAAAAAGGACTACAACAAAAAAGTGATAAGACTAGAGCACAAGCAGACTGGCCATGAGGACAACTGGCTCAAATCCCAGTTGGGAGATGTCCCATCAAAACATCCATAAAGTTTTTATAGTTTATATGGCTCCTTTGGTGTCTTTACTGGCTCCGTTAGTGTCGTGCAGCCTGGTCCCAGCGGAAAAGGATAAGTACAAGACAGAATTTCTTTCCCTGTCCAACCATGGAGCCAGTACTGGTCTGGCTTTACCAAGATGGAGAACCCTACAAGCGGCTAAAGAGCTCCAGATTGACTCGGAACTGGCTTTTCTTCAATGTGTAAGTACCTTCATGGCTACATAACGTTTCATGCCTGTTTTCATTGGTGACGGGTTATAGTAGGCATGATAACATTTACTAACTTGCTGTTACTAAAAGGCTTGTTACGAATTTGTTTATGTTGCTATCACTAGCTGGCTTACAGGCAGCTTTGCTTGGGAGCATATCACAGCAATGCTAGCATGGGCTTTTTTTTATTGGGTCTTCTGTACACAGAGTAACTTTATTCAGTTGTGCTTCTGGTTGTGTGTTTAGTGGCTGCTTTCACCGGGCTTTGTAACAACTCACTAACTGAGAAGGTGAAGGGGGGTGGATTGTGGACAGGTTGGAGTTGTGGCCCCTGAAGTATTTGTTTTGGTCTGAGAAGCTTGTGGTTTAGTGTGACATCCAGTTGCAGCGACAATCGTTTACAGAACATTTAATGTTGATGCAGCTAGTCTGGCCCAGTAGTCCAACAAAAAAATGCCCACCAGCACTCAGTTTCATTAATTCATTAAAACTCATCTAACATCTGGCAAAAAATCAAGTAAGATTATTTCCCATTCCTTTAATGATAACGAAAAAATGTAATGAATGCTAAAACTAACAAGATTACACTATAGTTTTTTGTTTTTTTTTTTTTAATCACTATAAAACGAAAGATATGTTATAAATCTACATAACTGCACCTCAGCTGGCAAAATACCACATCGGCTTTAAAAATAAAAAAGTCAATAGAAAAATGAGTGTGTTGAATCACTGCAGCATCTAATAAGAGATTAATTCTTTTCCAACTACAGGGAAAAGCAACCTGCATAAATACAAGTACACACACACTTACACAAACTCATACTTCTAAAAACAAAAAACAACAACAAAAGCTTCAATTTAGGGCACAAACCCTGGGGCTCTTTTGTAACAAAAAAACAAGTGTGACTAAGCTCATTAAAAGCTGCATCTGCTCATTCAAATACTTGTAAATGTTTTCATATTCAAGTCCCGCTCTCTTGGTGGCATGACCTGTCTGGACAAAGAGAGAGGATGAAGGGAAAAGGTTGGCTGACTACTATGACAGGGGTGACTAACAGCCAACCACAATAGCAACACAGCCTTTCTTTGTGTGTTAGATTCCTGCCAGAAAAACTCCTCAGTGCTCAGACGACAATTAAGATACTGTGATGTCAGGCTTCTCCTGATAGGTTGACACAAAACACTTGGAAAGGAGAAACGCCGGTGCCCATGAACAGCATTCATCATAAATCACTGGAATGCAGCAAAACTTAATGATTCATAAGTGACATGGTGAATAATAAGAAAATTGTGAGGTGGTCGTTTTGAGATGGATCCTAACTACATTTTAAAGCAAGACTATGAGCACATTTCCATTTTCAATTTGGGTCTAAAGAACCTGAAATACTGGAAATTTGAAAAGAAATTGAAATATTGCATAAAAGGTATCAGTGCCACCCACTGTTGATCTCAATGCATTCAACTCTTAATATCTTCTTAATAGTAATGAATTGTAACACACATTAATTCACATTGTCTTGTCTGCATGTCATCTGTAATGTCAGTTAAACAGCAATATTTAACTTTGCTAACATTAGGTCAATTCAGCCATCATAAGCTAATGGACAAACCAGACCAAGCCAGTATGTGGCAGTGAAACCACTGAGTGTATTGAACTGATCAACTGTGCGTTTATTGCTCATAAATTCGGCTTTTCATTTGTGAGAGGAAGAAGCTGATTCTCTTTCAAGAGCTACATGTGTCTCGCTTTGAAGATACAAAAAAATCTGTCATGACTGATTCATTGCAATATTTGCAATACATTTTTACCAGTGAGCTGGTTTTGACACCAGTTTTTTTTTTCAGATTCAGTTCTCCTTCTCAATTTTTACAGTTCTTATGATTAGGAAGGCTGCCTGGGTGTTTTGCCCACAGTGTAGCCTGGAGCAGTGGTCTTTCCTTTGAGGTCCACAGTTGAGTGGCAACAGCTGAGTGGCTTGAAACGCAGAAGAGGCAGGTGGTGTCATTGTTTGGCCAGGCTTTGTTTATCCCTCCATGGCAGCTTCCACTGGCAGTGGTGCTTTGAGCTGGTCATTTTGAGTTGATAGGACTACCAATCATAGAAACTGAGTTGTTTTAAATAATTTGCGGTCATTTGCATCAGCTTAGTAAACACAAGCTAATAAAGGCATGTTTATATCAAGCTTTTGGAAAAATGTTTACAGTCTGATGCATCAGAATCACATGTTATGTCTTTGAGCAGCCATATTTATTCATGTTTTGGAAGACTCGAAAGCCACTTTACTGCCTGAGATGAGGCTTGGAAATCAAAAGCAAATTTACATACTGTAACCCAACAGTAAAGGCTTTTCTCTTCTCTTCTAACGCACCATTAAGCTGCTAAATTGGAGGACACAAGGGCAGAGCGTATGACTCAAAGGACGCGGTGGCCCAACAGTTTCTTCTTATCGCTCTCTTATCTGTATACACAGCTGTATATGCAGGTAGGGATCAGATCTGAAAGGGCAGAACACCACAACAAATTAGCCGAACTCTTTAGTACGAATGAATCTAATGATTTTTTAATTGCACCAGACTTGTCCCTTTATCAATTCAATTAGCAGCTCCTATCGGAACATCTGGGAAGCTATATTTAATTTGGCAGTAATTTCCTATTTATGGTTTAATGACTTTGCAGTTGCTCCAAGTTGGTGAGTGCTGATGTATTTTATTTACCTTGTTTCTAATTATCCTTGTTTGCAAATTCAATTGACTCAAAGTGTCTCCTTAGTTCTGTGTAGCCATGTGTAAAATTGTGCCACACAAATAGTCATGGTTGGTAATTCTTTTACTAACATCTAAGTATGAGCTCATCCAGTGTAAGCGTCAAATCTAAACTGAAAAATGTATATCCTGCCGGCGCAGAATAACACCTAAGATGAATCAAAGCTCTGACTCATTAACTGATGTTTTGCATAAATTCCAGACTATGTTAAGTGAAGGTGCAGTGAGTGTGCTGTCCCTGTCCTGTTTACACATAAAAATCTCTAAGATCAGAACACAGGGGGCCAAACATATTTAACACTGTGTGAATTATATGTAAATATGTAATGTGTTTGTATGTCTGCCAGATCTAGGGGACATATTACAGTGGAACTCCGCTGCCCTGGCAGCACCCCTGCATTTACATCCTGATTATGTGGCAGCCTCTGCACAGGCTGTGTTGGTTTAACTCCCGCCTGACCACAGCTGTTCCACTGTCTAAAATAATTAGCCTTCTTTAGACTCTTCAGAGGCCGTTCAAAAGTAAAGGAAAGTTTACAAGACGGGGTAACAAGCAGGAAGGAGGTACTCCAAAATCGATTTGCATTCTGCCTCTCCTCCTCATTGCAGCCACGATTTCACCCTTAACAAACAAATTAACAGCAACTTTCATGAGGCTGCCTGAGCAATTACTTGTTCAAAAAGCAATGCTCTTGAAAGCCCAGAAAATTGTGCTGCACCACATTGCCAATTTTCATATTAGTTATGAATGCATGTGAGACTTTGTAATGACTGTCATCTGCTTGCTCACAGTTATTTTCAAACAAAAGGTAATTTTCAGAGTTCACTCAAGTGTACCACGTCTCTCTAGTTACATCATCTGGCTTTTGGCCATTTTCAAAAATGATGATGAATATTTGTTTATACTGCTTAAGTTTTAGATATAAGGCAGAGCACCCTCTTAGAAGAAATTGTTCTTCTAAAATGTGGTCTTTGTGTGTTTTCTAAGCTTGTTATGCAAATATTACCCTGTTCTTCAGACATTCGGTTTTATTGGATTGGAAGAGCACATGATGCAAATAGGCCATAATTGCATATTCTCCTGAGCCCCGGCTGAAACGGAGCATATTGGTCATATAATTTTGATGGTGGACGGAGTATAGTAGACGGGTAGATGGCGAGTGATGGCTCCTCTCTGCCGGGCTGCTGCAGACAGCTGAGGGCACGCTCTAACTGGCACATGCCATCTGTCTGGAGATCTGGGGACCAAGGTGTTGATCCAAATGCGTGTCACACATCATTTTCATTGTGAAATCAGAGCAGGACAGCAGTCAATCACTCTCAGAAGCTGAGCTTTGGTTTTCATTTCTTACTTAAGCCGCTGAGGTCGGGGTTCAGGGAAACTGAGATGATCCAGGGCTGGAGACTGATGCCGTGCAGCAAGAAGTGAATTTGAATTGTTAGGCTTGGTAATCAGCTGGGACTTGGACACCCCCTGTGACTTCATCAGCTTCAGGAGTCTAGCAGTCTCATCTCTCTCCACATAGTTAAGGGCTTTGCCTTACCTGTCTCTACAGAGAGGCCATTTGTTCAGATAGTGTCAGCATGCTGAGTTTCCTCTGCTAATGATTCTACAGGCAGTCGAGGTGCTCTCACTAACAGCTTTGCCAAAAGAGAGAAGTGACTCCACTGGTTTTGACTGCAGGGAGGTCAGCCGGCATGTTACATGACACATCAGTATTCATGAAATTTTACCCTCTCCTGTTTAAACCCCTTGGCTCTCGCTTTGTTGATTTCCAGTTGTGTCTGGGGAATGCGCTTGGGCAAATGAGCATCCTCGTAATAATTGCTGCTCATTTGCATAAATGTTTGGCTTCCAGATGCCAGGAATGAGGCAAGTAGGGATAACAGCTGGCTGGGTCACCTCTCTTGCCTTGTGTGAGTGAACTCTGACCTCCACTGTGGCTCTAATTCTCTGTTTCTGTCTGTAATTTCATTTATTCAGATCTTTTACTTCAAAGCGGCTCTTATCAATATTTTTACAATAAAAAAAAAAAGGATCAACTTAGATGAGTATGCATAATGTGAAAGTGATCACTTGTAGTGACAACAGAGAATTATCACCAGACTCTGCAGTTTCCCTCAACTATACTGAGCATATTATACGTTCTCTGATCATTGCTACTTCTTGAGGGCAGCCTTGGGGCTATAGTAACATCATTATAGTAATATCGGATGGTGATGAGACAGTGTGACTGGACTGGGGCTAGCTAGTTAGCATGCTAACTTCAATACAAGAAAAGAAGTGATAGAGATAGAAGCAAAACAAGAGTAAACAGCTGTTAATGCTAATGTTGGCCATGTAGCAATAGCAAAACTTTCAAATAGCTCCTCTAAGAGCTAGATATTTTTTCAGTGTTCATTGCAGACAAAAATAGAGCTAAAGGCGAGTGAATGTTGGACATATATTTGCTGGTTTTCCTGACACGTCTCCAAATGAATGCTAATATTGTTCTGTATGTGCTGGATGTGCAATAGGCAACCGTATGCTAACAGTTTCACCATATGAACCCAAAAGGTGATAATATAACTGTATGGTGTTCACAGTTTGTGTCACTGCTCCCAAGTGGCCAATCAGTTATTGCAGATTTAAAGCTCTGTCAAACACCACTGGATGAGATGAGGGGGCTGAACCTCATTATTTCTTAAACCATACTGTGTTAAGAGAGAGGGTGGAGGATAAATTCACAAAGACACCGTTTCAGATTTGTGCCTCTGGTGTTCACCATGTGGTCCAGTTCCTCGACCTGCCAGGCAGGAGCAGAGCCCTTTTTATATCCTGACACACAATACTCACCCAAAGCTGGTATGATGGAGAAAAGGTTTCTGACAATCAGGCTTAACTTGGAGAAAATATCAATATCTGCAGGTACTCCTGAAATAATAATGTATTTGATGAGAGGAAATTATAGGCTAAAACTCAAATTTAGAGGCATTCAAAGAAAGTCAGTAACGTAGCATTCAGTATAAAATATTAGTGGGGCATTGTCTGAAACACAATGTAAGTAACATTATGGGGCAGCATGCTTTATTCTATCACTTCTTCTGTGCACCACAGCCAGAAAATCAGAAGCTTTGAAAGGACACTAATTCGTTTTTTTCTCCATTCTTGTGAAGAAAAACTGAAAAGAACAGCAGGCACGATTACAGTATTCTAACTATTTAGGTTCTGAGGGGGCATTTCTAATGTAAATTTAAAGGTTTAAGCATTTGTGTTTGCTGCAAAACCTTTGTCAGCAGTGAACTGAGGGTGAAATCATAAAACTGGTCATCAACTGGAAAGTGAACAAAAACAAAGAACCTGAGTTACCCAATTCACTTTAATATTTACCAGAGGTGAGGTATACCATCCAGGTACATTTACTCATTATTTGTATTCATAGTGTGTATAAAGCCCAGACTAATGAACTCACACTCATCGCATTTTCATCACTCCTTGCCTGGTGGGTAAGCCAAAGCAGAGGAAATCCAGTACTTCAAGAGGCGTGATTACAATAATAACAGCAGCACAGAAAACAAAGGATTGAGTCAGATGTGTGGGGAGTGTAAGGCTCAAGAGCCTTATTCTTATTAACACAAGGGTGTTTTAACAGCATGTAATATCAGAGGGAATGTTAATAACACTGTGAAGAGTCATGCAGTGCTGCAATTTGAAAAACAAGTGTGTACCAATTACACTGCAGAGTGCAAGTAGTCCGCATTTTACTTAGATCTTACATACCTCAGTGTGTTTGGCACTGACTATGCATTAGTGTTGATATTAAACAGATACAATGAGGCTTTTTGCTGTAGGAAGATATAGTTTAAACAGTTATGCAGCTTTTGATATTCACTCTCCATCTCATTGAGGCACATAAAGGGAGTCATATCTACTTTCTCAAAAAACGGCCTGCAGGGTTACAGAATACGATGCTCAGTCATCTACATCGTTAGGAAGAAAAAGCAAATGTCCTGTTATAGTTAGCTTTGTTGATATTGAGGCTTGCTGGTTTCTGTTCCTGTAATTTGGTTTTTATTTCAGTTTATAATGAGAAGGCAGTTTGTCGGCAATTCTTTGAATAAATGTTATTATTATCACCCTCACTCTGACATATCTTGCATGAATCAGTCATTGCATTCACCGTCTTTTATCACAGGAAGCTGCATTCATGGCTCACACGGCTCAGTAAGAGTATGGCCGGGCTCTCAGGCCCAGCTGGAGGCGGGTTGTGAACCCAATCATTAGGGAAAAACATGTCACTGTGTGTATGTGTGTTTGTGAAAAGACTGCGGAGGGGTGCATTTGCAAGGGTCGTACAGAACCCTGCCATCAAGGTAACTTACCTGTCCTTGTCTGCCTGAGGCTTGTACAGTACAGGATGCAAAAAGAAAATAAGACTCACATCCTCCATACCCGCACCTCAGCCCATCAACCTCTCCCTTCAACAGCAGCCGTATGTGTCAACCAGGAGAAGGTCCTCGTGTTTGCTGAGGTCAAAGTCATCTGTCAAACCGGCGAGACGGCTGGCTGACTCTGCTGAGGTAATTGGTGGCATTGCTGCCTCCTAGGAGTTGCTTGACAAAAATCTTGCCATGTGTCAGGGAAATCCGTTCAGGGGGCACAGACTCTTGTTCCTCTGATGGCTCGCTGTGCTGGGGAGCAAACACACACGCTGAACACATGAAAGAGACACACAGCTGCGGTGAGGCACGGCAGCAATCAAAAGCAGTTGACACTTTTTGCTCCAGATGATATAACCACTACACACAAGAAGGTTTAATCTGCCACCCAAGTGCCTTCAGAAGACCACAGTTGCGATGTAAATTGTGGGTATAATGAATGGTGTTTCAGGGGAGACCAGACCTGGAGTTTTATTGCTGTTAACAATGGATATGTATGACTGAAGAGGTGGTTTGAAATGTGACATATTTGTGTCTTAGAAATCACCCCTGGAGATGTTTTAGCTCCAGGCCAGGGATAACTTCCAATCACATTTCAAGGCCAATTCTATGGTTGCCAGGATACAGACTTTCATATAAGGAGGAGCACCAGTCAGGTTTTATGACGGCTGAGCCAAGTAGTGAAAACCTGGGAGCTAGTTAACCATTTCCTTCTAATTCTCCTGTTTAAACTCTGCCAAGGAAATTATGTTTTCGTTCCCTTTTGTCTTATTTCCTCGTCAGTTAACAGAAAGTAATTAACAGACAGCAATGAAATTTGGGTGAAAGTTAGACTACAGGCCAAGACAGAAATGATTAGCGTTTGGTGAGTATAGTGTCATTAATAAAGCCTGTTTCCCTCTTCCTCATATTCCATGGATTAAGATTAGAGAATTATCACCCAACTCTGCGTTTCCATTCAGCCCCATAGAGCTGTTAGATCTCTGCTTAGACCTGCACCTTTTATCCTTGCAGTGGCGTTTGCTCTGTGGTAAAGTGGCCTCAAGTTGCACAAGGAGACTCACTCTCCTCTGTCCCCTTTAAAACTCCTCTAAAGGGAGCGGCAGTTGTCTTTTATAAAGTGCCAGAAACTGACCTCCAAGCAACGTCTGACCTAAATGATACAAAACCTTAAAAGTCGAAACTCTTCATGAAAGTCTAACCCTGTCTTTCCAGGGTTAGATTAGGGGGGTGGCCTGCAGAATGACATCGAGGCCTTGTCAATGTCCATCATCACATCCCCGCCGTCTCTCGTTATGAGTCAGCTAAATCTGACACAAGATCACTGTATCTAGGGCATGAAGTTGGTGAATTGTGTATGAATTTAAACACATGGAAAATTCAGTTTGGTCACCAGTGGCATATAAAACAAGTGATGTATTTTGTTGTAAGCTAGTGCAGATTTTTAAGCATCTGATTACATTGGGTGAGTTTCCACACTGCTTTCTGTTCAGTCAAAGGAATGTGTCATAAAACTTTGCTGATAATGGATCCTCCTTCTCTCTGTAGGATTCTTCCATGGTATTTCTCCATTCATCACTCTCCTCAAAAATGTGTTCCTTGATAACTTTACTAGAGGTATATCGGGTGAAATAGGTCGCAGGGTAAGGCAAACAACACAGACGGATGTCAGGTTGGTCTGTGTCCTGCAGAGATGTTCCTTAGCTATGCTCTTGACAGATGCACAACAAGCAGAAAATCTTTTGACTTTGGTGTGACTGAAGGTCTATCCCAGCTCTTTTGATTTTGCTCAGCAGGAAGGTCCTGGACCACATGATGAGCATGGGGCTCTGAGACCCCGAGCAGCCGTGTGAGATGGCTCAGAGAGCGACCTTCAGACAAGTGCAGGCAATGGTGGGCTCGTGGGATGTGGACGCTGAGAGGTGGTCTGCCTGGCTGGACAACACTTCAATAGACACCTGCAGCTCTCGCTTTATGCTATCGGATTCACCCTTTTTTGGTTCAGTGGAGAGTGATTGCATGGGAGAGAGAGAGGGATGGGGAGATGGAGGAAAAGGGAAGTAACAGAGATCAGAGGCGGAGAGGGTTTCGGGAGCAGCAAGAGCGACAGACAAAACGATGCAAAGGAAGGTTTTAAGCTGCAGCAACAGTCAAGTCACTTTATTTATAAAAACATTTAAGCGAGACATCAACAGCCATGCTAACTGCTCTGTGAGGCTGCAAATAGGAACAATGTTGCTTTGAGCTAAACGCTAATGTTGGCATGCTAACATTTTCTATACAGCATTGAACACATGGCCGATGGGAATACCATCAGAAATCCAGTGAAGGGGACCAGTACCTGACCTGGCTACGATCTCTCTTCTTGGTCCCAGTGAGGAGTCTCACTGCTGCAGTTTGAACTGGAGCTGCAGGTGAGAAATGACAGGTGACCGATGATGAGGACCTTGGGCTTACTCTCATTTAAACTGGAGAAAATTTTTGACCATGTGTTGTCTAAAAACAGACCACAGTGGGTAAATATATAATACAAATGAAATAGGATGGAACTGTGCAGTACACCAGAAGGGTAGCAGAGAAGGATAAAAATTATAACTCGTACTCATACTCATAACTGAAACTGATCTATGCTGCCAATAGGAAATAGACTGACCGTACTCTGAATACCTACTACATGTTTCAGACATTGCAGGAGTATGTATTAAATACAGAGAGGTCCAGTAAGATTAAAACGGCATGATTTTCAGAGTAAAAAGAGAGTGGTAAGTAATATGTTACCCATAGACTATGACTCTGATCCTAAAACCTAAATTTGTTGTTATCTGAAAAGATGCGAAAAGACAACTTTTTTTCCCAGGACCTCTGATGAAAATGAGAATTTGGAGATTGGCTGCAAGTTACTGCATTAAGTTCAGATGGAGACTGACTGATGGCATACTTGAATGAGGATGGGAAGGAGGAAATCTTAGAGAGAATGTGAGCTGCTGAATAATAAAATACGATGAAGACATTTATAAAAGGTGGGATGAGAGGAAGGTTGGGGAGTCACAGTGCAGTTCCTGGGAGACAGATCGACACCTTGTGTACATATGGCCCACTCATGGTGGCCATGGGGACAGACACAAGTGGCTTTATTGTCACCTTCACTGCTGTTAGTCATGATATCATCACTATGTTGCTTACACAGTGGAGGAAGCTGGGTGTGTGAGGCAGTGGTTGCCTTTGTTAGAAGAAGCACAGTGACTGGACAATCCTGTTGATTTTGCCGTCTCATGATGAATCATCATGCTTACTTTTGCAATCATTTCCTGTTTTTCTCCTGCTTCTGCTTTCTGTCAGCCTTAAAACTGTCTTTATCTTCAGAGAACAGAAAGAAACACAAATAATGATACATACAAACCCACTAATAACATTATTTAACAATTTGTGGATGTACTGGCCTTAACCTTGGAGTTCTCAGCTCCGTGCAACTCAAGCCAGTAGAGAAGGAGAACACTTGGATAATGGCTTTGTAAGCTTTTTGACATGCTGAGACGCTCTCCAGCGCAAACGTAATTATGGCCTGACAGCGGGTAGAGGCCCTCACAAAGGCCTGATAATCAGAGGCGGGTGATCGGAGCATGCAGCTCATGACCAGGAGAGGCAGTGACGCTGAAAGGTAATTAAAGTCACCCGCAGAGTGGAGCCATGCAAACTGCACCCGCAGCTTGCTATAACACCCCTTCTTGACTTCTCGCTGTTCTATTATTCTCTCTCTCCTCTCTCTTGTTTCATTTTCTCTCACATCCTGCTGGATTTCTTTCTTTTACCCCCCTCCTAACCCTTGGCTAACTTTCCCTAAACTCCCGCCCTGCTTTTCTCTCAATCTGTCCATCATCCCCCCTGTGAGTGTTGTTTTCTTCTCCCCATCCATCACCCGCTGACTCTTGGACACAGCAGCTACCTGTTAAGTGCAAAGCTGGTGAATAAATGGGCCACGGCATCCCTCAACTGTGTGACACACACACACACATACGGCATATGTTCATCCCAAAACAGAGTTTAGTTGAGTTTCCCCGAAGCTTAAAGTTTACAGTTATCTGTTTTTTCATATTGGTAATAGTTTTAAATGCCATGTTGATCAAAAGCAAAGTAAACACTTTCTGTGCTGTGTATTGGTTCTTTGTGTGCATACATGTGTATTCCTGTATCTCTGCTTGTCTAATGTAGTGGTTTATGTACATCCTCTCATCCTCCTTTCTCAAAGGAAAGTTTGTCAGATGTGTGACCATCTGACAAACTTTCCTTTATTTGTAGTTTTAAGTTTTTATTGAACTTGTCACATGAAAATCATTGTACACTTGGTACCATAGACAAAGATTTGTCTACATAGAAACAGTATTTAGCCTAAGCTTTATACATAGCACCATTGCCTTGCAAAAAAAACAAAACAACAACTAAAAAATAACAGTACCACTACTAATAATACATAGAATAATAACAAAAAGAGTAATAAAATAAAAAAAAACGCAGACATAAGATGATATGTGTGTAGGTCTTCTTACATTCTGTCTAACAGGCACATTACATCTGTGCAAGAAGGTATAAAACATAACCAATGAGGATATCACAAGCCTCTACAGTAAATGACTAATGATCTTTTTATGAGAGCAGTATCCCTAATGGATTAAGCCATTCTCTTATCAATGGAGGCTCAGGGGAGAACGATGAGAACATTAGGGTTTTCTTGGCAGAAGTTAAACCTACATTTTCCTAGGCGCTAACCTGGTGTTACCTCTGAGGGTGGAGTCACTGTGGAATAAAGAAAAGGTTTACTGTGTAGGAATTGGGAATCCCAGGATTTTATCAAGACACTAAGCCACTTTAAACCATAGGTTATATATAAAAGGGCATATATATACAAACCTACTGTATAGTGAATTAGCTGATGTGCTATTTTTATTTTTGATTAGATAAATATCTTAGCCCAGATATTGTCCCAGTCAAGTTCAAGGCCCTGTCCCTCGAGGTCATGATTACAGGACTCAATCATCCCCAGCATTTAGGCATTTCTAGGCATTAAGTCATCATAAATAGTGGTCACCATCCTGGCAGAGGAAGTTTAAGGGTTAATCCAAGTGCTCAGTATATGAGAAGGGAAAAGTAGGCACAGATTGCTGATCTCAATTGTGAGTACAAGAACCAACAAAACCCAGGAGAGAAAAATGCTTTTTTAGCTTCTGTAAAGAAAGTAATCCACTTCTATCATACAAACCTTGAAAGCCCAATATACCAATACCAAACCAGAGAGAGGTCACAGAGCTTGACATTACAACCCATATGTTTCTGAACATGGGACTAAAAAACACAGAATTGCCTATAATTAGTCCAAACATTGTACTCACTGATTTAACTTTCACTCCACAGAATAGTACATCTGCCAGTGTGTGTGGTTTTACCAGTTGTTGCTCTCTTTGGTGCCAAGGTGTAACAGCTTCTTTGTTGCACCAACTTGTCAGTTGCTTTATCTGAAATGATCAGTAATATAGTTGAAAATCAGGTACTGCCAGACCTTCAGAGGACTTCGAACACTGAAGCGTATGCAGCCAAATGCAAGGTCCTTTACCAGTCCAAATGAATTTACAGAGAGAATGTAATTCATTAAAGTATTTAGCTGGTTGGAGCTAGGGATCACCAACTTTCCCTTTAAAGTGGGGGGTGTCTATCTAATATTACTTGCTGCAGAGTGTGAGCTTACCTCTAGCTAAGCCTTTGTGCTATGCAAAGGAGTGAAAGATTACCCCTTTCACTGCTCCCCTGCTCATAACCCCCTGGCTCACCCATGGGGAGCTCAGAGTAAATGGAGAAAAAGGGAGGAGGCCGTTGTGCAAGTATGTGGATTGGTGACTTAATCCCTTCATCAACTTTTCACGTTTGGCACAGTTCAGGCGCCGTACACTGTCCTGACACTGTAACTAATGACAGGATGTTGAAGAAGTAAATACTCATTCTATTAAGTGCACACAATTTCTCCCACTCAGGGGCAGCCAACAAGCATGCATGTAAGATGGTGATGAGCCAATAGAGCAGGCATCAGTAGTGGATTAAATGAGAGCATGTCAGGGGAACGTGTGTTTAATCCCTCCCCTGAGGATCAATGAACTTCAGTTCAATTAGACATAACACACTTTTCACATTTGCCATGTTATAAAGACTACAAGAACATGAAGTTCATGCTGTGACTTGCTCAGTGTACTCAGATCCTCAAATGTAGGAATATCACAGACTGAAAATTCTCTACTGCAAATTAACTTTGGCTTAGGTTGCTTTAATTTATATTTTTATACTAAAGATGTATTAAATGACGACATGAAAACATTGACATGACCTGAGTCGGCAGCTGTCCTCTGCTTTATGGAGGGAGCTTTATAGTGAGTTTCAGCTCTGGTGGTTCACTCTCGCCACTCTCATTGCATGGTTTTCGGACACGGCAAGCAGCTGCATGAAAAGCAAATGGCAAATGGCTGACATAGTTAGTAGCTGGTGAACAAAGTACTGCATTTTAGCAGATAAAGAGACTGATATTTCCCTCCTGAGTTGTTTTAAAGCAAAACAGACTGAAAAAGAGAGTGAATGTTTGACTTGCATCCTCCAGGTGGCCAGAAACACAACCCCAAATGAATGCTAATGTTGTTGGATGCGTAAAAAGGCAACTGTTTACGCCATTAGCAACAAGACAGTGAAGCTCGTGGAGCATTTGGCAGCTAAAGAGCCAGATATTTCCCTCAGGAGCTGATACAAACCAAAAACAAAGCTGAAGTTAAAAGTTAACGTTGGACATAGATTCTTTACCTGACTCCAGATTAATGCTTATGTTGCTGTGTGCTGAATGTGTAAATAAACAACTGTTTGCAAACAGGTCACCACATCAACTTAAAAGGTCGCGATACTTCAAAGTTGTGTTCACTACTTGATGCTGCTGCCCCCATGTGGCCAAAAAAATCAGTTATTGCAGGATTAAAGTATCAAAAAACAAGTACTTTACTTATTATATGCAACAGTCCCTTTCAGCATGTTAATTGAATAAATACATATGAAATATATTTATTATATAATTGAATTTTTTCCAAATCAGCCAGACGATGTGGATATAATAACTGGAGCTAATAACTTTATATTGTTTTTGGAATAATGGTCATGTTTTCCTCTGAAATACAGTGGTATATAATGGTATAAAATGGATATAAGGTACATGTACATCAGAATTACACTAAAGTAAAGCACTTGAGTAAACAAACCCTTCACTCCTTGATTAACTACGGTACATATGCACAGGCACAGTGGTTCTCCATCTCTTTTTCCTCTCAAGTGTGCTGTCGTTGATTGGTACACAAGCACGATAAGGGTTAATGCTGCTGCTGGGTAACACACAATGGTACCTATGTACTCAACATCTAATCCTCCAGCTTGAAGTGAGCAGCAAATTGGCTAATGGGCATTTTTAGAGAATAAGAATCATTACATAGCTCAGTGGCACGAAAGACCACAAAGGCAGTAGCCATAGCCACTGTATACTCATTTAGTCCACACTGCCCTGTGTGACAGAACAAATCCCCTTACACTGTGCTCTTTGTTTAATTTTGAGCTAATCTGTTTGGCCGATGCACTATTTTCTCTCTGCCATCAGTTAGGGAAACTGCTGATCTATCATTTTTGGAGCCAGGGGGTTAGGAATTAAGCAGCTTATATATACAGCACACCCTCGTGTAACAATACAAATGTCAGGTCTCTTTCTAACTGGTTTAGTATTTAAATACCATTTTTCAAAATAAGGTCAGGTCTCACACTGTTCAGTATTTGTTTTTCTTGATTATGACCATATTTTGGAGGAGCTTTTAACCTTCCTACAAGAACTAATCAATTCCTGGTTGGGCCAAATTCTAATTCATGTAATGCAATGGATGATGAAAAACACAAAGTCGATTAATTTCTATTCTCCTCACAGGCATGTGTCTATTGCAGAGAGATTAGCTGTGATTGTGTTCAAGCACTAGGGTCTGTAGAGGGAAACTAAAAAGTTAAGTATTAGGCGAGTTGACACTGTGCCTTTTGAACAAGGCAGCCCTGGAAGCACAAGATACCATGTGCCCCTTGAAGCATGAGTGACATGCAAGAGAGAGTATGTTTTTGTGCAAAAACACCTCACAGGATGACAGCAGAGAACTGCTTCATTTCAATATTTCCCAGAAAACTAAAGTAGCTGTGTACTCGAGGAGAGGACTGCAGCATTTTGTTTCTGTCTTATTTTTCACTCTTTATTAAACCAAAATAAATGTATAATATTACATGCCTCTGCAATTTAGGCAGAACATAAGAGAGTACCTGCTGAAAAGCAGGCAAATATGGAAAACATGGTTTCACACCAGTAAGTTTCACTATGAGAAAGAGAAAAGGGGCAGAAAGGGTCTGACCTTGGTTTTTGCTGTGTGGAGTTTATGTTTCCACTGCCCAGTCAGTTAGTCAGATCAAAGTGTGTGAGATTGTCTTTCTGTGCTACTCTTGTGATGATTTTGCAGCCTGTTTGTGTTGCTTCGTCGCCTTCTGCCCTGTGCATGCTGGGATGGGCTTGGACACCTTGTGACTCTGACTACAAATAATCAGAATTGGCACTATAAGTAGAGCATGGCGGAATTTAAAATCCAGATTATTCAGAACTGTCTGTCAGTGTAGTTTTATGAATGACACAAAGCTTTCAGGGAACGCTCTGGTACACCCCATTGTCTCCATTCATAGCAGCCATGAGTCAGTGATGCAGGTGTTAATACTGCAGCCTGAGTGCACAAAGCCACTGGTGGAATAACCCATTTCTAGGAAACTGCTGCAAAACATACAGTGGTTCTCATGAAACAACATGCAGCCTATTTTCTGTTCTTCTGTAGCTATTAGCGATGAATGGACGTAATGATGAGTTTATGTGGGAGGTCCAACACCTAGTGTACATTTTATACTTGGAATAAGTCACTTCTCTTGTTCAAAGGGTGGTCGGAAGGTCAATCCTCTGCCGTCCTTTAAAGTTTCTCTTAAATCCTTAACATAATAAAGAAGGAAATGCTTCAGTCAAGGTGAACTCTCAATGAAAATTAATAAAGTGGAGATCACTAACAATACAGCATGTGTGAAATATTCCACTACAAGAAACATGAATTAAAATCATCTGACATATAAATCTTCTTCCAGGCTGAGCTGAGGAACTGTTAATAAAATTCTCTCACATGAAACTGTAAAACAGAATATGTAGATGTTCTCAAAATAATTACTGACCTACACCACAGGGTTCTGAGCAGTAACAGAGCTGCTGAAAATAATTCAAATATTCCACATTTGCTTTGTTAAAACAAGATTTTTTTAAGAGGGTGTTTTTACTCTGACTGGCTAATTTGGTGACATCTTTGACAGTCTGAGTCGGAGCCAGGAAAAACTGATGGGATCCACAGACAGATGGACGGTTTAACAACAAAACAATTTACCAGAATATTGGTCTATTGCCTTTTAAGACCCCATAAACCCAAATCTGAGGTTGTTTCATGTTGTTAGTTTCAAATAAAAATATTGGTGGAACTGCATGAGTATGGGACAGCCAATAAAAACCAAATGGTGTGAGGTGGTGTGATGTGCATGCATAAAAGATATGCACGCCAGAAACCCCCAAAATGTCAATCTGTGAAAAAAAAAAACAAAGAATTTTTTCATTGCGCTCTCTTCCTCACTGTTGATTCCATACCATCATATAAAAGACCCATAACCTCAGATCCACCTGTTCCTTGTGCAGAAGAGGACAGTTTATTTACAAAGATGAGGAATAACCTGTCATAGTGCATGTAAACACTGCCCTCTCCTGGACATTTGCTGTAATGATACGTTCTAACAGCTCGACACTGTACAGTTGATGGTTATGGAGTTTGAAATGAGGAGTTCGCGCAAGCATTCGTCCATAAAACACAAGATAATCTCAAGCATTGTTTGATATGTACTTTTCTTCTGTGACTATGATATAAAAAAGAAAATTGGGTGCACTGTCACTAGTTCAGACAGCAAAGATCATTCATAACATATTTCTTAAAATTAAGAGGACACAAACTTGCACCAAGATATCTAGGACCTAGCCAAGTTCTGAAGCAGAGCTTTTACTGTATACAGTTAACCAGTTAATCAGTTGCTTCAAATCAAAGCAGTTATTTATACGTAACCAGCATTAGCATCCAATCTTGGCAAGCGCTTCAGCTATTGTTGTATTAAAAAGACAAGGTTATAATACACCCTCTGCAGTGCTACTTCTTCAGGGCAGATGGGAGGCTGCAGTGACTCGGTATCAGAAAGTGACGAGACAGGCCAATCGGTGCAAGGCTAACTGGTTAGCATGCTAACTTCAGTACAATAAAAGAAGTGATAGAAATAGAAGCAAATAGAAGTGGTGCTTTCCACCACTGGAGACAGCTCTTGGCGAGTAAAGGAATGAAATTTGATGCAGAAACTTTAACTTCTATACTGTTAACAACTGTTAATGCTAACGTTGGCTATTTAGGAATAGCAAAACTTAAAAATAACTCCTTTTTAAAGTTCCAAATTTGACTTTGGAGGGACTTAATAATAAACTGATCATTGAATATTATGCAAGTTGTTTCAGTCTGATCTAGTCTTCCATTCTTGCCTTACATGATTAAGCAACAGTTATCTACCCTCAGCAGGAGGGTAGATAACTGTTGGTATAAAAAAAATTGATTGATTAATTTTTTGTGTACAAATTTATTGGAGTCATGATAAACAAACCCGGTCAATCAAGCTGCTCATGGGCCATTCCATCAGCGAATTTTAATATGTGAACAATGTTTTTTGTTTCACCTTGTCTGAAGAGAAAACAATCATGGTGGCAACACGGAGCCCCCAGGGGCCACTTTGCTTGAAATAACCTCATCAGAAAAATACTCTTTATTCCCCTCCTGTCGGTGTTTAAGAGGCTGTTGACCCAGACAACACTCAAGACTCCCATTTACCACCCACAGGCTTACGCTGTCAGAGGAACATAAAACATGTTGTTTTCTTGTAAAGCCCATTTTTATAGGGTTGCAAGTACTTATGATTGTTGTTGTTTCTAAATTTTCAATTTAAAGTTTTGTTTGTTTTTTTTTTGTAGCACTACAGAGCAATGTTTTTATGAGAGGATCTCGATTTTGTTTGTTCTTGTGCATAAACAGAAGGGTGACATGCTACACATACCTGCCAACACTGATCAACATGTGGTAGCACTGCACAAAGACCAACAAAGGCAGTGAGGAGGAAGCAGACTGCAGGCCAGTAAACATGGAGGTGATCAGATGTGTTGTGTGTCTGACCGACTGTCAAAAACCCAAAGATATTCAATTTACAATTATAAATAAATTATACATCAACAATTATACATCAGATCATGAATTGTTATTTGAAATGTTGAGGAGTTGTTATTCTCATATGTATTATAATTAAGTTTGCAGACAATTTTCTTCTAAAAAGGTAAACATAACTAGTACCATATTTTAACAAACAACAACACATATTCCAGGACAGCAGATCATCTGGCACAAAGTTGCAGTTTGTTGTACCTCCACAAGATAGCAGCAGAGATCACAGTTTGACTACAAATTCCAGGTATGCCTTTGTGATTTAAGATGACAGTTGAAAATACCAGCATTATTACAAGCGTTCAGTCCCCTCGCTGAACTATGATCAGCACAACCTACCTCAGATTCCCTCAGGGTTTTTTATTATGAAGTAAGTCAGGTCAAAGAGAAATTTAAACAGGGGAGGCTGTTTCCATTGCATCAGAGGAGCGCTCGGCTGTGCCAGCGAGTTCCAGGAAGAAGCACAATGCCTAACATCATCTCAGAGTGGAGCAGGTGCTTCACTGACAAACCTCAGATCTGCTTCTTCACTTCCTTGTGTGGTGCATGTGTGAACCACAGGGTTACACCTTTTCCTGTATGGTCCAGGTGGAAAATCAGAAACAACCAACATAGTTTTTATCAGTAAAGTAAATTCCTCAATGATATATATATATATATATATATTGTGTGTGTGTGTGTGTGTGTGTATGTGTGTATATATATGTATAGTTATATAGTTATATATAGAAATATATATATATAGTTATAGATGACTGCAGGACTATCCACTGTCTTGTGTGATTTCTGTTTTATCAAATGAGGTCACAAGATCAAGAAAGAATCTGATGACGCTCCTTTGTGAGACATCCATCCCGTCATGAGGAAGTTTGTGAAGTCTGTTATAATAGGCTTACATGTCTGGGAAACTTTAATGATCCCGGATCACAAGGAAGGATAAAGTTTACAGTAGTGGTCAAGGGACAGAATGAGCTCACACGGCCACACAATATACCAGAGCCTCTTTCCTGACACCTAACCTCATTTTTCTCACCACAAAACACTTAGGCTTGAATCCTAACTGTAATTTTAAGCTAATGTAACCCTTGTTTGACATTTTGGGAGAGTCAGATGAGAAAACCGACACCACTGTCATTTGATTGGACCCCCTTACAGTCAAGAAGAAACAGCGCATCTCATGTTATTCATTTATAAAACTCTACTGTCACAGCTTCCAAACTACCTCACGTCTCTTCTCTCCTTTAAATCCAGTATCCATTGGACTAATATTGGCAAAACTAGTTTCAGGTACTATGCACCATTTAAATGGAATGAACTGCAAATTACCTTCAAACTAGACTCCTACATTTTCCCTTTTAAATAAAGCTTTCTTATTTGATGTATTTTATGACTAGTGTAAATGTTAATTGTTAATTGTTTTTGCTTCTTAGTTTCTTATATTGCGTGGTTGTATTGTGTATTTGTTGCTGATTGTGTCTTGTGGCTGCTTCTTGTCTCTCTTGAAAAAGAGATTTTAATCTTAGTGAGACTACCTGATTAAACAAATATTAAATAAAATATGAAGCTGTGGGCAGCAGTCGGTTAGCTTAGTATAAAGCCTGAAAATAGCTAGCATGGCTTTGTCAACAAAAACAATCTGCCTGTCAACACCACCTAAAACTCACTAATTAAAAATGTACATCCTGTTTGTTTAATCCTTAATAAAAACCATTGTGTAAATACAAGACTTTTCAGGGAGGTTATGAATCAGACTCTTAAAATGTGTTCTTAGGCAGATTTTTTTTTTTTTACCTTTGGGCTAGCTGTATCTCCATTTTTTCATTTTTTATTGCTAGCCAAGCTAAGCTAACTGGCTGCTGGGTTCATATTAAGTGTGCAGACATGAGAAATATTTCCTTAACATTAAATCTTGTAACTCCTGAACAACAAAGGTCCTCACACAAATTCCCACAAACAAACTCCCTTCTCAAACACACCCTTTCCCACACACACATTCCTCTTGATTTTCATTACTTGACCCATCATTAGCCTACTTTTTAGGGGCCCTGTTGTCATCCCCGGAGGAGCACGACTCTGACGTGTTAGGCAATCGTCGGTTTGGCAGCTTCCCAGCAGCTGAGGCACTCCAGTTACCCTGTTGATACCTAATCTGACTCTTGCGCTCTCTCTCTCATGCACACGCGCACCCACACACACACACACACAAATGTAGACATGCAGGCAGGTATGCGCATGTACATGCACACACATTGCTTACGCAAGCCCTGGCCAACCATGCCTAGGGTAGTCATAACACACAGAGGGTGGAGACATGCCAAGCTCTTATAGGTCAAACAGTGATTCACAAGAAAAATAGGATTAGATATAAAAGTACAGCAGTATTTGAGCTTAAATGGTGGTGCTGGTGTTCAGTGTTTGATGAGTTGACCTCAAGAAAAAAAGAGAGTATGCTCCCTCTTGCGTATTCCAGGAAAAGACACTGACCCATTATTGACATTTGTGTGTTTGAGGAGTTAAATGTTACATTACGCAAAGGTCAAAGAAGAGTAAGCGGTTAGAGGCAGAGATGGAGAGAGGGAGAGTTTTTTCTCCCTTGCAAGGATGAAATTGAAAGTGCTGAAGAAAATGAGAAAATGTATCGAGTTCACTCACAGTGATGAAGAGCTGTGTGGGGAGAATTCTTGCAGGGAAACCTTCCAGGCATGTGGTCAAGCTGTGTAATGTAATGTGCAGGTGTTTGCAAGGGTGTGTGTGTGTGTGTGTGTTAGAGAGAGAGAGAGAGAGGAGGACAGCAGTAATGAAAAAAAAAATCTGTATGAATATGAAAAAATGTGATCTTTATTCAACGTCTCCACACATATTTCAAATATACATATTTACATCTTTTGTACAATGAATATACCTCTTGTGTGTAACCTGTCTGGAGCAATAAAAGCCTCTAGGTTGTGTCACAAATACATAATTCACAGTGCAATATGAAGTTTGTGCACCCGTGTCAGTTTACTCTACATGTCACATGAATGTGTGACTCACTCTACATGTATGAACTGAAACAAAATCATACATCTATTAAATTACTTTTCTGCAAGGAACGACCTAGATTGTCACAAGTTGTACGTTTAATTAGCCTACTGCTTGACCCGAACTCGAAATGCACAGCGCTTCTCAGATATGCGAGATTTAGAACCATTGTCAAAAGTATTGTACCAGAACAAAACAGCTGGCTGCAGACCTACGGTAGCCTGTATGGCTAAACGTCACTGAAACACTGCATCCGCTTGTCACAATCCAAGATAAGAGATCTTTTAGAAAGTGGTACATCATGTCACTAACTACGATGACTTGTCTCCATGGATCCACAGCTTTCAACGGCAAAAAAAAAAAAAAAAGAGGAAAGGAGGAAAAAAAGTACCATTAAAGAGGTGAAACAGTCAGAACAGATTCCTCCAGCCAAGGTCAGGGCCATTCTCTACAGACACGCTCAAGTGTTGAGTCATCATCAGACAAACCAACATCAAACATCGCCTGACTGTGACGGATTCGGAGCCATTCAGTTTATGAAACACAGTGATATGGGCACAACACTCAGCACAGCTCAGCTTTTGTTAAAGCAACACAACTTGACATAATGTTCCAACAGAAAAGAACAGAACAGGTTCAACTGCGCAGCTGAGAAAGTCTTCATTTTTCCTGTAATGCGTTTCTTTCCTTAACTGGATATTTGACAACATTTCTTAAAAAATACAAGCCTTGTTGTTGACTGAGGGAAAATGAGTATTGCATCGGTGGGAAGTACCATTTGAGTTTTCTGTATTTTATTATTTTAGAATTAGAAGAAGAATTAGCTATCTCCTACCTCTGCTGCTGCTAAGGCAGGTGACGGATTTTGAAACCAGAAGCATTAGTGTTAGCATTTCAGAAGAGTCAAATTTGCACAGTCCGACCCTGTTAATAGACACTTCCTGTTTGGAAGCACTTTATATTAAATATTCAGCTTTGAGCATGCTTTTAAAAAAAGATAATGATTTAATTTTAACTGTTGGCCCAATGCCAATGCTTATTTTTGAGTGTGTGTGTGACAAAGTCATCCCACTTTTCTGTGAGTCTTACACCATTAACACGCCGCCTTTCTCAACCTTTCTTTGCGCATGGTGTGAGATTTGTAAATGCTTTCCATTTGCAGAGACGTTGCCAGATTGGCAGTGTGACACCTTCGTATCGTCCCGCTGAGTGTGACACATCAGTCCACCGCTAAGCATCTTTCTCACTCTATGTCACTGCCTGCTGCGAGACGTCGAGCTTGTGCTAGGTCTTCTTGAGTCGGTCGGTGAGTCAGCCGGTGAAGCCTCCAGCCTGGTCAGAGAGTGAGAGGAACAACATCCTGGTCTCCTCGCCTCCCATTCAGGATTCGTCTAATGCTGTCTGAAGCCTTATGAGTCCAGGCTGAGAGCAAGCATTGGTGACTGCTGTTTGCCACGATTTAAATTTCTGTGATTCACTCGTAGTAGCCTGCAGAGATTATTTTGTTAACTTAATCTGGCAAGTTTTGAGTCCTTGTTATTTCTTTTAGCACCAAATCATTTCAAAAACGCACATATAGAAACACAATGAATGATCATTGTGAGCAATGCCCTTAGCAAGTAACACATATACAACAACAAAATACAGTACAGTTAGTTTTTGTAGAAAGCTTAAGGGTGTATGTACACACAACAGTAGACAAATGAGTTTCTAAAAAGTGCCAATGTAAAAAAACAACAATGAATCCCTCATGGCAATTTTTGTTTTGGTCCCTCAGCCAGTCTTAGCTGAACCAAGTCGGTCAGCAGAACAGATTATCGTCCTCTTCGACGTCAAAGGATGGCACCATCTGTTCTGACGAGTTCACTTCCTGTTCACCCAGCGCCGCTTCCTGCGACGACGGCGGCTGGTGGAACCATGGGTGAGCGAGCAGCTCAGTTGCTGTGAGTCTCTCCCAGGGCTCTTTCCTCAGCAGGCTCTGGAGCAGACACTTGGCCTTGGGCGACAAGCCCTCTGGCAAACAGCACTGGCCTCTGCGGATTTTGGAAAACAGCGTGGCTGGGTCCGGGTCGTGGAAGGGGTAACGGCCAACCAGCATGGTGTACAGCATGACCCCGAGGCTCCACATGTCAGCCATCTTGCCGGAGTAAGGCGCGGAGCCGCTGAGGATCTCTGGGCTGACGTAAGCTGGGCAGCCGTGGGTGTCGGACATGGAGTCATTGTTTGGGTCTTCCAGGACGCGACAGTCCTCCAGGCTTTCTAGTCTCACCTGTGTCCTGTGAAGAAAAAGTCAGAATAAGGTCAGGACATTTGGCATGACCTTTAAGAGCACAGAAAATGTTGAAAAATATCTTGTTTAGTCCACAGGGGATTCCTTTGTGTTAGCTTTGTGCCCACTTACAACAGCTATCCCTAAGCCCCAGACCCCATCTGACACAACTGCAGCTGCAAGTGAGAGCTTAAGTCCTGCTGTAAATTAGGACGAGTGCTGAGAGAGATGCCACGGCAATGACGTCATCTGCTATCTTGTATAGCAAGCAACTTTACACATTATGGTGAAACCTAAGAACATGATGTTCGTAGCCCCATTCAAATCTGCATTACGGAAATAGAATATTTTTGCTGAATGTTGTATTGTTGGAGATGATGCTATCTCAGTTCCCACGTACAAAAACTTTTAAAGCACAAGTCATTCTTTGATGTAGTACACTACTGAGTGTGTGTGTGTGTGTGTGTGTGTGTGTGTGTGTGTGTGTGTGTGTGTGTCTTTGTCTGTGTCTGTGTGTCTATGTCTATTTCTAACAGTGACTTTGTGTAACACTGTCAAACATTTCAGGGATCTGTTAAATGTAAGTCACTGATTGCATCATGGAAAAACAATCATCCATCCTTTATCCTTAAGCTGCACAGAAGACAGACAGATGGACACACACACATACACACACACACACACACACACACACACACACACACACACACCAGTGAACTTGATATGACCTAAGTGCACCACAGTGAGTCCCGTCTAAGCAAATTTCCAATGACTTCCTGGTGCACACATGCTCAGATAAACACACATATAAATATACAACTCCAGCACCCCCCCCTTCTCCTCTACTCACCCAGAAAAAGCTATATTTAGACATGTTAATGACAGGACGTGCATTTAGTTCAGTACCGGAGCAATTACGTTTGTGAGAGTATATTTGTAGAATTGGACATTTACCACTGAAACTCTCTTACAAAATGATTAATGGGACAAAGAAAAATATCCCTAAATAATTTCAAGAGTGATTAATTTTCTACAGCAACAGATGTGCAGTGTGTTTAATTAAAAATGAATGTGAGAGTCCTGAGATCTGCTCCCAAGACTGCTACACGGATTGAGGTTTTTATCAAGTCAAACACACACAAGAAGTGTGCTGTTTTATCTCACATTCAGAAGGGTCGACACTGTGAGAGACACTCGTCTCGGTCGTCAAGACAGAGCGGCTGGAGAGAGAGAAGCAGACAGCCAGAGAGAGGATGAAAAGATTGACAGCCAGAAGGACCAAGATAGAAAGCAGCTGATATTTAAACAGCAAGATAGTGGAGGAGATAAGTCAGCAGAGGAGAAAGAGAGATGCAGACAGAAAAGGAAACAGAACAGAGAGAGTTAGAGGGGTGGAGAGAATGACTCATCCTTCTGTGAGAGTACATATCTTCTCTCCTCCTCTCTCTCTCTTTCTCGAGCCGAGGCTATCTGCACCTGGGTCCCACACTCGCGGCGCCAGCCATCCCATAATTACCCTCAAATGGCTGTTGCCACATCAGTGACGCACGAGAAGGCTGGCCCGGTAGTGAAGCTCTGCATGCTTCACAGTGCTAGTCACCTTCCCTAAACTGGCTTTTTCAAATGCACTGTGTGTGTGTGCGTGTAAGTGTGTGTATGTGTGAATGGACACAGCATTTGTCAAATTGTTGTGACTTTCTCTGTTTCTGGCTTGAGAGCTGCATTGTTGGCCAGGACATTGCATCACGGTGTGATTGTTGGGGTTTGAAAGATGCCTGATTGTGAATTTGGAAGAATGTGTGACGGAATAAATGAGGTCATGCAGAATTGCAACATTTCAAAGAAACTTATGTTATTATTTTGATGTGAGTCAAAAAGTCAGGCCGTGATTGGACGGAAGCAGCAATCTCAGGGTGCTCGGAACTGATTTTTTGGCAAAGGAAAACCAAATTCCCTGATGTGGTATCATCAAAATCTGCAGCGGTGTCACATTAGGATGTTTTTTTAGTGGCGCTATGGCCAGAGAGTAAAGAGAAGTTAAAAAAGATGTCATCCTACAACTCTAGGGTCAAGTTGGTCTTGTGGGTCAGTCTACCAGCATTAATGTTGCAATGCCGTCACCTAGATAACGAAATACTGAATTACAGGCATTTGAGCTCGCAATGGACCACAGCTTTACACCTCTGAATGTGCAATCAGCACACATACAAGCATGCATGTATGGACACACTCACACGCACACACAAGGAGAGAAAATGAGCTATGCAGCCCCCCCCCCCCCCCCCCCCCTTCCCCTCTGCGCATATACACTGTGACTCATCGCTCTGCAGCCGTATAGCTATCAGAGGGGCACAACCAACTTCAACTTCTCTCACTGGCTGTCTGCGCTCATTCATCCAGCGTGACCCTGAAAACCCAGAGGTCATGGCTGGAGAATGTTACTGTTGAAAAGTCTCCATGAAAAAGGGCCTTTGGAAAGCCGGAGGGGGGGTTGTGTGGGATCAGCGGGCGCTTACAGGAAAGAGAGTGACGCAAGGGCAAAGAGGCGACAAATAGTTTTGTAAGCAGGGATTTTGTGTGTCTTCCTGAACAGAGAGGCAGACATTAAGGCCTGTGTGTGTGTTTGTGTATGTGTGTGTGTGTGTGCGTGTGCGTGTGTGTGGGGGGGGGGGGGTGTTCAAAGAACAGTGCTTTGAACTTTTCCTTCATGGATGAAAGTGCATGTGAATGAATCCTTGTTGGGAGCAAAATCATTTCCGCAGCATAGTTATGATGTTATTTATTAATAAATAATGAGTAATAAATATATTCTAAGATACAGACCACAGAAGGGGATGATTGTCTCATTCACCAGCCTCGTCTAGCAGCTCTGCCAAACTACCACCCACTACATTCACACATGCAAACACACACACACACACACACACACACACACACGGGCATGCAAAACAAACACACAACAACACGCATACAAAGAGACACATCGAGAGTGAGAAAGTAAGACAGACAGAGAGGGCGAAAATCTGGGAAGCTATGCAGTCTGCCTCCACAAGTACAGAACCTCCTACTCTATCTGTACCCACATCGATATCTGCACACATGGCCTGTGTGTATCAGCTGCTGCCTTTGCTGGCACGTCCCAGCACACTGCATGTATTTAAGTCTGAGAGCATCTGAATAAAGTTACCTGATACTATTATGGCCGGATGAGAACTGGTTTAAAGGAATGTGATGCTAAACAAGTTGATGGTTCAACAACGCAAGAAACCTTTCAGGTTTCCGGGTGAAGTCTGAAACTGAGCATGGTAAAGTCCCTTTCCTGTCATCTCACCTTTTCTCATCAGTGAAGACGAACTTGCGCAGCTTGAGGTCGCCCAGCACGATCCCAGCCTGGTGACAGTGCGCCACAGCCAGAGCCACCTGACGGAAGAGCCTGCAGGCGTGCTCCTCATCCAGCCTGCGGCAGCTCTTCACCAGGGTGTGCATGTCCCCAAAGTCTTTATCCAGGAACACATAGGCCCTGCATTCGCCAAGGATGATGTCCCTGATGTTTGCCACATTCTTGTGGGCAGGCAGGATCCCGTAGGCTCTGATCTTTTCCTGGTATACCCCCATATCAAAGACCTGTGAGAGAGATAGGAGCAGCAGGAGAGGAAGGACAGGGTTGCAGGATGGAAATTAGGAAGATAGGGAAGGAGGGGGAGAGAGTGTGTGTGAGAGGAAAGGGAAGAGGCAACGGGTCAGTTTGTTCTTAATGATAATCTGAGGAAACAACCATGCAAATTTGGCAGCCGGCTATAAACAGGCGTAGGATATGCTTTGATTCCAGCTCAATACATTGCTTTTGCAAGAGCATGACGAATGAATCACCAAAGCCTTTCACTTTATTAATCAACAAAGCCAAACGCCTGCAGGTCTCTCATGCAAACTAAACACATGGATCTAGAACAGTGGAGGGCCCTGTCCTTATCAGAGCAGATCTTTATCATGACAGCTTTTCTTCGCCTCACATGTTTGCATTTTTGTGTCACGGCTTGGCGTATTGCAGTGACGTGTATGCAAATGAGCCGAGTTGACAGACACAGTGTGAAGCCACACGGTGCCATGGATAGGTAGGTAGGACCTGAATAGGTAAGCTGTGTCTGTCCACGCCGAAGCACAGACTGGTCTGTCGTGTACTTGTAAACACATTGAGAAATAAGCACAGAGCTATATATGGTTGTGGATTTAAAACCATGAAGCGACGCTTCTGTTATTACTCAAAGTGTGACACATTTCGCGTGAGAATGACACTTCGGTGAAAAAGTCGTCTAAATACTGATGACATGTCAGACGGGCTATTGAGCAACGCCGTGTCTTGAAACACCATTCATTCAAAGATATTGCACAACGACGGGATTGCGCATACCTTGCACAGTAGCTCATCGCCAGTGTCGGTGTTCATCGCGCTGTGCATGCTCTCCCGGTCCGCCAGAGGTAGAAGCAGAAACGGTCCAATCCTGGACGGTCCCTGGTGGGTTTGAGGGCTTGAGACGGGGCTGGCCGGGGAGCCCGGAGAGGTGCCGAGGAGTCCCTGCGTGTCCCCCGCCTCGGCGCTCAGCCTGGCGCATTTCGCCGGCGGCTGATCGTCTGAGTCCAGCCGCTTGTGCCCGACTCTCACGGCGCGGACGCAGGGTGCCGGGCTGCCCCACTGCAAGTTCATCCTGATAGACCGATTCACCATGAAAGCAACAAACGAGAGCTGTTTAGGATGTGTCCGTCGCTTGGTTAAAATAAACTACAGACAGTGCGCTCCATCCCTCCGTGTGAGACTCATTATAGTTGAGATATAAACGAAACTTCAGCGGATTCAGTGACGGCGTGCGTTTTTGGTGATAATCCAACCCACGTCCTTTTAGAGAGTGGATGCCCGCGGCTCTGAGGTCTGTGTACTTCTGGTGAGAAAATCCCGATCCCCCAGAGCCCAGACTGAGAGAGAGAGAGAGAGAGAGAGAGGGAGAGAGAGGGGGGGAGACGGACAGACAGAGAGAGGGAGAGAAAGAGAGACCGCCTCACACTCAGAGAGAGGCAGAGAGTGAGTGAGCTCCGGTGATGTTGAGCTCTGAGCTCAAACACTCCGCCCGACCAGTCCAGCCTCCTGGTGACACAACCATTGAGCAATCCTGTAACGGCACCGACTCCAGCTCCAGCCCGGCTCTGATGAAACTGTCTGCCGTCTTACCTTTCAGACAGCACATGGTTCAGACATCATAACGTTATTTCTTTTTTCTTCTGTGTTTGTCATGGTCGCGGCGAATCTCTAAACTCTCTGAGCTCCAGGATCTTTGAATGAAGAAACCACCACGGCCACTTACAGCTGCCTCATCGAGCATGCACATGTTTTAGACAATAATTAACAATCTTCAAAACTGACTCAGTTGTTTCTTAATGTTCACCTCTTATTGCCATTTATTACACGTTGCAACAGTCTCTCCTGAGCTGTTTGCTCTCCAAATGTTAGGCCTCAAGTGTGAACTAGTCAATACAACTGCTCCAGTGTATAAACCTTAACTCTAGCTTTAACATCACCGTGATATTTTCCCATGCTGAGCCTGTTTGTTATGTGGATATGACTCACCCCCATAAAGCCTTACTGGTGCTGGGCTATAAGCATTCACATAAAATAGCCTATGCCAGCACAGCTCTGTAAACAGCACCATAGCAGCTGGGCTCCCAGAGACACTGATCCTCAGTTAAAACTACACCTTTACCCAGATACCACAGAAGAAACAAGCCCTTGCTGTGCAGTCTGTGTGAGAATTAGGCAATATGCTCATATATAATCAGTGAACTATGGACTATTACTTCAGGATGTATCAGAAATTGAAGGGTGAAGTACAGTAAACAGTCAGTTCGACAAATATTCTTGTGATGAGTGTTGCGATGAACTGTAGTATGAGGTAATTAAATGTGTGTGTTTGTGTGTGTTTTTTGGGTTGTGTGCACACGCGTGACCATGTGCTCCTTGCGCAAGAGTTCTCTTTTTTTTCTCTCCACTGCTTTATGTTGAACTAGCACAGTGGCAGCGGTAGAGGCATACTGAGCGCTCACAAAAACACAGAGCAACAGCTGGCCTATGTTTGTGTGTGTGTGTGTGTGTGTGTGTTTGGTTTGTGTACGCACTGTCACCTTTCTTTTGTACGGCCACCGTCATGCCAAACACAAGCATGTCGTCCCAAACCGTTCCTTTTTCACATTTCCAACACAGTTCCTTCCACAAGAGGTTACACACTTAACCAGGTCACGCCACCTCGGCTCAGCTTGGCTCAGAAAGGTCATGTGAACCTGTCCCTGAAGGCCGTCCAAACGCGGACGAGCTGTAGAGTCCGTAGAAATGATGGCTGTTATTTTTAGGCCTCGCATTCTTTCTTTGTGCAGTGGTCGTCCTACGAATAAGGTGACTCACCAGCTGATTGTTGTGTGTGTGTCTCTGTGAGCAAGTGTGTTTGTCATGTCGTCGAGCAGGCACAGGAACAGGTTTCCTCTCTCGCTGCGGTCTCCCTGCCTCTTTTTTGAGAAGTTCAAAAAGCAGGATGAACAGTCACTGTGGGAACGAGTGGCAGAGGTGCAGGAGGACGAAAGGTTTATTGTTATCTGACAATGGTCCGGATCCGGTGTGCCAGCGCATCAAAGTGATGATGTGTGTTTGTTGCGTCTTTGTGTGTGACACAGTGTTTAGGTGTATACTGGAAAAACTGACTTATTTGTGTTGGCTGTGATTAAACAAAGTGCTTGCATATGTGTGTGTGATATAACAATTTGTCTCAATGTAACTGAGAGTTCATGCTGGAATCATTACACAAGGTCACACCATACTACATGTTTAGGCTGTGCATTACTCATATGCAAGATAGTTTATGTTGCTGGACTCCAGTGTGTACCTCATGATGTAGGTACGTGGGTGTGTGTTATATGTGTGTGTGTGTGTGTGTGTGTATACAGTGCCTGTGTAGGAGTGTGACCGCGTCCCCATACCACTGAGCTAGAAGAGAAAACAGTATTCAGGGCATGCTCTCCCTTGTAATAATTAGCTGAGTCACTCACCACCAGCAGCGGTAAAGGGAGGCTGGGAATTGATCTGCTCTGAGAATAGTTCAATCTGGTCTGGCTGACAGCCAGCCATCGCTGTGAATTATTCTTCATTTGAGCTGCTCCGTCACATTCCACATACGCACACACACAGAAATGATAAATGAACAGAGCTGTAGACTTGAGACTGGAACTTCAGACATACAGTTAGTTATGAAAACCAGGACTTGCAACTGGACTGATCAGTTTTGATCAATTACGACCACAGGCTTAGATCAACCAAGGGCTTTGCTCATCTTTTTGTGAGGATAATGAAGAATGATGATGGGTAGATGGGATGAACCAAACAAATTATAAAAAATACACGGCCTGCTCCTTTGACAGTATACATTATAATCGAGGGGGCACTAGTACACCTGCTCAGTTCACTTCACAAAGATTGAATTGTTATAGTAGAAAAAGCGCAGGTGTTACCATTAACTCGAAGTGTCTCAGTGATGTTGTACCCATTCAATGTCGGAAGAATGGGAAAAGCAAAAAAAGCTTCATATTATTCCAAGCTGGGAGGCGTTCATGCTTTATTCCGAGATTGTTTTGCCCCACACCCAGCCTGGATGTCACATCAGATAAAGAGCCTGGATTACCTGCCTCTCTGCAACAGCAGAGCTGCAGAGATCAGATCAGTATTTTTCTGGCAAAGTGACTACTCACAGAAGTATGCCAACTATGCTAAATAACGTAATTACAGTTGTACTTTGACCCCATTCTTGAGCATCTGAAAAAGGTCACATGAGGATAGAAGGAAGGATACTGTATGCAACAGTAATCTTCTGACAAGTTCATTATCTTCCTCTATTGGTTTTACACTGACTGCTGCCACTGTGTCTTTTATGAATTTTGTGAAGTAGAACTTGTTTTCTGTAAATGCCTGGTTGTCTGCCGTTACCATTGTATCTGTGGACAGCTGACAGTTTGCTATGAATGTAGAATTAGAGTGTGGGAGATGGAAGTGGGCCAGTGGATATTCAACTACATGCTTGCAATGAAAATGATTGAATTTCTATTCAGAGTGTAAATTCTGCCTGGAGAACAAATAAAAGCAGGTCTTCTAAGACTGCAGTACGCCTCTGGTCTACTGTATATCTTGATACAAGCTCCTAGACTCTGTGAACTTTATGAACTCAAGTGTTGAGGTCTCGTCCAAAATGAGTCATCACCCAGCTATAACCATCTCTACTGAATATGCTCTATATTTTCACAACCTCGGCAGACCTCAAGGACAATCAATCAAACCAGGAGTCGAGATGGGGGATTGTTTCATGTGGATGAACTCCAGACTGTAGTCTGGCCAAAACATTCTGCCTTCTTTTGCTAGTTATCCCAATCTGTCCATCACTATCCCTTTGATCTGCTCGCTACAGTTAGGCTTGGTTAGACTGGAGAGACTGGGTCCTTGGCAACACAAGATATTTGAGCATTTCAAAACTCAGTTTATAAAACATTCTTTCAGTTTTTACAATATGTGCTTGGGATTTTACAAGACATCACAACTAATTGTTTTTACATCAGAACACACACCTACACATTGTTCCCCAACGATTGAAAACATTTGTTCTCACACAGGGGAGTTGTCATGTTTGCACACACTCAGCACAAAGACTTCCCCAAAGGTCTTCTGAGAAGTTGTAAAGCTTTAGCTGAATATAAATTCTCCGTCAACTGTACACAGCGTGTTCACGTGAAGCGGTCTGTTTGGTTAAACCAGCTGTAATCAGATCATACTAATCTAAAAAGAAAAAAAGAAACCCACACCAATCACAGGGAATTTACTGTGGATGGAAATGCTTCATGTTTCCATAATCATGATCACATGACCTGGGTGGTTGAGGCCCTTTTTGCTTCATACTGGCACTGACACTCCATCATCCTTAGTTTGAACGTGCAGATTGATACTAGTATCAATAGGATTGATACAAACCCCAAAAAATGGATCCATCTCGCATTAGGTCACATGCACTGCATGCACAGTGTATGTTTGAATATTGGTGTTTCTTGCCCTGGTATTGGTATCAGATGATGGTATTTCCCACCCCAAACATGCTGGGCCTCCAAGGCAGCTCCACTTCTACAGGAGGGATTAAAACACCATACTTCCAAAAGATATTCCCAGATCTAGTGTTTTTATTCTAGTTTGGAAGATTGGTAACAAATTGATTGATATCATAATCTCCCGTAGGTATTCAGCTGAGATCTGGTTGAGATCTGGTGACTGTGAAGCATATGATTCACCCCACATTTAAACTTATCAAACCATACAGTGCCTTGTGTGAAAGCAGCAGCATCTGTTATGTTTTTCTGCTCATTTGCACAGGTTTTTTTCTTCCTTTTAATCTGACAAACTTCCTCACATAACTGAACACCACATTTGCACTTACATCGCGAAAACCCTTCAAGGCCTGAAAAGGTAATTATAATGACACCAGGCGAACACCTTGCATTCAGAAGTGAGGTTATTAAGCTTACATGTTCCCAGCACTCGTGATCAAGTTTAGACAACTTGAGGTATTCCATTGTATTGCAACAGAATAAGGAAATGCGTTTTTACCATTTAAAGTCAAAGTGAAAGTGAATGCCTCCATCCTCTCTTTGTGCAATATCACCACATTTCATTGGAAAGGTCATGCATATACCAGGTATCCCCCTCAAGCTTTCACCAGCAGGATTTCACTTGAAGTTTAGCTCACTTCCCTTCACATCCTAAGAACACAATTTCATAACTCCATCTTTTTCATTTACTCTCCAACACATGATTTCACTGAAATAGTCCCCTTACGCTCACTGCTCTTCTCCAGGATGACTCAAGGGGTTTCCTGTTGCTAATGGGAAGTAGATGGCAATTGTGCATATATGTGTGTGTGTGTGTGTGTGTGTGTGTGTATGGCCACAACACACACACACGTCACCACCACACTGTCACCAGCCCATCACTGAGGTTACACAAGCTGTCTCCACTTACCCCGGCCTAATCCATGATGTCACTCACAGTGGAATGAGAAAACACTGATTGAGAAAAGGAAAAAGGAAGTGACGGTCATTTGTTGCTCTGCTGAAAAAAAAAAAAAAAGTGTTGGTGATTCACCTTTGGTAGACCGTGGCAGAGTAGGGAAGTAGAGGAGAAAGATTCTAGATCAAAGCATGAATCATGGTTCCACTTGCTGATGCTGATGTGCAGCAATGTTCATGTTCTACTTTTAACATGCTAATATTTCCTAATTAGCACAAAGTACGGCTGAAGTCATTCAGTCATGTGATTAGTTTTGCAAGTTTTTAGTCTTCTTAATGTTCTCTCCCACACAATTTCTTCCAGGTGTGACTTGCTTTGATTTATTTTATCGGTGCAGTAAAAAAATATACTTTTACAAACAGCGCCGGAGAGGATGGAACATGAAACTGTCATCCGACATTAATCTCCCGCGTGCTGGTTGATGAAAGATAAGCTACAGCTGCTGTTCAAAAGGGGCGTCCGCTTTTAACATACCTACACTAAATTATATTCTGAAGTGAGCAGATCCTCGGTCCCTCTTCATTTCAATAAGCGAGGACGAAAAGTACATCCTCCAGCCAAAACAGAAGAGGTTGGATCATCATTAATGGCACTTCCAGTGAGAGTGTGAGACGGATATGTGGAGTAAAAACTGTTATTTGTTTCCAATCCCTTCTACAAGTCCCATAACCCCCAACCTCTTTCCAGAGTGAGTCACCCAGTACTGAATTTATCAAAGTGTGTGAACACGAGAGGGAGAGAAGAGCTTAGTGTTTGGAAAAAGCAATTAATTGCAGGATAATACCCCATGTAACAGGATTTCAATGACTGTTAGCGCTGCTCCGCTCCAAAAGGAGATTTATCCCCATAATCCCGTGATGAAAGGGATGGCCAATTATTTCCCATGCATTGGAACACACTGCCTAAACCAGGGCTAGGCCAGCGGGAGAAAGAGGAAGCGTGGAGCAGGAGGAAAAGACAAGAAAGTGTTTGTGTGTATGCATACGCACTTATTATTTAGCCAGCAACAACAACCTGTCACTCTCCACAAATTACCTAACGCAGAGCTTTTAATGATATGATTGCACTACAACTCACGGGAGAAAGATGAAAGCCGCGTGTTGCTCCATTAACTGCAGACTCCGTGGCTTCTGAAAATTAGGCCCCGCGTTTCTTGGCGTTTCATCAGTTTTGAAGGATGTTGAAAATGTGGGTTAACATTCATGAAGTTTGTGTTTGAGTTTCAACGGCAGAATGTCATCATAAAGGAGTACACACATGATGTTATTGAAACAGGCACTTAAATCTTTCAAAGGAATTCATTCATAGTCGTTTGTTCGTGACGGTACAACCTCCTAATTAAAGGGTGATAGTCGACCGGAAAGTGGGAAATTAATTTTTAAAAAACATCTTGAACAGTTGAAAAACTTGAAACTGTTGATCCAGAACTTAATGTTAAGATATTTTACGAGACATCTGTTCCTCTGTTGGAGAACTCACGGTGCATCATCTAGACGTGAAGAATCAGTTCACTGGCATTAGAAAAAAAAAATCACATTTTCCCACTTACTCCTGATGGATATTTAGCCGTGCAGATTGCTGTTGTTTTATTTGCAGAGAGTAAAATATTTGTGGTGCTCAAAGCAGTGAAAACTAACATGTAAAAAACCCCAATATGCAGAGGAACATTTCTGAATGAAAAACTGTTGACAGTACGGTCTTTGCTTTATCCCAGGGCTCTTTTCACAGAAGCAATTTGTGAGCACTGCTTACAAGCAGATTGCAAATGGTGGCAAAATCACCTTTCACACCTGATTTTCCCTCGTAGAGTTAAGGAATTTTGCAGGTCTTACTGGACTCTCTGGTGCTCATGCATGGAGTGCAAGTATGGCATTTTTCTGATTGGTGGAATGTGTCACAATGAGCAAGATGAAATGATCTCATGTTGCAAACTGCAGCTTGCATGATGCAAGCGTGCCCAGCAGAAAAGAGGCCACCGTTGGAAAGACACATTGCTGTTGAGTTTTTTTTTTTTTTCTAATGTTGCCTTTATTAGATAGGTCACAGGAGATATGCAGACAGGAAATGATGGGGGAGAAAGAGAACGATATGACATGCAGCAAATATCCCCCGCTTGTGTGCTTCTTAACCACTTGCGCACCGCATTGCCCTGCTCTGGATGTATTTTTGGATGCTTTGTGAAACACTAACAAAATTCTATTCATATCCATTTTAATGGGAATTGACACCACCACGGTTCAGTGGGAAAAATGGGAACTGACCCTTGAACAAAATTAACCAGAAGCAATTCCCATCAATGTGTGTTTCCTGTTCTGTTTTTGCAACACTTTATCAGCTCAACATCAGATAAGATGGGCAAGATGCATGAGAATTGAACTCTATGAGAATAAAGTCAGTCAATCTTGAATCTTTAATAATCTAACTTTGGGCTCCCTGGTGGTTCCTGGACTCCTAGACATTAACTGAAAGGTGTCAGCAGGGAAACAGCCATCATTATACACCTCATCAGCACACAGACCTGTTCTGCAGCTCTCAGCCTCCAGGTCAGGCGTCCCCATTGAGATTACAGTCATGCATAATTCTTTTTTTTTTTTAAATGGTGATTCACTGCACCAAATTTAACCCAGGCAGGCAGACCTGCAGGAAACAGGTTTTTGTCTTCACTGCTGTGCATTAAATTGAGTGCGGAGTCAGTGTGACAGGATCACTATGGGTGCGTGACAGCTGAGTGAACAGTGCGTCGTGCAGTGGGTGTTCAGGGACAGACAGCTGCACTTACTTCAAGCACCTCATCCAGTGTTATGGGTGCTGCTGATGTGTTCCCTCCACAGGGAGAGTGTGTGTGTGTTGATGCGATAGAGCTGGTGCTGACTGACGGTTTGTATGTGCTGTGTTTGTGTGTGTGTATAGGGTGTGGGCGGAGGTAATTAAGGTGTCAGGAAACATGCATTATTAATCGTAACACGACGTAATAATGGAGAGCCAGCGTGATCTGTCATGCCTAGCCACTTGAACAGCCCCGGGGTGTGCGTGTGCATGTGTGTGTGCATGTATGTGTTTTTGTTGGGATTTTTTGTGCAAGTTGTTTCCTTACTTATAAAAAAAAAAAAAAAAGTCACTACAGGAACACTGTAGGTGCTGTGGTTCTTTTCATGCATGTATCTGTGACTGCTTGTGTGTTGTGGTGCGTTTGTTATGAGAAAGAGAAATCAAATACATATACGACCTATTTTAGCGTGAGTACTTTGAACAGTATGTGTCCCACTTCTGAAACTATCTTGCTTTTGTTTCAAGAGGTCATTTCTGCCATTCAAGCCACAACAAAAACATGCTGTAAAGGACACTGTGAGTGTAGTCGTGACAGAGCCATCTCACAAATGAGGACAGAAATGTTCTATTCGTGGCTCATTGGACTGAAGAGGAGCCATGCTTGTTTGCGCTACAGTGTTGAGACAGGGCTTAGGTGTTAGGCAAGTTACCAGGCTGTGACTCAATGTTTGGTGTTGATTTTCCCTCAGTGTTTTTAGCGTTATGTTATTTCCCCTCAGGTTAAATTCTGAAAAGGGTTAGGTTTATCCGGTCGTTTTAAATCCAGGTTGAGCAGCGGTATAACCAATGGAACAGGAGACTTGTGAAGGCTTAGGGAAAGTTGTTTCCACAGATCATAGGGCAAGCCAAGATCCACAGAAAAAAAAAGTGCAAACCCAAAGGCACGCATCGGTCTTTAAATTAGTTTAAAATGAAAAGCAAAGTTGCTTTTCAAGAACACTGTGCCTACTTCACTGGCTTCAAATAAACAGAAAAGCATAGAGCAGGGAATTCTACATTTGTGTTAGCAGATAATGAGGGCTCTGCTCATTCCTGTGATTCTGACTGCAAGATTAAAATCTGCATTTGGTTTTGCGGTGACATTGTTAATCATACAGTATAAATACAGTGATAAATGAATGTTTTGTTATTAGTTGTGCAATTTTATATAGAATATCAGCCAAGCAGCCAGTTCAGATCTTACTTTTTATGGAGTGAGACAGCAATGAAATATGTGTTATACAAAAATCCTATAAATAGCAATGCAATAATGCTGGGATAATAGAACTCTCTCTGGTACTATTAACTTGTAGCATAGCAAGGTAAATCATGAAAGTCGTGCCTCAGTTCACTTGTTGTCCCCTGCTCCTGAGCAGTAGGCAGGGGTCATGGCTCTCAATAAAGTCAAGAGCGCTGCGAGAAATCATCAAGTGTTTTTCCACCCTGAGGCATGTTCCATTTTCTGCGGACTGTGCTGTTGTGAGCTTCTTTGACATGTTATTATTCTTTACCGCGCCTGGCTGTGCATCTGAGAGAACCTCTAAAACCTGCGTGGAGGCTTGCCTGGAAAAGATGGGTGAAGTATTCACCGGGTGAGGAGAGAAGGGGGGGGGGGGTACTCGCTCGTTGGGCACATTTTTTCACTTCACTAGTAGCTGCTGAGGTTTTCAAGACTATGACTCAATCTGAAACTATTTCTATAAGTCAGGAAATTCCAATAAATGTTTGTTTTTGTGATAATGTCTTCAACATGTGAGAGAGGAAGCAGCAATCCTTAGTGTTGAGTTCCCGAGTTTTCATTTAATTAGGATCATTTAATTGGATCCAAACCATTTGCCTAGTGGTCACTTGCCAGCAGCAGTGGTGGTGGCAGGTTCTACAATGCTTACTTTTGGCGAGAAAGGAAATTGGCGTATTTTCCAAAATGTCAAACTATTCGGACTGAGTATCTGAGAAGTGCTCACAAACTCCTCACAGAAAGTATTTTTTTGACTGTGATATATGTACATATTGTGCCAAGCTGACAACCGAGAACCTGCTAAGGACATAACTGCTGGCAGGTGGCTGAGAGGCATGATGATCTATGTAAGACCTTTAAATAGCCTTATAAACCCTGGCACACTCCGGATATTTATCATCTGTGGAGCAATGCCATACCCAATCATGAATCATTTTTATTTTAAATTTTGACAGAATAATTTACTGTTTACACTCACTGCTATGAAAATCACGAATTGTTATGTTTTTTTATAATTAGACACCGGTGAAAAGATCACAGCTGGGTCACAAAAGATGATTATAAACACATGATGGGAATCCTTGGAGGAGACGTTCAGATCATTAACAGTACTGGGCTGTTTGTTTATTTGAAAGCTGTCAACACTATGACTTATTCAACCACGTGGTTTATACACTGAGTTGGTTCAAGGTTTGGTTTAGTGTGCAAGAGGCTCTCTGTCGAGACAGGGGAAGGATCAGAGCAGATTCTCCAGTGCAAGTAAGAGCAAGACTGTACATGCATCATGTTTGACCTCTGAGGTCACTGGCAAATGTATGAATTTGAAGCTTTCCACCTGTGGATCCTCCCTGCATGTTAGTATGTATGCACAGTCATAAGAGAGGAGGAAGTATAACAAGAATCTCTATACATAAGGTACAAACACAATGGGGAGGTCCATCGTGTGTGTGTGTGTGTGTGTGTGTGTGTGTGAGTGTGTGTGTGTGAGTGCATGTGTGTGTGTATGAGTGTCAGTTTCTGTGCTATTTGTTGAGAGACTTTGTGGCTTGCATGCGTGTGTGATCCACTGCAGCTGACTTCCCCTGTGGGAGAACACAGACAGTGAAACAATACACTTCTCTTATGATTATCATTCTCCACCACACACACACACACACACACACACACACTGAAGCTCTCCTAACACAAGCCAGATGTCTCCTGGAACAGTGTCGGAGATGGAAAGTTATCCTCTTAATTTTCAGGAGTAAATATTTTTCACTGGTTGAAAGGTAACTGGAAAAAGTCGGATTGAGGAGAGGGGGAGAAACACTGATAGAGCAACCACATTGTCTTCAGGTGCTTTGTACAGAAGAATACAAGAAAAGAAATGAAACACTTTCTCTCCTCCAAAATACTCATGATATTAGAATGAGTGTGATAGTAAAACGAGACCACCGTGATCGCCCATCTTACCTCCACGAGCTTTGCTCGCATAACACTCAAGTTTTACAAGCATTTTGACATGTCCAGTCCTGTGTGAGTGAACTGAACCGTAGACTAAACCCTTCCGTATAGTCCCTCCAACGGCATTATGCCTGTTAGTTCATGACGCACAGGGTAAACTCTACAGTATTACATGGAGGGTTTTATGGTTATTATAGCATTGGATTCAAACTCGTCAAATGTGAGAACACAACAACTTTTCTCTTTAACCAGCGTGAATGTTGAACAGCACCAATTGGGCTGGTGTTAATGGACCACGAGCCAATGGGCCTCTGGGTGTTTTTTTCACAATAACACAATATCAACAGGCAACGCAGAGAGAATGAATCACCTAGCCTGTAAGATACATTTAGCTGAATTAGTTTAATCCAGTGAGTTTTAAAACACTAATTGGCCATTAAAACTGTGAACCAGTGTTTGTCAAGATGAGATGTGTAAATAATGAACTAAAATCACCAAGGTAACACAGGAAACGTTCCGGGTCCGACATGGAAATTTAACAACCTGTGGACCACAATAAATGATTTTTAGGGCCACTTGAGGGCTTTACAAAGAGGTGTGAACATGCTCACGCACTGGTTTTTTTTTTTTGTCTACCAACTCCTGAGGGAAGTATCTGGCTCTTTAGCTGCTATACGCTCCACTATGTTCCCCAGCTAGTGGCTAACTGTGTTTAACTAACTGGCTAACTGTGTTTTTAGAGGTCTTTCACTGAAGACAGTTGCCTTCTGTGGCTGAAAACAATGTTGAGAGAAGCGAGAGTGGACCAAAACAGAAAAGCTGTGGTCTGGATGCTGAAGGGAGCTGCGAATTCGGTTGAATTGTTTTCGCTCTGTCATTTGATGCATTGTTAGCAGTGGTGTAGTGCTATTAAGTTTAAGTACCGGAGCACATTTATGGTGCACGCACATGGTTAAGTTGCAGTTCATTTCGAAAGTTATGTAAACCACTGCAGGGACAGTAAACATAACTTTTGAAATGACATCAGTTAGCTATGACAATATGATCAGATGTTAGACTGACTTCATGAACAGTTTCATCATGTTCAGCATATGACGCTGCAGTCAGCCAAACATCCAGTGAAGTGATATTAGATGATTCAATGAATGTGGAAGGGGCTGTTTGACGGCAAGATAAAGCAGTGAAAATATTCAAAATATAGCGTATATATAAACTGATATTAGCTTTTTTCTGTGGGCACATTTTTAACTTGCTAAAATACGTTTAAAAAAAATAAAAAAAATTTTAATGTCGTTGTCCACAGCAGTACATCGCTCAGCTTCCGTGCTGGTCGCCCTGCTGCCGCTCTAAACTGGGAGCACGCAAATCTACTGTAGTAATACACATGTACACTTACTTCCTCATTGAGAAAAATTCTGGATCAGCCCTCATGCCCTTATGTGTTGTTTGTTAGCTTGTTAGCTTGTAACTAGCAGTGGCTGACACAGCATTTGTGGTTGTGCTAATGCAAACGCTCGCTCACCGTACTGAAAAGGTTTCACCACCATTGCTGTCAGCTACCCTCCGGTTAGGATTCCTTCAGTGTCAGTCATTCAGCAGGTTTTTACCAGCAGAGATCTCCTGTCCAAAACAAATGATCCAGGCGACATCCAGGAACAACACTGAATAAAGCGGTTTCTGTGTTTATGTTTATAGTTGAAATAAGCAATATCAAAAAGGTGTACCATAAAAATGTGGCTTAAAACTGGAGAGAAGGCCAATTATGTCTGCTTCTAGCAGACCAAATGAAACAGACTGTTAACTTGATTAAAATGACAGATTTCTCTAGGTTTGAATAACTGGGAAACATTTGGGATCATGTAAGAATACAACTCAACAAAATATGTTACATAGGTCTAGTTGTTTTTATACATTTTAATGTGGACAAATTACTTAAGCTTTTGTATTTTGGAAATAAAAATGGGCTTTTCCTGGGACATCAGTTTCCTACCCAACTGATTTCTTACTGAAGAAAACTGTGTACACACACATACAGTATAAAACGATGTAAATTGTGATGCATGTTCAAATCAGACAGTTAAGTAAGATAGTTGGGTAATAATTTAACTCATCTTAAATGCCACATGATCGTCTGCTTGTTTTTTGCCTGGTCAGACATCTTTTTAGGGAAGTTACTGCATTCCCAGATCTTAGCAATTAATTCTGTAACCACTGTGTTATTTTTAATGAAAATATAATATATGTATATATTTGAATAGCTGGAATTATAGTGAAAATTCAAGTATTATAAAAACATACAGTAACTCATGGTAAAGTACTGTGAAGTTGTAGAAGCGGACAGTCCCTGGAGAAAAAACTCTTTGTCCCACACAGCACAGGAAGTGAGATATTGTATATTGTATTTGGGAATAATCTGTCCAGATGTACCCCCTGTATCCTGTCCAGCCCAAACAAATCCTCGCTTGGGGAGAGCAGGATACTCTGCAAATCTCCGTACACTTCTCAGTCAGGATATTCCTTTCTGACTCAGTGTCTCTGTCTTCCTCACTCCATCTGTCTCTCTCTCTCTGGTTATCATCTGTCTTCTCTCTTCCTAGTGCATCTCTTTCCTCCTGTCTCTCCTCCTTCCCTTCGCTCGCTCTGTGAAGGGCATTTGGCAAAACCTTATGCTCAGGGGATGTTTACATCACTGAATGATTGATGGGATGTAATGAAACAATCTAACCTTGAGTCGACAGAACATGTTCCAAGCAGCTATGGATCAAACTCCCCTCAGAGTCAGGGGTATAGTATACTGTTACATTATTAAGGAGACAATACAGACAAGAATGCAGTAATGGCAGAACTCACCCAAGATAAAGTACCGTGGTAAATGTGTAAAGACATCACCTGCAAAATATCCAGATGTCTTAAGCCTGAATTGTTAAATGGCTATAGTGTTGAGTCTATGCTGTAGGTCTTACTGTGATACATAAAAAGGTTTGGAGAATGAAACCTGTCATGTTAGTGCCTAATGATTATAATGTAATTATACTTATCCATATTTTCATTTGTAGACCTTGATGATTTATTGTGTTCATTTCCTTAACAGTAAATTTAAATTTATATTGACCCAGTTCACAGTTCCTACTGACTCTGAAATTAAATTTAAATCAAAATGAATTGTAATTAATCCACATGATCTACTGCAATAACAGTTGTGCTATTCTGTTGTTAAATGATACGTAATTACAAAAAGGTCTCAAGAAATACATTATAGCCACATGACCATATGTACCGATAAACTGTGATGTAGATGTGAAGATTTAAATTGACAAAAAAATTTTTGGGGGGGGGGGGATTCAAGGCAAATGTGTATTTTTAATAGTGACAATGAAAGTAGAGGAGGTGAGCACTAAGAGTAAGATAATTTATACACATTTTAGACCGAAACGCATCAGTGTGTAATTCAGTGAAAACATATCTCAACATTATGATTTCTACATATTGAGACTTCAGTACAGATGACGAACATCCATTCTCATGGATACAAACTCTCAGTAACGCCTTGACAGAACTTCTTCAAATTTGGCACAAACGCTCACCTGACTCAAGGATGAACTGATTAGATTTTGGGGGTCAATGGTCAAAAGTCAAGGTCGTGGTGACCTCACAAAAGACACTTTTGGCCTTGTGAATGCGATATCTCAGTAACACCTTGAAGGAGATTCTTCAAATTTGACTCAAATGTCCACTTGGACTCAAGGATGAACTGTGTAGATTTTGGTGGTTAAAGGTCAAAGGTTAGTGTGAGCTCACAAAACACTTTTTAGCCATTCCTCAAGACTTCATACAGCAATTACGACAAAATTTCACACGAATGGTTAATATTTTATTTGACTCTGGATAAACAGGGATGTAACCTGAAACTAGTCTGAGTTGTGGAGGCCTCCAACACTTCTGTTTTTTTACTTTACATAACCAAGTTGTTTTTGTGCCTAAACCTAACTGAACCTTACCAAACTTAACCATGAGCCATGAGTTCCATAAGTTTAACCATATGTTTATTATTGTAACCATGACAATGAGACTTGTCGTTTTCTGAATTGATGAAGTCAAATCACAGTGTTCTGTCTGTCAACTGGACAGTCAAGCAAACCTGATTTAACTGTCCCATCTTTTGGTGTTTCATGATTCTCAAAAACATTTGTATCTAGAGATAGTGTGTGAAGCTGTGAAATATAGGTTCTTACTCAATTTGAGGAAGTGATCAAAACTAATTAGTACCTATGTGGTATATGGATGTAGAAGTAATGTATCTCTTGGTAAATATAACTTGGGCATCAGTTACTGCCCTGGCGTGTGTCCAGGTAAACTTAAATGCATCTTTCTACTTCCTCGATGAACACAATGTTATTGGCTGTCCAGAATTCCTACAACAAAAGTTCAGTGATAGAATATATACACAAGTGGAAGAATAGACTAAATAGACCCTATATTTACTACAACTTGGCTTTCTCCAATCCACTACAAATAACACAGAGAAAAAGCTGTGGCAAGAGCAAATCTGTTATTAATAAAGTGACAAATACAGTTTATACAAATACAGCAGGCATTACGGTAAGGAGCAGGCAGACAGATATTACTGTAAAGGAAACCTCTCTGATGCCAATGTGGACCCTGTTGGAGACTTGTGGCTCTTGCAGCAGTAACTCAGCTGTTGGTGAGCTGAAACAATCTATTGTTTAATGTGGCATACCAACTTTTTAAAATCTGTGTCTCTGTCCATCTCTCCTGTCGTGTACAGGACAACATTCCAATACCTAATATAGACTCAAGTTGTGAGAAAAATTTTTGTAATGACGCATTTATCAAGATAAGATATCTGAATGTGAAGGTGGAATGTGTAAATCAAAGGATGAGCATACTTTCCAGTGTTAATAATTCTTTCCACAGGCTGTCCATTTATTGTCCAAGAGACATGGCAGAAGTGTTTGTGTCTGAGCAGAAGACTGAAAAGAAAAGGAAAATAAAAAGTCTTATCTGTACGCCGCATAGCAGATGCTTTTATTGTTGAAAGGTTTATATTTATGACTAAAACCTTGCATTATTTATGGGGAAGTGTTCATTTAGTTATGCAGAAAATTCTGTTGGGTGTCTTTGTTTTTAGTGTTACTGAGAAAAGTTAGAGCCAGAGATTTGTTTGAACTATAACTAAAAGCCAAAGGAATAATTTTACTTGGCAGTGTAATGAAGCCTCAGAAAACCAAACGCTTCTTACAGTCAGATAATAAATCGAATTTTCAGTGATTTTGATGTTGGGAAGTAAAAGACATTCACTTTGAAGTTACCATCTATACACAGTTGCCTTGTGATGTGCTACGATGATTCAGACATGCCTGTTTTCACAGACACTGAAACATGAATATGAATGAAAGGAAAACAGCCTGTTTCGACCTGAAACATGCTTATTAAGGAGAAAAATTCCACCACTCCCCCACACAGTGTGTGGTCTGGGGCATTAATCAAACAAAAAAAAAGAGAACATTTTTACATTTCAAATTTGCTGCATTTCAAAAGCTCCAGTGTTTGTGGGTTATGCCTTGTATAGTGCAGGCAGACAAAGGATTGCACAGGGTGAGATGACTCAAGTGACAAACGGGTGGTTAGGAATTTGCTCAGCTCAGAAACCCATCATTACTGGGAATATGAGAATATCAGAGCTACGCTACAGCCAATTAAAATGTGACCTTGGGTTTCAATGTTGAAACGACTTACATATGAGACATATTTTGCATCATATGCTGAATAATTGAAAGTGCGGCGGGTGACCCTGAGTTGAGATGAGCTACTTTGCAAAAAAACATTTGGCATACCATGAAAGTAAAGGCAGTTTATGAAAGTTCAAGAAAAGGGCATAATGGAAAGAATCAATTAACACACACAAATACATACAAACATGCACAAGCACTGACCTCTTTACTGCAAAGTTACAAAACATGTGATTGAATAACAATAGTTTCATGCTGTTGAGTAGGTTTAGTATCTGTTTACACAGTGCTGAAGGAAAGAGGTTCACAATTATCACAACTGTGTATTTAAAAGACGAATCACCAGAAAATAGTGTTTTTCCTCATAACCAACATTAGGTTTCATGTTGTGCAAAACCGGCAGAACAAACAGCAGTGAAGTTTAGTGCTGGTTTCAAAGCCAAAAACCACCATCGCTCATTTCTGCAGTTATTCTCCCTTGAAGCCACCCATATTTGTCACCACAGGACAGTAATTAAGGACATGTGACGATGAAACAAAATGACTGTCCAACAGCATTAGAATGGGCAGAGGAGAACCACTGAACAGATGACCGACTTACATCCTGATTATGGGAGGAGCAGACATCCGTATGTCACCACATGGGGAAGTGCACTGACTAACAGGCTGACATATGTATGCTTAGTGACTGTAAGCAATCTTGGTACCAGGCACTGGCTGGTGTTTGTGTGGTCAGTAAACACAGGATTCCCATTGGTATAGGTAATAACAGTTACAATGGCTTAAGGGGAAAATGTCACCGCTTGACACAGACCTGAAGTCAGCTCGCCCTTGCCAAATTTTCACAGCAAGAGTGAAAACTGAGAAGGTGATCTGAAATCAGAATCTGGTTGGTGTTCCCCAACGCGCCCGCACATACACCTCCTCTCATTAGTCTTCTGGTAAAATCCCTGTTTGTGGTCCTGTCAGTAAACATAGGTTTACCAGGAAGGCTGAGAGGATATTACCCCTTCGTGAGTGCACACAAACACACAGACGCACAAAAAAGCTTGTGCATAGTTCATTGTTGACTTCTGTGCTGATGGGGTTACCTTGTTACTGAAACATCTGTTTCATCATCCTTCATATTTGTCTTTCGACGCAGGTGTTCCTCTTTCCTGTTTGCTGTGGTTGAGTCAGGTTTTACTGCAGGTTAAAGTAAATCTAATTCAGAGTTATTGTATCATGCAGACTTAATGGTTTTTAAAATGTTCTTAAATAGAGCTGCTGAAGGCATTTGGATTTCGTTGTTTTAGCTTATTGAAATAATTTATTTTGCCCTTTTTACTGCATTTATAGATGTATTAACTATTATTTTGTACGGGTCAACATTTTGTACACAGCGCATTTTTTTGTTAGACGTTGTTTCATAGTTTACATTTTTTACTTTTCAGAGGTGTGAGAAGAGTAAAGCTTTAGGCAGATGGCAACCTGTGGCTCCCAGAGGTTATGGTTATGCAGGAATGCAAGCACACATACAGGCTCTTACAAGTAGAGCTAACACCTATTTAACAAGGCATTTGTACAAACCAGATGACCTTTTCAAATATCCCAAGAACCACCGGTAGCCTGTCATTGTGGACTATGATTAAGACGCTATTAAAAAAGCTTCTGCACATGATTCATATCCATGCCCCAGTATATTTCAGTGAGGTGTTTTTCAAAGTCCTGCCTGTTTATGACCTTTATCAGTCTGTTGCTCAGCATCAAATGAAACAGAAAATTGTGCAAGCCCTGCAGATTAAACGCAAATGACACTGGCGGAAAATAGAAAGAAAAAAAATGCAAAAAACCTTCACAAAACACAACCCCCTTTCTTCTTTCTTAGAATGTTGCTATTTGCTTTGGGCAAATGGGCTGTAGTTGCACAACTGTGCAGCCACCCGCACATCAAAACTACACACACACACACACACACAGAGGCTTTGGGACACACACACTCAATCTGCAGTAAACACTGCTTGGAAAAGCCAGCCGAGGCATTACACTATTGTTTTTCCATTCACTTCAATTTAACAGACCCTTAAATTAGAAACACCTCGTTTTACTGCAGAGAGCCATCTCACACACCTATTCCCATGCCTTTAGTGAAGTGTAACACAAGGAGAAACTTGGTTTCATAAGAAACCTCTGCTCACTGACCTCCAAAGCTTGTGAAATTGTACTGTGGCTTCAGACGTGTTATGTATCTTAACTTTGTTTATGTCTTACATCACAGGGATCTCCTCTGACAGATAAGCTGCTTTTAGCTCTTGTTATTCATCTTGAAATATGCATCTGTGAAAATCTGGTCCAGATTAGCTCAAATTGGGTGGACTTCCTTATATCCAGTACCTTAATTATGGGTGGTCCTCTGTTCCTAATTTCATACCCGACCTTCAGAAACATGGAGGTGATCTTAGTTGCTGCTTCAGTGGAGATACCCCTCCTGATCCAACTTGGATTACTAAGCAAGAAATGAAAAAAAAAGTGAACTTGCTTTCACAGCAGCTCTGGGAAAGTCCAGACTTAAGTCATGAGGCCTGTGTCTACGTAGACTGGATTCCATATAATAGATTTAATTATGATATAAATAATATAGGGTTATTGCGCCATTCTCTGAGCAGGTTCAAAGGACAAGCCCAGAAACAGCAGAGATTCATTCCACTGGAAATCCCCTGCAGATAATTCTTAGATTAAATTCATAGTACTATGTGCTCAAAAAAGGGCTCTCACACTTTCACTTGTATCACATAAATAAAGCAGAAACCACAGTTTCCAACACTGGACCCCTCTCATGTTTTTTATTTCACTCATGTTTTTTATAGTCCAACAAAAACAGGAATCCTTGGAAAATGCTAAATGTATAGCTTTAATGAAAAAGTGGCCATTTTTGTGTGTTCTCTAGAGATTACAAACCCACCCTCATATCCATCCCTCAACCCTTCATGCACAGTCCTGTCCTTGGTAGTAGGCAGTTTCCCACCCCAGGGCTTGGCCATATGTGAGTGCTGGCTCAGTCCCTCATGTGAAGGTCAGTCCTGACGGGACATGTGAGCCCCAGATTGTCACCCGTGGGGTTGGGAAGCAGGGCTAATTGACTTTAAACCAGGCTGCATGACATGCATCAGGACACAGTGACTGGACCACTGACAGATAAAGGACAAATTTACAGAAGGATGTGGTCACCTAGTACAACTTCCTCAGTATGAAACCATATACAAACTAACTGGATTTCAGAGGAATTACAGTCATGATAAACCACTGTGGCTACAGGAGGATAAAAATATAACAGTGCGTGATCCCCCTCAATTTGCAACTGAATTTGACATTTTCGGAAATGTGCTTGTTCGCTGGCTTGCCAAGACTTAGAGATCAATGCGACTCATATCAGTCTGCTAAATATAAAGCTACAGTCAGGAGACGGCTAATTTAGCATGAAGACTGTAAGCAGGGAAAACAGCTTGCATGGCTCTGTCGAAAAGCACCAAGATAGCATTGTTAGCATTGCTAAAGGTCACTAATTAACATGTTATGTCTTACTTGTTTTAATCCGCAGACAAACAGAAGTGTAAAAAGAAGTGTTTTACGGGGGGTGGGGTGGGTTATGTGCCAGACTATTAGCTTTAAAGGTGCATGTAGGCAGATTAGCTAGCTGTTAGCTGCTTCCCCCTGCTTCAAGTGTTTAAGCTTAACTGAGCTAATCAGTTAAAGTTTCATATTTAGCATTCAAATATGAGAGACTTACTTGGCCTTTATGCACATGATGAAAGTTTGGTTGAAGATAGTGGGTCTAACAGAAAGTCAGTGATGACACAATCCAAAAATGTCTCCATAAAGCATTTTATTGTTGTCTTCAAAACACAAGTACACATGTGATGGTTGATGGATTCACACACACACATACACACACACACACACAGTTGATCAACAGTAATCAGTTAACACTTATTAGTTATCTTGCGTTCAGAATCAAAACCCATTTCAAACAGTAAACCTGTTTTAGCTTTGTTAAACCCTCAAATGATCCTTATTGCTCTGCTTCCCTTTAACTTCCTGCGCTCTTTTCATTCCTGTTAGGCCATGTAAGGACAAATCATTGTGGGGAGGTGACTGCATAAACGGTGCTTAACGTGGTGTTTGATGAGACGTCCAGAGCTACCCACTGATGGAGACGGGCCAGGGGGAAGCATTGTGCAATCAATGGGCTCGGTTAATTACAATAGATCAAACACAAGCTCCATGGCAACCCTTCCACATTTTCCAAAACAAAGGCCTGAGAGGCATTCAGCATGCGCGGAGGCTGTGACATGGTGTTACGCATGGCTGACACAGGGACGATTAGCAGTGGCCCAGTGTTTATTTCTAGGGATGGGTGCACAGTGGTTGCATACTGTCATTGTTAGGGCAGCACACAGACCATACTATATACCATTAATGAAAACTGTCATGATTAACAATAACCAGACCACTGTACGGAACAGAGAGGCCTAAAGTATAATATACAGTATACCCCTTTTTTAAGTGACACTAGCAACATGGCTCTAGGGATAGCAATGTTGGCCTGTTGGTCTGTTGGTTCACTGCTTTCGCTCTAGACTTAAATATCTCAACAGTTATGGCACAGATTGTCATAAAATCTTGTATAGATATTCAAGGTGCCAAGAAAATGAATCCATTAATGAAATGGATATTCCTTGATTATTATTAGCTGAGCTGCATTCAAAGCTGCTATAAAATGCTCTATAAACACACACTTGTGACCACATTACAACATAATATTACTGGGTCAAACAACTGGTTACAAAATGTCAGACTTTGTTGTGAATTGACATTGTGATATTGACAACAAATGTGGTTATAATGTAAGTGCAGCCTGATTGGAACATTTTTTTTCTTTCTCCTAACGTTAGATATACTATAGAGCCCAGAGATGCTTTACAGAGTTGTAAAGCAGTCAGCACAAAGACAGTCTACACCGACCACTGCTTGCAAAGCACAACTGTACAAAAACACTGTTAGCCTCCAGACAAGAGAAATCACCTCAGGGACAGCGCATAAATGGGAATCGTCCCTGTAATCCTACCGGCAGCCAAACTACAACAAGAGAAGATGCTGGAGCAATGTTCTTGCTTGTGGCACTGTGTAATTAAAACACACACCTGTCCAGTGTCAAACATCCCTGTGCCAGAAAAGAGGTGCCGCTAATCCCGTATGTAGTGACTGTTTCATAAAAGCAATAAGCCATATGACGCTGTGGTTTACAGTGATTTAGGAACAGCTAAGGGGCGTTGTTCGGCACGATGTGGAGCAGGGCTTATTTCTTTACTGACTCTGGTGATTGACTTTTCCTCTAGTGACTTTGGTAATCCCCTGAATTTTCTGCCACAAGCAGGTCAAAGTTTTCACATCTGCTATTGAAAGGATTGTCGTGACATTTGATACAGATATTAATGGTTCCAACATGATGATCCTGTGATCCTCTGACCTTTCCATTAGTGCCACGGCATTCAGTCGTTGCATTTATTTCACACAAATCAGAATAATATACAAGTTAAAGCATATAAACATGATGATAGCAATGGGTGAAAATGGGACACCCCAATAAGCTTCAGGAGCTTGTGAACAGGGGCCCTGTCACTGCATGTACAAATACCATTTCAGCCAGAAAACACCTAAATCCTAATATCTAATATCTAAAACACTAAAAGGAGTAAATAAATGGTCCAAAAACATGTAACCCATCAGTCCAAAAATGTATTCAATAGACAAAATACACAATCAGAAAGACAGTAAATGGTAATTGAAAATAATAGCCACCATAAGGTCATAATTTGTGCTTTTTAAGTGAAATGTCTCAGCAACTTTTGGAATGATTTTCATGACATTTGATACAGATTCTAACTTGTGATGATTTGTAAATGTTGGTAATCTTTTAACTTTATCATCGGGTCAAAATAACTTGACCAAATACCTTAAAAATTAGTGATAGTTCCAGGAGCCTCAGCTGTACTTTGTGTTTAGGGCTAATTAGCAAATGTTAGCATTGCTAAATTAAGATGGTGACCAATAGTAAACAACGTCCTTCTTGTTAGTCCAATGGACTTTCTCAACCAAATCATGTTTTGAAATCTCTTTATCTAACCACTACATTTTAGTGCCGTCTATACTCAGGGTTGAACCCAGTTTGTGTTCTTTTGAGTGATGTGTTCACACTCCAAAGTGTTTGGGTTGGCTACACAACTGCTGGTGCACTGGCTTCTTAAAATGTTTCGAAACACACTTATGAAGTTATTCATCTCAAACTTCTCCTCTCTCCAAACAGTAGAGAACTCCTTTGTGTGTTCTCAGGGGGAGTCGTGACAGAGACGGACACCCATGCTGTCCGCCTGTCAGTTAGCAGCAGGCACCGTCAACAGACCTCCAGCGATGGGGTCTGTCTGCTTCAGACACCAGATCTGTTCTGGTAAACTCGCTCAAGTTGGCTCCCATATCCAGAACATGAGCCAATCTCGAGAGCAAATGCTAAGTGCAAATAAAACTCTGAGATTCATACCCTCATGATTCCGTCTCTCCCTCCTTGCATGGTTCTCTCTCTCTGACCCTGCTGTGCCCTTGTTTATTTATTCCTTCTTCTCATTCTGTTTTCTCAGCCCTGTTTCCCCCCTTCCTCCTGCCTCCACTTGCTCTCGTCTCAAATTAGTGTCAAATTCCCCAGTGTGCTTGTTATGTTTGTTTCTAATGCAGTACCTACCAAATTACAAGTGTCCTATTCTTGGATGCCTTCTATCAGTTCTCATTCATGTGTAAGAGGGCAGCTCTCGGACAGTAAAGTAGCTCCATGTGTGTGTGTTTGTGTGTCTGTGTGTGTCTGTGTGTGTGTGTGTGTCAAGGCAGGTCAGTCATGAGAGCGGAGTGCCTGCATTCCTCTGTGTAGTACTAAATCCTCATGGGATAGACCTCATTAGTGGACTAGCTGTTCCCAGGCTGTCTCATAGCCACTGCTACAGCGTGTGTGTGTGTCTCTGTGTGTGTGTCAGTGAAAGTATTTCTTCACACTTTTTTTGTGTCCATGTCTTCTTGTGGCTTTTTTTTTGAGAGTCTCTGCTGCATGTCATCTTCTCTGCTTGTCATTTCGTGATGCTCCTGTTATATGCTGTGTTTGTGAGTAGTTTCAAAAGACAGGTTCGACTCTGTAGCGGGTTTCCTGCCTGTGTTTTGACATGGTGTGTGATACTCAGTAAGGGAGCAAAGGGAGGTCAGTAAAGTCTACAAGGGCATGAGATGTACTCAAGGGACTAGCTTTCCTGATGGACTCTTCTCAGCCTCGGCGAAATCGTACATGCATGCACACACGCACACGCACTCTTTTCACCATGCTGTCATGTACTAAAGTGTCCCTGAGAGACACTTAACACATCACTCAGTGACTCTGTGTTCCAGACATAGCTTTGACCCCCCGCTGTTGACCCGGGCTGGGCCTGACAGCTTCTCATGTCACATTCTGTCTTTGGTTTCACTTTATTTTTCAGCCGGAGGAGAGTGAGACGAGAGAAGGGGGAGGGGTAAGAGGGGAGGTGGGTGTGTTCAGGGGGAAACGCTCTGTTCTGATTTTTCAAAATGTGGAAGGAGAATGCTGCCTTTGTTGTGCAATAGCAGACGACAGATATTTTTTTTTCCACTCCTCATGACCAGAGTGCACATTTAGCCACTTTGCACATTCTTGTGAATATATCTTACCTGAGACATGAAGACTGCAGCTGCCTTCTGTTTATAGAGAGAGAGAGGGAGAAAAAAAAGTATCACTTCTACTGTAATATGTGCCGTAAAGGCTGAGGCTTCACTTCGCTATACTTTAGACATGAAATCTAATCTGTCACTATTAGTACTGTATTATTTTTTTTGTTGCCTCCGTCTTGGCTCTAAATAATACTGTAAGATGAACAATAAAACAGGAGCCTCACCATATGTGCTGCCTGTCCGTTTATCTTTCTGCTTCACATCTTCTGCCCCTGACTCATAGGAGGATCTGTTACTGAGTGGGCAACAAACACAGGGTTGCTGCCGTCAAATCTACTTTAAATGAATGCACGTTTTTAAGGACAGAGCAGGCGGCAAGTTACTTTCATCAGCAATACTGAATGTCAGTAACATAGAAGTCCTAATGTTGTTCCTCATTTACTGCGGTTTTTTCTTCTTTATCAGAAGTAAAAAAAGACTTCAAATAACATATCAGTCGATGGTTAAATTAATCTGTGGCTAAGGTTCAGAAATTGTTTTCGGAGTTAAACTTCATAAAAATTGTTTGATATTGTAATGAACTGAGGCAGAGATAAGGCTGATGGGTTGCAGGTTATGGCTGATAGCAGTGCGGTGTTATACTAGGAAGTGGTTGGCCAACTGTAAACACACTGGCTGCTCACCCGGCAGAAACCTGAAGTTGGCCAACACACAAACAGACTAATCATGACCCACGCTGATACCAGGCCGCTGGCTGACGAGAGGCACGGGACACGAAAACAAGACAAGACACAGACGTCAGTGAGCTGACATAGACACACAAAACGCACACGGAGCCACACGCCAAGGCTGAAGCGACAGAGAGCTCCTGTACAGGCCCAAGCCAAGGCCTCCCTCACTGATCACAACATGGCTCTGTCTGATAAGCATCTTACGCAATACATAGATGCAAGTATGCACTCACACGCAGACACACATACAGCGCACAGTCTTTGTCACTCTCCTTCCCATTCCTTTTTGAAAGCGGATGATTTCAACATCATTATCAACAGCCATGGGGAGGGATAGATTGGCAGGCAGAGCATGAGGCCAAACATGGATATCAGGTCCAACACATAACACACACACAAATCAGAGGCACAAACAGTAAACATGACTTGACATGACTCAGTGTACTTGTATTCAAGATATGCACTCTAAACCAGATCCCTCTGCTTTAGTATATGAAAGAACATTTAATACTAGACTTAAAACTCAGTGTCTCATATTTGCTGCGAATGTGACCTTAAACCTTCTAATCACAGTGTAAGACAAACTCTAACCAGATAAATAACACTTTTTTGCATGCATGGTTGGCCTTTTCCAGGTCTTTTATCTTTTGCGAGGATACGTACCCATACATCAACATCAGTCTGTAGAGAACACACACACCCACCCACATACACACCAGGTTTCTCACTTCCCTCTTATTCTTTGCAAACAGTGATTTATGCTGAGCGGGGATATCCAAGTGACGCCACTATCAGGCATCAGGCGGAAAGTAAATAAGAAGTCACTTTCTGCTTTATCACCACCAGATGATATAGTGTAGCAGAGCACAGCGGCGCAGTGCTGACACATACCAATACACATACAGATTTAAAACCACCGTATGCTTTCTTAAAGCACAGGCGTCCCTTGATTTACGTTTGTACCTGTGATCCCGGGATACAGGACAGCTACTGTACAGTAACTGCTATAACTTACTGCCCTTGACAACAGGTACACTGCTTTTCATGTTGGTGCATAAATCAGAGAGATGGGAGCATGAGTGGTTACTGTACACATGTTGGGAAGACATTCAAGAGCAGCTCCAGGTCCCCTCTCTTGGTAATAGCAAACACGTGACTAGAAGCATGCGTACAGTGGTTCAGCAGTGAGACATGAAAACATGTAATCTTGCTTAAACGCACACATGGACATTGCACATGTATAAACCCCCCAAAAGAGGAGGGGACAGGGATTCTATGTTTTTACCCTATTACTTAAGGGTTAAAGTTTTTTTTTTTGTAAATGTTTATTGTTAAAACAAACAATTTTTCTAAGTATAATTAACAGATCTCACTCCTCTGGCTCCTTAGTCCTGTACGGAGCAGTTTCTTGGATCATTGTTTCTTTTTTGGGTAATTTATGTGAAGATTGAAACCTTGCTGTGTTAAATTAAATTAGCTGGGAGCTGTCGTTACACTTTGTGGATCTTTTGCAACACACATGCTGTTATAGGAAAAAAAAACACACATTTTGCTCATGCACACACACACACACACACACACGCACACACACACACACACACACACACACACACACACACACACACACACACACACACACGTAATCTTGTTTGCTGGTGTGAAACCCAGGGAATGTGGCAGGGTTCAGAGTTCTTAGAACACTAGCAACACACTGTGGGCCTACCAGATGAACCACAGAGTTTGAGACACACACACACACACACACACACTGAAACATACACATGCAATGGCAGCGCTGTCAGTGAGTCAGTGTGTGAGTCACACTCCGGCTATGCTGCCTCTTGATTTTATAACAGCCGCCAGCACGGCACTGTATTTAATATTCCAAACAACTGTAGTGTAGGACTCTGTGGCACACATGCACATATATCCACATATGTAGACACTCTACTTCAGTTTGTACATTTGTACACACACATATGTGTACAAACACAATATTTCCTCTGGCCCAATGTGTCTGCACAAATAAGATCAAGTTATATCGAGTTATACTGACACATGTACACATAACACACTCACTTCATGCCTCTTCTCCTTCATTCAAACACACAGAGGCACACTCGTCGTTGGGGATGACTGCAAATGAGTCAGAAGAGGAGAGGAGGGAATCCTTACCTGTTTGTGTGCCAGATCTATAGGAAAATATGGTCCTGCACCACAGATGCTGACTATGTTACAATTGACCCATGAATCCCTCCCCTTTACCTTCTCACAGGAGATGTTTGAAGCTTTTGAAGGAGCAAAGTATGGACAGGTGTGCGCATAAAATATCATTCCAAGACATAGCCCTAAATCTGTGTCTGCTTCTGAGGTGGAATATTAAACCCCCACCTGTTTCACAGTGCTGAACTGGCAAAGCATGTACAAAACACTGGCAGTTATATGGTGAATGTCAAGTATGGATCAAAAAGGACTGAAACATTTTGCAAAGCCTTCATAGCTCAGTCAGTTTTTATGTCGTACTTGTTTACAAAACCGGCACTGTCATTAAGGTGGAGACCAAAATGATTCACTCATAAAGTCAAGTTTTAAATGCTAAAAATACATTACATATCCAAATGTTTATGTCTCACAGTTCAAAGCTCAGTTTTGTGGCTTTCAAATTGCAATCAGTCTGCTTCTCATGGGAGGTAACTGATAAGAGGCAACTAGCTCACACTCACTGCAGCTACCCACAGGTTGAAAAAGAACACAATGTCTCCATACCCAGGTTTCCCAAATTACACAGTTCAGGTAAGAAAACCTTTAAACGTCACCCCCTGGTGGCAGATTAGAGGAAGTGACCAACCTCCCGGCCATTCAAAGGAAAGGTTTTCTCAAACCTTGGAAAAAGTATTATTTATTCAGTAGGTGTTTTACTGTGGGGACTGTGAGGTTCCATTTACTGTTGAGTGTGCAAGGTACTAGGAATTTAGATCGATGTTTGGAGTAGAAAAACCTGTGGCACACGAGTATGCTTCTGGCAAAGTAAGATCAGTGGCTCAGGGCTCAAGGGGAAAGTATTGCATATGAAAGCAGCTGCGTGAGACTGACGTGTGCCGCGGGTGTTGGATTTGATAGGAGTGATGTGACGCTGAGGGGCAACGAGTCAGACTCAATGATAAGGACCTGGGGGGAGGAATGACCTCTCTCAACTGTCCCTCTCTCCCCCTCCTCCTTTCTCTTCACATCTGGTTCCTTGCATGGGTATCCCGGTTTGCTTTTCAGCATTTGTTTTTAACAGGCAATGAGTCATAACCACCTCATCTCCCTTTGTACCTTTGACTCTTGGCTAACATGAACATTCGTCTTTCTTTTACCACTTGCCTTTCATGATTCCATTCTTTTGATTCTTTCAGACCTTTTTCTTTCAGCGGTCACTGTCCATTCTTCTATCCTGTGATCAGGGAGTGGAGCCTTTAGGTTTATCTGCAATTGGAAAAGCTCTCTGACTCACCCGCTCACACAAACACACACTTTTATAGGAGATGACTCATTGCAACACAGGCCATTCAGATCCACAGTACACCAAAGTCAAACTGGTACGTGAGTGTGTTAGTGTGACTGTTTGCATACACATTAACCTTTATATGTATTAAGGTGCTGTTGTGCAGAGGGCCAATGACACACCACCTATGCAGCTTTTATCTCACGGAACCACTGAGATAACCTGTGTTGCTGCAAGGGAGGTTTTGGTAGCCCTCATATTTGTTACATAAAAAACAAAACAAACAAACAAAAACTGTTGTTGTTGCTTGCAAGACGGCACCATGACTGAAATAAATTTGCACATATTGTTTGTCAAACAGATATATATGCTATAAACCTGTAATGTGCATGTGTCTGAGTGTGCAAGTCCAGAGGCAGAAGAGTATTCGTCATGGCAGCCGAGGAATGATAAATGTGTTGGGTGACTCATGCTAGACACACATAGGAGCCATCAGCTGACACAGTGGCAGCAGCCTCCACTGTGACAGACAACACATTCTGTAACACATGCACATAATTGGTGTTCTACAGTGCCATATACACATACAGAAGCATGTCCCCAGTCACACACATATGCACATTTATATCCCGATAAACACAGACAGCATAGTGCAAAATGTCCCCAACTTCATTAGTGTTACTTTTGCATGTCTGTGGAAGAGATGAGTCACTTTCAACTGCAGTCGTCACGTAACTACTGTCACTTAGACTGATTCACACTCTGAACTATTTCTAAAATAACAATCAAGCGCTCTGCTGGCATGTTTATTATTTTTATGCAAAGTGACTAAGGGTACACCATGTACTTATTATAGAACAACAATTCACTGGAACAATGAAGAACATAAAAATGTGTTTTTAGTTTTTATTCATAAAGACGAGTAAACATAAAATGCACATTTTAGCATTGTGCATGATATAAAAATATAGAAAAGACAAATGGTAGTAAAGAACATCATGCTCTCCTACAAAGCATCACGCGACTACAGTTCATCATCACTACAATACTGCTCAGAACACCTGTGGGTGCTGTGATTTTGGCAATGACACAGCTTTTCTTTCACAACAGTATAAAACAGTTAATACATTATTTGATATCCTCTCTGTTCCATACAGACAAACACAAAATTAGACAATTTAAGAGATTTTAATTTTCATCATCCGTGTCCTCCTCTTCGTCCTCGTCATCCTCATCCTCCTCTTCAGAGTCATCTTCATCCTCGTCCTCCTCCTCTCTTGTCTGCCGACCACAAGCTCTTTGTTGCTGTGACAACAAATACAGTCACTGTCCCACTAAAACACTTAACAGGTAGTCATTAAGCACAATTGGTGCTTCCATGGGATCTGTTACCTCCTGATAATTTCTCTCGATGGTTGGGGTTAAGAGCAAAAAAAATACAGGACCAGGTGTGAGCACACCACTAGACGCACTGACACCAATTCCTCTGGTTACATTCGTCGTTACTTGTACAGTAGTACTAGATGAACATAAATATGTCCAATGTCAAAGGACTTCCAAGTTCATATGGTAGTATGGGTGTAATCAAAGAACAAGACTCTCCATGTGGTGTCATGTTTTATTTTTTGTTAGCATTTTTTCTCTGTAGTTTTTTTTCCAGTCTGTAAGCAGAGTCTGCATTCCACTTTTCTAGCTGTATACCTGACTACAAGTGTGTTTTCTGTACAGCAGTGAATGCAGTTTTTTCCAAGATAAAATCAAACTTTATCATGGAAACAAAACATGAACTCAAGACGTGACACAGGATGCTTTTGAGACACATTCTGATGACAGGTGTGAGTTGCAATCTGCTTCTGTGCACTACAATCTGGACATCTTTAAATAGAAGATACTACATCTAAACACACCCTATGAGACCTGAAGAAGACAGTTCTTTAATGATATCAAATGATACTCCTCATTTAGTGAGAAAGTGAAGACTAGATGTCCAGACATTTTTACAAGTTAGCGAGTTAGTGCAGTGCCACTATTAAGATGCTGCAGTAACACTGTGAATCTATGAGGAAATGCATGATGTTACTGGCATGCTGTGACATGTGGAAATTCAAACTGAAAGATGGCTGGGGTGATGCTGCGCATAAACACTGGCGGAACTGATAAGACTCACTGTTATCGAGCACCAGTCTCTACTGGTATGAGGAAAACTACTGGGTTCAAAAAAGGAAGAAGGGATTTTTTTATTTCATCATCACAATGAAACTTGCAACTGTCAAAGTCAAAGAAGTTAATGAGCGATCTTCTGGGGAAATTCTACGTTTGTATCAGATATTAAAAATCTATGCACTGTCTGCATCTTACCTGCAAGGTCCCTGATGTACTCAGGAAAGACCCAGTCCGATCAAGCGAGGTTTTGGAATTTGCTCGCACTATGTCTAATCGTGACTGGTAGTCAGGGGGGTGCAGCGAACTCCTGAACACCTGCCAAAGACAGTAGGAGGCGCTAGTCTTTTCCACAGAGACATAGGGGAATACGAGCAATGCCTACACACACACACACACACCTATGTGTGCACTGATTATATTGCAAGATAGCTGACCATGAATTTAAGGAATGACTGTAAAGAGGCCACGGTGTACACTGAATGAGCACACAGCTCACATAAATGCAGTTTAGGGATATTTGGCAATATTTTGGGTATTTTACATTACAGGTATATGAAACTACTGAGTTTCAGTATAAAAAAAAAAACACATAAAGAAGAAATACTCTACAATCTGGAATATCCAGCAAATCAACAGCTAGACTGGCATCAGCTTTGAGTCATATGCAAACAAAGCAGTTAAGGTATGCCTCTGATAACACAGCAAACTGCCATTTAAACCGCACCAATAGTTTTCACTTTATAGAAAATAAATTCCGCAAAGGCTCTTGATCAGGATTATCTTCATGCCTGTCATTGTGCCTTTTTCAGATGATTCAATCTCCGATGTTTTGTACTATGAGTCACTGAAAAACAGCCTTGTCTGGGTGAGGAGTTTCGCTTCAATATGAATGGAAGGGAGATGATTCAGTACAAAAACACACAGATGAGATGGCAAGGGGTGGAGGAAAATAGCACAAGGGCATCTGCAAGAGAAACCTTGCTTGCTGAATATCATTGATCCCTTGTTTTCTCACTACAGGCTTTGTCTCTTAAAATAGTTTGGTAAACCTCTCAAACCAAATTGTAAACAGAAGAAAGTAGCTAGTATGACTCTGAATTGTGCAGTAGTCACCGCAGGTTACTTCAGTGTTACCACATCAGTTAAGGGGTGTGGATTCTAGAGTACATATGAGCAATGAGCACATGAGTAATAGGTGCCTAAGACCATGATAGCATAAACTTGTTAAATATCAGGTTAATCAAGTACACAGCAGAAGGTGTACTTAAAGACTTGGCATATCCTTTTTCTCAAGTGTCGAGTCAGTAATTACACCTCAGATTCTCCTATACATAAACACAGTAATGCTGGCAAACAACTGGGCCATGGTTAACCTACCTCCAGGTCCTCCTCCTCATCCACACTATGAATGCTCTGGTAGGCCAAGGTGTATACCTCCAAGGCCTTGGCATGGAATGACATCTCCACTGTCACAAACTCACCAAATATTTTCTATAAGGGGAAAGAAAATGATAATATTTCAGTGCTGAATAGCCTTTGCCACTACTTAAATGAATCACAACTTCCTGCTGGACACAAGACATTACAAAGAGTTCTGAAATGACGAAGCAAGAATAGTTTCAAACTACTGAAGCTGGATTAAGAAGTGTGGGCCAATGTAAAAAAAAGACCCCCAAAATCATCACTGTCTGGTTTCACTTCACCGTCACCAACTGCTTCAACTGACATATATTTGCCACAGCAGAAACTGTAATTCTTAATTTGAGGTGGACAGAAAGCTGGGTGCAGCAGACCTTGATGTCGCGGATCTTCTGCTTCTCAAACTCGTCTATGGTCTCCTCCAGCTGCCTGGTGGTCCGTGTTGCATCCATGGTGGCTCTCTGGAGCTCACTTTCAGCCTGATGGCAAAACAAAAGAAAATACAACATATCAAACTAATAGAACAAATTTGGGCTAAAATGAGAAAAGCATCAGTGTTTTCACAATGATGTATTAACTTTAATCTCCAACAGCATCCCTTTGTGCTTGTTAATTCTATTAGAAAATAAGTACTTAATGCGTGAGCTAATTTTCTATTTGATAATACAGGAAATCACTAAAAAATTGTGTCATTAATGTGAAGCACTACTGGGCCAGTATATAGTCCAGTAGTGAAACTGTAGGACCACCAGTTTCAGATGTGCAGTTCCTGTCCAACCTGTGTCAGTTACTGACATGATAATATGCTCCTTCTGCAGGAAGGGAAAGTAAAAGCTCCTGCAATTTTGACACCTGTGTATCTTTCAAACATGCAATTTAGCAAATTCACTACACACACAGAGAACAGAAGAACAAGAATTAACTGCTGTTATTACTTTCATTTCCTACAGGTGTTGTAGACTGACACATATAGAGATGGTCTGACGCCACAGCAACACCTGCCTGCAGTTGGTGTGTGAGTTTGTGAGTGAGGTACAAGTCACTCCTATGATGTACTTCACTAATAATAAAGAGTAATGAAAGCAATAACAATCTGTAGCTGTCACTGCATTTGACAGCCAAGCATTCATTGATGGTTCCTGTTGGAGTTGTTACACCTCTCTTTCATTTATCACAAGTGATGACACACACAGATTACATGGGACACACCTGAGACTGAAGGCTTGGTTAAGGAAACAAAACATAAAAATATTTCCTTGCAGTCTATGTTCATTCTGTTTCTGTAAGTGGATCGTTATTATTATTATCATCAAAAACTAACTCAAGAGTTAAGCTCTACCCAATGTGTCACCTGCACTAAGATGTATATGTATATAAGCAGTTTTAGTTTTTGTCTCTTCGCTATTAGAGAATTGGAGAATAGAAAAGAAACAAGGGAAGGATACAATGATCTGCCTGTCTGAGGGGTTTCTTTGTCTGGTCCTCTCAAGCTGAGCCATCTGTTTGGCTTCTCTGTCTCTGGCACTTTGAGTCGTCTTCAGATCCTCCTGCATGGATGCACAAGCACACAAGGACACAGTAGTCAATGATAGTCAGTTATAGTCAGTTATTTAGACACTAAGGACATAATCTAACAAGTATTTGGTTTACCTCACTGTTTCCCAATCAAGTCCTTAAGTACAGCCTGTCATGCAAGTTTGTGTGTTATTTTTACTCTGAAACAGTTGGTAATGTTCAAGGAATGGGTTGCATGATATATTGTTTCAGCTTTGACAGAAATTTAAAAATAACAAAGTTAAATAACCAAGCCGGGTTTAATTACATTTTGGCACACTCACTCTGTCTGTACAAGGCAGACTGATTCATCAACAAGCTAAGATGCATTGCATGGATTTTTAGCAACTACTTTAAAATCTGACAAAGGCAGAGTATGAAAGTATTTTAGTTCGAATAAATATGACCAAAAAAACAAAAACTGATTCTCATAAGAGTGCTTTGCAGCTGTGGGCAACATGACAAGACAACATGACTAACATGATCATTTATGGCAACACCATCAATCTGTATATGACAACGGTAAAGTCAGAATTGAATGAAGTAGTAGATCATGGCATACATCAATTTCAGAAACTTCCCCTGATGCTGCATTGTACAAAACAGACTCCAATTGTCATAAAGAAACTCGATACTCTTCATACCATTAAGTTACTACATAATACTGCCCTCATGTGGCCATACAGCAGTACTGACAACAACAGTAACTTCATCTGTGACCCAAACTATGTCCCCACCCTAATCCTCACTATGGAGTGACGTAATCATCATTGCATCCTTGTGGTGTAGTACTGTAAAATAATTTGGTAACTGGTTTCTCTCTGAGGAATAATTGTACTAATTACAATTTGCAATCATTCCACAAGGATCAAGGATGTTGCTTTTGTCATTCGGCTCATTTGCAAGTGTAGAAGTCTACATAGCTGTGGCTCACAGTAACACTTACCCTTTTGCGTTTCACAACAGCTCCATAACTTTTTAATGGCTCTATGACTTTGGCTTCAAGTCTTTCCACCTACAAGGCAGATAAAGTCACATTAGGTCCTGTCTTACTGAGCAAATTTAGACTTTGACTGTAAACATGAGATTTAATGGGATCAAAGCAGCAAAAAGTAAATTAGTGTAGTTTTACCTCAGCTTGGCGGTAGTCTTGAATCTTTGCCAGGTGGTCAGCATACTGCTTCATACCCCTCTTCAGGTTTGGCGTTTCTGTGTCTGCATACAAGCCGATTTCACGGACCAGGAGGTCTGCCTTGTCTCGTAGCCTGGCTGTTTTACGGACATAGGCAGCAAACATTTGGCACATCTCTCCAAAATGTTTCTCCACATTGGTGATGTTTTCCTGGATCTTTCTTGTCTGGCTGTCCCTGGAGCATGTGAAGGACAACATGAACAACAGTAATCAAACAGTAGTTTAGCTAAGTGCGTGAGGACACACAATCACATATTACTGTGAAGAATAAATTGCTACATTTCTTGTTTGAACAATAAAGCATGCGAGTATTTTCTAGCTTCATTTATGTGTAACAGGTCATTGATAATCAAAACATCTCGTACATGTGATGTACAGTTTTTGTTTTTATTTTATCACTGTTGATGACACAGAAACTTAACCAGCAATGTGTAAAAAGACCCATTTATTTTATCAACAGCTGTTTTTTAGTATACTACTTGACATTTTCCAGCAGGTAACAGCGTGTGCGCTTCATTTTGAACATTGTTGACAGGCCGTATTAGCGGTCTGTGGCTGATGAATACAATAAACATAATTATCATGGTTTACACCTACTGAAGAACATCCCGTTAACTGGAACATCCCCTAGTAAGTGTAAAGCATGCAATCGGCAGCTAGCTAACCTACTTTTTTTATCCTCGCTGCCAATGGATAGGTTGATGTTTGTAAACGCTAACGTTAACTTACAAAGCACTAGTAACGTTAACGGAGGGTTTAGTTTGATGTGCTGACCGTCTTACCTCGCTCTTGCATCAGGCGTACGACTCATCTTCACAGAAATGCAGTGAACTAAATGCAGTCAGTGTGCAGCAAAGTTTATCGACACCAAAAACGAACGCTAGCTAACTATGCTCTCTCCCAGGCTAGCACGCCAGTCTGTCGTTTCCATGGAGTTCTTAGGCACTTCCGCTTGAGGATTGCATTCTGGGAAATCGAGTCGTTTGTTCACCACTGTTTGCCCGTTGCACTTTTCTCCTTGATGAAGTTTAGCTACAGTTGCAAGTTCTCTTACCTCAATGACACAGCCTATGGAGAGGTAAAAGAAAGGCAGGCAACATTTAAACAAATACTGTGCATGCCTGAGTAAATTTACTTAACTGTGCTGTGCTGAACTGTACTGTTCTAGCTGTTCTTCATTTCATGCTACTTTACACTTCTACTCCACTAATTTCAGAGGGAAATATTACACCTTTCACTAATCGTTTATAGTTTATTCTTAGTTTATTGATAAATTAATGCATTGTAAAAACATTCAAAATTGGCTATGTGACCAACTACAACATAATATGCTGGCTACATGAAAATAATGATCAAATAATTATAGCCTTTGAAGAGGACATTTTATTTAAGCTGTACTCTCATTTTTCATACTGGACAGCAGGTAGACTGTGTAGCAGAGTTATCCACAGCCCTTTAAAAATGTACCTCTCATTCATCCAGATGGCAGTGGAGCTACCATGCAAGACGCTAGCTGGACCATCAGAAGCAACTGGGGTTCAGTGTCTAGCACAAGGTGGGGATCGAACTGCCAACCTGCTCTATCTTCTGAGCTTCAAGCAGAATACTCTATGCTTATGTAAGTAAAATTGAATGCAGGACTTTTATATATATATATATATATATATAAATTATTATTTATTAATTTTTTTTCAATATGGAATTACTAGTAATAGATTCCAATACTTCATTATTGCAACAAAAAAATATCTTTGGTTCTTGCTGTAAAGTATAGTTGACTCTTCCAGACGTGCTCTGTCTGTCGTTGAGACAGTGACCACTTATTAAATCAGTAGTAGTGTTTTTATTCTTATGAATCCCTCATTCATACACATACATGTTTTTCTTCAACGGTTTTTTGTGACCCTATATAAAGATCATTCCTTGGGCTTCTTCGGGAAATCTGCTCAGAGTATATAAACATTTGAAGACTGCTGCTCTCACCTGTACCATTCCTGATTTTGACTCTTAGGTCTCACAGTTAAATTATGAGATGGAGTCCCACTCTTATCACGCTAACAAAAGACAAACTGTTAAAGCACTTATGTAAGCTTTAATATTGTGTCATATTAACCAAAATGTCAAACAAGCAATCTGATCGTGTCCGTGGTTTATTTCCCAGGCAGCAGGAAGTGGATATCCCTTCTGGGTGAATCCAAATATTTGGCTATGGTTTCTATAATTCCCAAAATAGATCAAGGTACATTGCCCACATTGCAACAAAGAGGGCCACAAATAGTCCTTTTCAACAACAGCTTGACTGTTTTGGAACGGGTGCCAAGAGCAGACTTTGTGATCACTGAAATGAATGGAGGACTCATTGTAATTCCCTCCTCTGTGTTTGGGAATGCATGAATGTCACCAGCTGCCACGTCTGCTCCTCTGTGGAAAATGTCCAAAAACCTTAATTATCACGCTTAATCATCCATGGGATTGAAGCAGGGGAGATCCCACTGTAACAGATTGGCGATGTAAAACATGGTCATTGCATTGAGCTGTGTGCCTGGAATCCCAAGAGGATTATATACTGGTTTATACTTTCTGGTACAGCTGATGCTGGTATTGATTCATTTTTTTTGGTTAAATGCTTCCGATATAGCCTTCCTCTGCTGCAGCTGATGGCTGATTACACCCTGTTCTTTATTTTATTGTTTGCTAATTTAATGAAAATATCATTTTAAACCAGGATATCTGATGGCATGGTGGTATCCTACATGCTGTCTTTTGCTCATTCAAGTAACCACCCTTAGTTTAGTGATCATTATAGAGTGAATTCCCTGGAAAAAATATTTAATAAGTGGAAGGTAAACCTAACTATTGTTCTAGACCATACACATGCACAACAAAATTAAATTATGTTTTACTCAGCTCAAAAACCATGGATGAAAACATAAGACACAAGATACATGTTCAAAACAAATAGAAGTGCAACTTTTATGTTTATTATTGTAAAGCTCTGTGTGTGTGTGTGTGTGTGAGTCTGATTATGTAGTGTGTGTGGCTCTGAATGTGTGTGTATGGATGAGGTTGAGGAGGCCACTGGCTTGGGGCTCTGTTACAGAATCTGGCAGTTCTGCACTGTTTTCCACAAGACTGTTGTTACTGATGTTTAGGTTTCTAAAAAGGAGTCCCATCATGTCTCCCAGTTAAAAAATTTCTTCTCAGAATTTTTGAAACATGACCAGATTACAGTAAGAAGAGTCTTACAGACAAAGACGTTCCTCAGCTTCTTGAGTGTGATTGCATCGCTCAACCACACGATGGCAATCCACTTCCATCCGTGAATTAGCCTGAGACGCAGTGGATTTGTCTGGTTACAGGTGGATTCTGAGCTGCTTGAGAGGTATTCCTTCATGGCCAAAAATATTTCACCGACTCGCGTCTCTCCTTACCATCTTCATCATCACATGTTTACATTACTCAAGACTCTCTGGCAGGAACCCAGGACTTAAAATCCCTGAACATATAACAGATGCCAGTCTAGCCGACGTCCTACAGGATCTTTGCGTGTGGAACGAAGCCTGGGGATGTTGAGTTGTTTGACTTGGCTGCTGGTAAATGTATTCATGAGTGGTGGCATCTTTTTAGACTGTGCATCTGACTTTCTTAAAGAACAGATGGTGTTGTTTTCAAACTACCAATTAGCAAGGAGAGGGCAGCAGCCACTAGCAGCAGCAGCAGCAGCTCTCTCTGCCTCTTTCATGCTCTCTTGTCTCACTCTTGCCGTCTTTGTCCCTCTGTGCCCTCTTGTTCAGTCTCCAGCTTTCTCTGTTTCTCTCTTTCTGCCCGACACTCCCCTTCTGCGGCTCTCTACGCCACAGCGGCAGTGCGACACTGGAGAGATGTGTGACCTGCTGAACAGATTGGGAGTGACATATGTCAGACGTGGGGGGACTTAGTGGGGCAACCAAGTATGTGTCCCCCAGCGTGCTTGCGTATGTGGATGTGTGTGTGTCGACTCTACCCCTTCAGGTGTAAAGTCCTGGTGTGAACACCCCAGACTCGAGGCTGTCCTCCCACATAGAGGCACACATAAGGCTTTAGATTCCCTGTTAATAACAAGAAGGAGTCTGTGGGAGGCGTGTATGTGTGTGTTTGTGTTCAGGGACACTGAGGATTATGAACAGTGTGATATCTTGTTTGCCACTTGGTGCATAAAATGAAATTACAAGCCAAGAGTCAATATCTCATCATGCTGATTTTGGCTAACCTCGCTCTCCTTCCTTTAACTGCCACATCCCTCTGACTTGGCAGAGGGACACAGCACTGCTCTCTTGAAGAAATTAACCCTGGAATATCCAGTGGGAAATAAATCAACCCTCTCTCTGTACTTCAAACTCAGTTTTCAGTGTTATAACTTTTAACTAGTCCTTAAATTAAAAATGTATTTGTTCTCAGATGCAATTAAATGCTCCTCTGGAGAACATAGCAAAATTCCCAAATCTATCAAGACGACAGTCCTGTTCAGTTCAGCTTTTTACCGTCAGCGAAACTTTATTACAGCAGAGCAGCTTTGAATTAAATTCACTGATGTAGCAAACCTTTCCACTGCCACAGCAACATCTTCCCTCCGTCCTGATGAATTCTTTATGTCGATGTACATTATTTTGTCATCACACATAGATAAGAAGTCCCAGATCTTTTCTTCACAGACAGAATCACGTATTTCAGATATGAAATTCAGTGGTATTCCCTTTTAACTCCGGCAACCTTGAACAAAAGTCCTCTCTCTGCAGTTAAGCGCGTGCTTGAAGGGCAAGCCAACGCAGACACGGTCCAGTGCTTTTATTGACCCAATGAAAAACCTCTCCGTGTCTCCAGGGGCCCGGAGCTCAGGTTAGGGTCTTTGTTGTCTGCGTTCATTAGTGTCTCCTTCGCCATCTCTCTCTCTTTTTCCCTCTCTATCTCTCTTACTCTCTCTCTGACACTTCTTTTTCTTACTCCCTCACTCCCTGTCTGCTGCTCTTTTCCCCCGAGGAGCTGGCGAAGAAAATGTCACCAGATCAAATTAGTGGGAGCCTCCAACACTGCCTGTCTGCCTCTGTCTGTCTATTCCACCGGGTGATTGCTTCACTCATGGAAGTTTCAAGAAGTTTATTCGTGTCCAAACTTTATCTTCCCCAGGTATGATACTCTGTGACTCTAGTGGTAAAGCGATTTTTCTTGAAGTGAATTTTCAGTGTTTTTCACCACTGGATTGTTAATATTTTTTTCTTAGTTCTATCGTCATCGCAACTCAGGTTTACACTGGGCAACCATCTAAAGGAAAAGGGAAATATGCTTGTTTTCTTTCTTGCTGACAGATATGAAGCTGGAGAAAGAACATGGTTATTATAGGATGGAATAAATTAACAGTAACAATAACAGTATATCTCGTTTATCTGTACAAGAATTGTAGAGTAAAAGTGATGAGTTGTGGTTTTATGGGGGTATAATGTGCCAAAACGTCACTGCCCCCGACCAAGAAATAGTTAGCGCCCCATAAAACCACAGCTTTTAGTTATGACACTTTGATTTTTGAACAGATTAAACAAAGGAAATATAACATATTAATTATGCTTTAGATGTGCTGAAAGGTGTCTTTTTTAATCCTTGCACAGATCCAGGCTTGCTGTTTCCACTGCTTCGAGTCTTTATGCTAAACTAAGTTAAACTAACCAGCTAGCCAATCAATTCTGGCTCCAGGTATTTATTTAATGTATTGATTGATCTTTTCATCAAAATTTCAGCATGAGAGCAAATTTGCAAAAATGTCATAACTGTTTCTCTAAATGTTTCATATATGACTTTCAGGATCTCATCGACTGTCCCTTTACATTCTGAAAAAGCCTTTATCTCAGGCCCAGTCCGATTGCAGTGTCACCACCACCATATAACTAATTCATAGCACATTCCATATTCATAGCCTTCTTTACTTCACTGAGACGCATCGGACATAGTGATTTCTCTCTGTCTGGCCTTATTTTCCTTAATGCATTTTAGTGGAGCAAGAGGGAGTGTAGCCAGACTTCCATCTTTGCAAACAGATGACTTTAATGCATGTTAACCTTGGTGGCAGTAAAAGCCCCTCACCATTCTTCCTCTTAAACCATATAGTGTCTATCAGAGTCCATTGGGGTTGAAACTGGAGCACTTCCAGGACTCCTCACCTACCGACCGCAAAAGGGCCTTGATTGAAAATGACTTCAGACTATTGAAAAAGAGAGAGAGGCTTGGTTGAGGGCACAATACTGGGTGTGTTTAATAGTGTAAAGAGGTGGGGAAAAGATTGTTTGTGTGGTCCATTTATCCTGCTGCATGTTAACTGAATTAATGTAACGCAGGCTAAATTTAGGCTAACCCCAAACCATTTAAGTAAAAAAGAGCAAACAAATAGAGGAAAAAGAACAAGAAACCAAGAGGTCGTGAGCAAGAATGAAAGGAACACACAGAAGTCCATTTTCATGGTGCTCCATCACTGCCGGATGAAAGTGGCCACTGTCCTACTGCCATCAGTATGCAAATGGTAAAAATGGCCCTTGAGTGTGGGGAGCAGTTCCCTCAAGTGCATTCATTAGCCACCGTTAGCATAATTGATTCCCAGTCCTGCCATAAAACTGGTCACTCCCTGCGCCTCTCGCTCTGGGGGATCCTCTGGGGACTTCACGGGCTAACTTCAATCATAAATCATTAAAGGACACCACTAGCCAATGGACTGTGCCAAGACCCCAGAGATGTGCAAGCAACAGTAACGCTGTCACTGATGTCTAAATCATCAATGTGACATATAAAGGTGCCTACAGGCTGACATATCCTACACTCTGCCTCTCTATCCTCATTTCTTAACTTGGTGTCATAAAAATGTATGTTCTCTATAATTAGGCAGATGTACCCTAGCACAGCATATGTCTGAGATGGAGTTTTTGGAATTGTGCCAGAAATGACTGAGGTAATTGCATAACACATTTTTGTGATTTTTATAAAAAATTGTGAGTTACTTATAGAAGAAATAGCTTATGACTGTGTACTGTATGTTATGGTCATGTCATGTTTATTTCTTAGAGTAAGCTTAGATTCTTGTTCTTACGACTGAAAGAAAGAAAGAAATTTAAAGGCAAAACTGTTTTTCTTAACCAAGCTTGTATGAGGAATTTGTTAGTCTGCAAAACAGAAAATGTGGTAAAACCAGTGTGTATTCTATGTAGTGTACCTCTAGTCATAGGTGACTTTGGTAATTAAATGAACATCAGGACGGCAGACTAGTTACTGCAGAAGTCATGATGGCTATTAGCTTCAGCCGTATTTCTCCAGCATCACCATTCAGAGCAGGTGTGTGGCTTATTAAGGCTCCTATTAGAGAAAGAGAGAGAGAGGGTCTGTGTGGTAAAAGGTATTTTTTTCATTCATCCCTTCCAACCTTCCCTCCATCTGTCCATCCATCCAACCCCCCCCACCCCCACCCCCCCCACCCCACCCCCCTCCACCCCTTTTTACAGTCTAATTAAACTCATCAAGTTGTGCAGTGAAGGTTCCCAGCAGCTCACAGAGCTCACAGAGGCAGAGAGTGAGTGAGAGGGACAGACAGAGAGAAGAGAGTGAGGGGAGAAAAATAGCGGCGTGTTCATGATGTATCGCCACCTTGCAAAATAAAACATATTCATAAAGAATATTCATTACCTCTACCAGCTATCCCCCAGATGGCCAGAAAATTGGCTTTGTGTTGAGATGTGGATTCAGGCATGCATATTAATGGAAGACAGATGTAAACGCATATTCATATTCTTTGGCTCCTCTTTTTTTTTGTGACAGACAAAATGATAATGTATCCACTTAGGAGAGGGGAAAAGGGGCTCCATCCGGGAAGCAATTCACCTCTAATGTGCTGGTGGGTTATTGGCTTTTTGTCAGACTGGCAGTGTGTGTCCCTCTTTGTGTAGTGTGTATTTGTGTGGAGTTGTCCCATCTACATTTTAAATAAGTGCTCTCTCTCTCTCTCTCTCTCTCTCTCTCTCTCTCTCTCTCTCTCTCACTTACACACACACACACACACACGGCACGCACACAAACTCACACTTCTCAGTATGTAGCTGTATGTAGTTTGTGGTGCTGTTGAACTGTTACACTATACAGAGATGTGTTTCTGTTATTAGCCTACTCTCATTGAGATAGATGGGGGTGGACAAAAGACTGGAGACACTTAACAACATAACACCATACAATACAACAGCACCAGAAACTGCAGCTGAAAAAATGACTGTGCCGTTGATTCGACAACTTTCCAAAACGAAAGTTAAACAAAAGTTTAAACAAAAGCTGAACATTATCCCATCTTCATGAAGGTTTCAGGAAGATGGGATTTATTGCAGGACTATTATATTAGCCTGCGAACCTCTCGGCTAGGTATACATAATAAAGTGGCAATGGAGCGGTCATTATACAACACTAATGAAGCAATGATAATGTTATATGAATATTACAAATTTGTGACCATTTTTGACCAACAGTATCCCAAATACTGCTCATCAGATACTGTTCTGAGCCCTCATGACCCTGTCTTCATTACCTTTATAAAGTTCACATCACTGCCACCAGAGGACAGTAGCGCTCTCTCAGCCTCCCCCTTTAAGGCCACAGCACAAAACTCGTCTATCTTGCCTGGCATGGCTGAATAACTTAAATGCTGGTGGGATGTAAATCCCTGTGATATACATAGTTAGCTAAAAGAAAAAAGTGCAGGCAGAGAGTGTAGATTTTTGCAAAGAATCTGTATTTGTTTGGTCAAATTCTGTTGAGCTTCATGCTAAACACATGAAAGACACCACAAAATAGTGAAAACCACATGTGAAAAGGTGATATTTAATAACTGTTTTATGCTGCTGTCGTACCTAAAGCCGCTGCATAAATCCTCAATTACCCATCACTGTCTTCACTGTCATGTTTACCACCAAATCTTCTCAATAAAAAGCAAGTTTTAACTGAACCTCTAAAAAAAGGTGCCAAGGCCTATTTGCTATATTGATGATGTCACAGTATATTGCTGATCTTTGGGCATAAACATATAATGTTTTTTTTAGTATTTAATGCTGGACTAGTAGTTTGGTATTGTTTGGTATTTCTGAATTATGAAAATCCTAATTATATTACTATGCAAAACAGAGCATTTTGTCATGATACACAATCAAAACCATTCTAATAACACCCGTGACACAAATACAAAAGCCATTGGTCCAATAACTCACCCCAGAGCTCCCCTATACATATTAGATCTCATCGCCATGTTACAGCCTGTATATGTCACAGTTAGAATAGGGGAGGTTTTTAATAGAAACGGCCTCATAAACCCTCAATCCTGTAACAGTGCGCTGCTCAATTGGAATAAAACCTTCTTTGTGTAAGTGTGTGCCAATATGGAAAATTAAAGCCAGTTAATAAAAAGCAGTGCTAAATCAATGGGAGCCATAAAAGTTACAGGGCGATATTAAAATGTGGGGGGTGAGGAGGGGGGGGGCAATAGCGGCATTAACACGCTGGGCCTGAATTATCATGTTAATTTAATATCCAGTCTTCAAATGAAGCAGAAAGTCCAATAAAGGTCAATTAAGCAACTAGCCTCCCATCTCCATTTAGAGTTTTATGGCCTCATCTAAATCATGGAGCTGGTGCTGGGTGCAAGGGGCCCCACTGGCTGCTGAAGACCTTTGGGACTCAGTGAGGGCACAAGCTTTTAAGATCTAAGTTCATGACGCTGGTTAGTTTGGATTGGGACAGCTCTGTAATTCTAGCCCCACCTCGCCCCCAATAAGTACCCTGAATTATAGATGTTATTCTTGCTGCTGTGCACAAGAACAAGGTTTACACATTTTATGCAGCCTAAATGCAGCTGTTGGAGGCAAGGCAAAGTTGTATCCAACATGAACTTTCTACCCCTGTGGATGTTAAATGTGGGTGGTGAGCATGTTTTTGGTTCCATCACTGTGTGCTGCAGAGAGCAAGATAACTTTTACATCTGTGAAAACGGTGGCACTGTCAAACCTTCTGATTTCTCCAAAGGAAATATGAACTTGTTTCTCATTACACTTATAATTAAAAGACAATAACTGACCTAAAAATGACTATTCATATGCTCATTTATCTAGGCTATACCACCTTTTATTTACTTGTTGTTATCTCCCTTGGTAGTCACTCTTTTTACATATCGACCTTTAAGAAAACCAATTCATTGTCTATTTAGACCATCAATAATTAAGCAGAATTATTTTAATTGTTATTAATGCACTTATATTTTGATACAAAAATGGATTTCATCATCAAAAAGGATTCAGATTTGGTGGAGTGACTCCAGCCTCTATATTTGCAGAAAGAGACAAAATATGCAGTAATTACCACTGATCAGGGTTCCAAATAATGAGCTGTAACTTGTGTTAATCCCAAAGGTTTATTGCATGAAATTACTGTCTGCTTCATTCATATATGCATGTCTCCCTTCAGTGGATAAACCCTCTATGGTCCTATAGGATAGAATTATTGATTAAGCCAACCTTATGACCAGAAAAATCTGCTAATGCATCAAACAACCAACCGAAATGACAACTCATCTAACCTCTTCACTGTTGTAAGTGCGGTAACTGGAGTTTAAAATTGATCTCCACTGACATGATGGTGAATGAACAGTCAAAAGACTGATGAATAATTCTCTTGTAAGCACAATAGGTATCGACTACTTATTGACCTCTTCAAGCTCGACTGCTGCATTGACATGGCTTTATGTAGATCCATAGGCTTATGAATAAATCACACTGAGCTAGTTAGAACTTGTCTTTCAAGGTTCACAGTTAATAAACAAAAGGATGAGCTCTGCTGTTGTGTAATCTGAAGCACAGCACAGTTTTCATTGTTTCTGTAGGCAGTGAGAGCATGTGGATAAAGACTCCTCTGAGCAGAAGGTTTTCATGAACACTTCTGACTTCGTCATTATGTCAAGATGCACAGTGATAGCTTATCAATATTCATTAAGTGCAGTACATGTATGATGTTCTGTCTACAGTGATTCAGGTGAGCTTCCAAAGTAATAACATAACTCAGGTCATAATATATGCGTTATAAAGTAGGAATGTAGATGCTTAATCCTGCTCATTCTTTGTTTTGTCATCCTGACAGGTTCAGTTTCCATGATATTAGAGCTGAAACATTTAATCAGCGAATACAACAATTTTGATAACTGATTAATCTTATATGCCCATTTTTAAAGGTTACATAAGTCTTGCTATTGCTGCATAGCCTACGTTAGCATTACTTACCAGTCTAGAAGAAACACTGTGAGTTAAGCATCAAACTTCATTATTTTACTCACTAAGATCTGTCTCCAGTGGTGGAAAGCAACCCTTTTGTTTTTCTGCTTTATCTGCTTCTTGTCTTCTACTGAAGTAAGCATGCTAACTAGCGAGCCTCGTTGGCCCATCCCGTCACTTTCTAATAGCAAGTCACTGTAGCATCCAGGCTGCCCTGAAGAAGTAGTGCTACTCAGAGGGGATATCATAACCTCTTGTCTGGTAAATGCAACCATGGCTGAAGCTCTTGACAAGACCAGTAAGTAAAGCGGTAAAGCTAACTTTGGTTATGTAACAGTTGCAGAACTTACAAATAGCCCCTTTAAAGCAAAAATGTCCAAAATCCAACCAATCAAATGTGAACATTTTCTGGTTTTCTTAGTCTTCTGTGAACTCAATATCTTTGGGGCTGGGATTGTTGGTTAGACAAGACAACAAAATCTAGAGACGAAACTTGGACTCTGGGAACAATTAAAAACGGAAAATAAAGTGAAATAAAGTGATATTGATAGCGAAGATCAAAATTCAAGAAAATTTCACTGATGCCATTGCTTTGGGATAATGCTAAACTACAAACGCTGCCAAATCCCACATAACACTGATTGCTCATGAAACAGCAGTTGCAATGCACACATGGCTTGTGCATCTTTAAATACACTTTCAGTCTGTGAAACACCCCCATACAAAATGCATAATATGCAACAATTCAGCAAAATGTTACAGAGGAAAGTGAGCATCTTTTGCTTCGTTCCACATGCTACACATCTGGATAGTGTCTGGGCACATTACATGAGTGAATGGGTTAGTGACCCAGATTCTCTAATGGGATTTTAGGTGTCTAAAAAAATAGACTTGCTTTTTTTCAACTGACAGATGTTCCTCTTTGATAATTGCATAAACATTAAACCAATAAGACACTGATATGAAAGACATAAAAAAAATAACTGCAGATGCATTAGTATAGATTCTTTGGGATGGTGCTATGGTTTGATGATGTTTTTTTCAACTTGTATGACATTGTGATGAAACATTTATTCTGCGCTCGTAGCTTCTGCTCGAATGCTTGAAATCCTAAAGTAGCATTGCTCTCTCTTAGTGTGTTTCTGTATTAATTAGGGTGAAAATAAACTTGGGCCTTTGTTTACCAGAAGAAATAAGATATCAGTTATTCCAGTATGCCCAGAGAACGCACACACACACAGTCTGTGCTGCCTGAACATGCCTGTGAAGCCATGCTGTGCTGAAGGCAATCTGTCTCCCCCACCCATAACGACCATCTGTCATTAGTGTAGATCAATGGAGATGATAGATGGGGAGGGCTTGCTGTGCTGACAGAAGCACTGAGACAGGAGTCCAGGAACGACCACGGTTACAGTGCGTGGTCCTGACCCAGCGGGCAAAAGCCCTGATGTTAATTTTGTATCCATGCTGAGGTTGGGTTGATATGAGTCTGGACTGTCAAGGAAGCTACACACTGGCTTTTGAAAATTCAGTGTGAGTGTTTCTTATGTTGTGGAGCGCTCCCCCACATGTCTTTACTCCTGTGCCAGAAGTGTTATAAATTCCCTCTGAATAATCCATTTTCCTGAGCACTCAGTTGCTTATTCAAAGCATGTCATATGGAGTTGATGTAAAACAAGGCAATAAAACAGGCAGAGAATGGACTGTGCCACGTCTGCCTCTACACATCTCAAAGCATGACATCCCAATAACCAGCACAAACCAGTTTGGATCCTCCGGGTAAAATCAAGAGGACTGGACATGATTTGATGAAGCCCATTTCACACTTGCTAGAGAGATGGACAGTCCAAGGCCTGTTAAAATCCCTGGGGTTTTGGACAGGAGCATGTGAGGATTTTCAACTCAAGCCATTCTGAACACAGTGGGTTACACAAAATGAGGGGCTTTTCTCCAATTTTTGCCACCAAAATTGAATTTTTAGGTAACAGAGTCTCTCCTGTGGGATTTATCCCTCATCTGTGTTCCCTCACCATGCTCTCGTATGAATTCAGTTTCTTTTGACATCTTTTTACGTTTCCTGTAATTGGAGCTACAACTCACTAAGAATTATTTGTTTTGATATTTTGAGATGAGGTGTTAAATTTTTAGTGTGAACAATACAAAATTAACAAATTAATGTAAAAAAAAAAAAGTACACATACCAGCTCTGATTACTCTCCCTCCGATTACTCTAATAAAAAAGAGTCATACAATGACACAAAACCCACACAATCACCTGGATACTAGTTCACATGTACTGACATGCTCACACACACACACACACACACACACAAGAACACACACACTTTCCTCTCTTATACACCCGGGCAGTGGGGATTGCTTCGGAAAAACAGCACCTGCTCCTCCATTTGAAAACTATTTAGGGAGGCATCAAACTCTATCAGGGCAGGTCTGATTGCGGTCGCCTCTTCACAGTCCTCCAATCACTCAGTGAGTCAATTAGCCCCCCGCCCCTCCACACAAACACACACAGGCACAGACACACACACACACACACACACACACACACAGTATGCACAACAGACTCCCATTCCCTTCAGTCCGCTGTGGATTCCGCCGGGGAATGAGAGTCCATCGGCGGCCTCCCAACAACACCTGAGGCCCCCCCACCACCCAGCCCTCCCTCCCTCCCTCCACCCAGTCAGCTAATAGCGGTGCTCCAAGGGCACCCGAACCACAATGGCATTCAATTCACCCCCATTGTACCCCTTTTACCAAGCCTCATACCAGCGACTCAACAGCTATTTAGCAGATGATAGGAAAAGAAGGAGAGTGTGGAGGAGAGCGAAGGGAAAGTAGGAAACGAGTGATGCAACAACAGGGGGCGATGCGTCTGCTCACCTCTGTGATCATTTACTTTGTTCAGTGGAGACGAATTTGATTGTGCTGTTCACTGTGCATGTGCTGGTGTCGGTCTTCGTCTTTGCAAGTATTAAGAGGGTGTTTGCGTGCTTGCAGGCCTATTTCTCGTTGCATCCACGTTCACCTGTGTGTGTGTAGCGTCTGCTTCATCCACTCTTTGGGTTAGCGGGCGGTGCTCTCTCACAATCGCTTATTTATTCAGGGCCTTTTGAAATAATCGAGTTGACACATCTGTCAGATGGTGAGAGGAGGAATGCTAAAAGGTCACTGGGCGAGGTACCAGCTGCTCCCGCACCAAACCTTTCCTGCCTCCAAATAGCACAGTCATTACACCACAACAGATGGGACTCCTGCCTTTCATTTCTGCCTTACTCGCACACATAAATACACGCACACGCACAGAGGAGCGTACACACAAATGTGGCAAGCACCCATCACACTCATCCGCACATGCTCACATATACACAGAGGTGCAGTCACACCAGACACTTGTCACAGACAGAACAGGCAAACAGGCAGAGACATGTACTGTACACATCTGCAGACACACACACACACACACACACACACACATTTATTCCCTCCCTCTGTCACTGTCTCTCTTGCTCTCACCTGCACACTCTGTACTCTTTCTCTCCAGGTCTGATTTCCATGTACAAGGTCAGTATCAGTTGTCTACAGGGAACATCACTCCCTCATAGCCAGAGTAGGATAAAAGGACAAACGCAGTCACACTAAGGACAATAGGCGGGGGAGACTGACTCTCTGCAGTCTGCCTCTTTATTTCTCACTCAACCCTCTTTATTTTATCTCTGAGCTATTGTTTAATGATATAAGTCTCAAAGACAGAATGGAACAGTTTGGCCATTGGGACAGTGATGTATAATTCAAACCTAGTGAGATGTGATACAACACAATCTTCATCGGACTTCTTCTTCTTTGTTGGGTGGAAAAAGTGCTAGGCATTGTGAACCCCAAAGAAAAGCCTAAGGCTTTGCTTCAAGTAGAGCCTTTGATGGAGCTCTGTAGATCCAAGTTTGCTTGAATAGGAGGTCTTTTTCTGATGACTGCGTAAAAAAAAAAAATCTATTTCCTCCCCCAAGCAGTGGAGGCATATGGCTACCTTAATCACCTTATAAGAAAACCAAACTAGTTCAGACATGGTTCTACAAGTACACTTCAAAGATCATTGCTTACCCAATTCAGCTGTAGTCGATTTCTCTGTGTGCACATCATCAGATCTTATTGAAGACTTTGATAGTGTGTGCTCTTTCAAGTTAAAATGAGATACAGGAGAGGGTCTTTGTGTTGCTTTACAAAGGGCACGTTGCTTTAAAATATGTAATTGTTCCACAGCAAAGCCTATAGTCATTTGTTGTATTTGCCAGCTTGGCTATTGTTCCAGTTAATGAGCTTGAAGGAACCCACAGCTATGCTGGAGAAAGCGGGGCTAGGACAGAGTCTGCTACAATGCATAGCTTGCTGTATGCAAATTTGTTGAAGCAAAGAGTTAGTGAAGTCATGTAGAATTCATTAGTAATTAATGATTACGCTTTGTTTAGTGTGCAAAAAGAGCACTAAAGGCATATTAAGGGTCAGTATGTATTGCCCTGTTAGGTCATACATGAGACTGAAACATATTATGTGGTAGTTGAATTCTGTTTTTATATGAGACTAACACACAGTATTGCAGTGCATAGTATGCATTTTCCCTTACCAATAAATAGACAGGATAATACAGCAATCCACATTGTTTGGCAGCTATAGAGCAGTGGCCAGCAGAATGCATTAAAAAAGTAATAATGCATAAATCATGTAAATGCACAGTTAGGATATAGCCACTGATTTTTATAGCTCGCTATATGGGAAACATTATTTAGATGTGTCTCCTGCAGCAGGTTGACAGATTACGTTTCCATCTCCACTCTGTTTGTGCACACACTGGTGTAGTAAAATACTGAAACCTCTCAGGCTGGACTTTACGTCTACTGTGTTTTTAACAGAATCTATTTCATTTTTTTACACCGACATTTATGAGCTTGCGCAGGAAATGGAAGTACCAGGTACACAAGGAATGTCCTGTTCTGCTCTAATGCGAGTGGCATCAGCAACATCATTGGAAAAAAGATGAAATCTTCACTGTCCTACATGACACATTTATCCTTACGCCTTTGGTTTTAATAGTTTTCAAATTAATTTTCCATTATACAAGCTATTAAACATCCACTCCCACTAGGCACAAATGAAAATCTTAAACTCTGACACAAAGCCAGTGTCATTTGTGGCTAAATTATATCAAACAAACTGGAAGGCCAACAGTGACAGACATGCTATCACCCATGATGACACCCCACACCCACATTATCATCAGTGAGTAACTCTTATCAGTTGTTTGTGTCGCTGCAAAGTTCATTTGTCACGCCCATATGTGACCCATTAACATAACTATCAGAAACACTCACGGTGGGAGACTTCACCGCACACTCACTGATGCCTTCGAGCTCCTCTCTGTCCGCACACACCGAGCTGCATGTGTCAACATCATGACCATGTGTGGGTCTATGTGTGTGTGTGTGTGTGTGTGAGGTACTGGGGAATAATAATCAAATGTGATTTGACAGATGACAGTTTGCTACTTGTATCTGTATGTCCTAGTGTGTGTGTGTGTGTGTGTGTGTGTGTGTGTTATATGTGTGTACACTGTTTGCTCTACTGTCTTAATGGGAAGCTGCCATTATTAATAACCATTAATCTTACAAGCTATGTATAGGGATTCCCATTCCCCTCCCTCATGGGTGTGTGTGCATGTGTGTTGTATGTGTACATTTACATATGTGTACGCTGATGTGATTGATGCCCCCTTCCTTCACTTCCCTTCAGCACCCTCTCAGATTTAGTGCCCCCAAACTGCCTTTGGCCCTGGCCCCCTTAAGCACAGTAAGCATAAAGCAGCCGATTCACTTTATGACTCCTGTGCTCCTTTGGTAGATTTACTGTCATTTTTATGTATTAGCTGGTACTGGAATGTGGTGGGTGATAATGACGGACAGGCAGCTGGTCATGGAGGGAGAAAAGTGCTTCGCCGGCAGCTTTAATGGAATCAACAGAACAGTGAACGGGATTCAATTAAAACTTGTTCTTTGTAGGGTTTCACCACAATGGATGGAGCTATATGGCTGCATTAAAGACTGTTTCAAGGATGATTGATTCTTTATATTAGAGAGTGTAATTGGCTTCCCTTGTACAATTCTGCATCCTTGATTAAACTGAAGGAAAGATTCACGTAACCCATCTAATATATGTAAATCAGTTCGCAGTTCCCCTTAACATATTGTGTTTTTTATTCCCTTTTAATTTCACCTTAAGTAGACCCAAGGTATAAAATCATCTTATTCCACATTCTCTGACATTATCACATATATATTCTGTATCCACATTGCAACTGTATGATGTTTACATCCAGTGAATTATTATAATTAGTATATGGCTGCAGTGTTCCATTAAATGGAAATAATATATGTTTTATATAACAAAATTCAGTCCAAAATTCAGCCTGACATGTTGTAAACTTTGGGATTCTATAAGAATTACAAATGATGTGGTTGGTTTGGACATTTTATGACGGCCCTACCAGCAAGGAGAAGATTGATACCACTGACTTATCTGTATGATAAATGTAGCTGAGACAGCAGCTATTTAGCTGAGCTTAGCATCAAGATCGGAAACAGGGGGAAACAGCTACCCTGACTCTGTCTGAAGGAAACAAAATTCTCCTACTAGCACTGGTAATACTCTCCAAGTAACCCATTACATCTTGTTTGTTTAATCCATACAAAAACCAATGTCAGTTGAAATGCCAGGAAATGACTGGTCAAATAAGCACATAACCAGCAAACTGTTGGTTTTTGTACAAATTAATCTAATGAAATATAACATTTGGATTTGTGAGCTTCAGAGGTGTTGGTAAGAAGACTTTGTTACCTTCAAACAGAGCAAGGCTAGCTGTTTCTAGTCTTCATGCTAAGCTAAGCTAGCTGGCTGTTGGTGCAAGCTACATATTTTCAAATCTAAAAGAAAGGCAAATGAGTGCATTTCCCAAAACATCAAACTACTCCTTTACCGGGTTTACTCCTAACTACTTTTGATGGCATACCTTGCATTTGTGTATCCACTTTGTTGTTGGGTGGTGAATTAAAAAAAAAATGTTTTGGCATACTCTGCCACTTCTCTGAGTGTTGTCAAATGGCATTCTGGGAAATACAGGACATTACTTTCTGAGATAAAAGTGGACAAGACAGATTGAGGGAAAGCGCATGAAAAATTGTTTGCAAACATTTCCTCATAAAATACCTCCCAGAGTGCACTGCACATCACAGATTGATACACAACAAAATAAGTCTATCCATGAGTGGAAACTCATGCTGTTGATGTTGTTGCACTATTAGAGATGGCTTTTACATTCATTTTAAATTGGAGGTGAGACGCTAAAATGCCAGAAATGCATCAATATGTATGTATACACATAAGTGGCTAAGCAAAATGAACATAAACATCTAGAAGAGGACACACTGTAAAACTTCCACTCCACACAAACATCAAAAGTTTTTTCGATGATTATCTTTCCTGTGTTTCGTTGCATCAGGTAAAATCTTTTCTAGCTTGATTACTCCCATGCTTTAAGGGATTAAAATGACTGAGTTCTGGGAGTAGTTCTGAGGCCATTAGGACTTAAGGATCTTGTTACCAGCGATCACTCAGTCTTGGTCTGATATACTATGACAGTTATTAAGAGTGCGATGCCTTCAGCCATGAGCGTTGATCCGTGCAGTTTAAAGTCTATGTGCTGCAGTCTTCAGCCTGTCACCACTTGTGCACCACGAAGCTTCTTCATCGTGTCAGACATTTTGAATGTCTAAAGGACATTTAGACATTCAAAATGTTATTTGCTCTCCACTCTTTGACTATTTTGACTAGACTGTCAGCAAGATATTTTTTATGTTGTATGCTCTCTATTGCTCTCTCTTGTGAGTCTCTGCTCACCTTTCCTTTGTCCCTGTCCTTCTTCAAGTCAAGACGGTGGCAATAATCCTCTCTAATAGCAGATGACAGCTCCACATCACTTCTGACATTAGCTTTTAGCCATCACATTTTTACAACCCCTGGTCTTGACGGCAGATTTGTCGGTCAGCCACGGCAGCAGTGGCAGTCTCTTCTGCTGTCTGTCTCTCTCTCTATCTCTGTCTCCCTCTCTCTTTCCTAATGTCTTTGTGACCGCAGAGATCGCGGGCCCCCATCACACACTCTTTATTACAGTATGGGCCATGATGTTCCATCACTTTCTGCTTCCCATCACACAAAGGCACATGCACACACAGACCCACATTCACATTTGTCCCTGCAGGGCCCCAGATTGATAGTAGCTCCAGAGTACAGTTCCGTGAAGAGAGAGACGGCGAGAGAAAGAGAGAGAGGGGACATTTGGACACACTTACAATGTCATAATAGATTCTTATGTCTGAATATACTTTGGATTATAGAAATATTCTTCTCTTCAGATCATCGATCATTAACAAACTCATCCATTATAGTCAAACTCCATCAGCAAACACCATCTGCTGATGAAGGCCATGAATTGTGGTTGAAAGCTGTGACGTAAATCTATTAAGAGGACCTTGAGTTAACCTCAAAAGTTGTCTTTGAATGTCAGTGTTAGGAAATGGTCATGTAAGCTCTGTTTGAATGGTGCTGCTCCGGGCCTGGCTTGTGTAAAGTCACAATACAAGATGAACAAGAAAAGAACATCTATCTCTAAATGTGTTATTAATGTTTTGTGGACTTTCACTGAGAGATCTGATCACATTCAAAGAGCAGTTGTTGGATACTTTAGAGAGGGTCCTGGTTATGTTAACTGTGAGCCATTATGCCTATTTTGATGTAATGTAAGATGTTAAATGATGTGAAAACTTATATTGAATTAAATGTTAATGTGGAAAACCTTTGAAAAGTTTTGTGTCTTGGGGTTAAATTTTGCTTATTTCATGCTGCATCATTAGAGAAGGTTCTTTATTTGCACATGACATTTATAAAAGTAATTTTAAACTTTTTTTTTAAACAATTTTTTTCCCTCAAATTCATTTATTTATTTGGCATTTTTGCTTTTATTGGATATCAAACAGTACAAAAAAAGAAACAAGGGGATATAGAGGGCTATGACATGCATCTTGAGCTGAACTGTGGACATGTGGTGCGCACATAAGCCATTCAATATCAGACCACCCCCAAAAGCAGATTTATTGAGCGGGGCTTCATGTGGGGGTCGAATCCAGTGACCTGTGGAAGTCAAACAATTTTTTTGCAGGCATTTACTGCAATCCTGGCAGCTTCAGTTCATGTTGAAACAAGTGTGCTTTTTGATGATATTTGTCGATAGCAATAACACAAGGTTTCATTAGATAGACTGTGTTTAGCCACAGGAGACTGGAGAAAGAAACTCCCTGGATCATCTGTAAATGTGAATGAATTGAAAGTAACTGTGTTGTATTTGTGTAGAGTGTCCAGTGATCCTGAGGCAGAGTGGTGCATTTAGAGCTGTCAGTGAAGCTCCAACAGGGGGATGAGGCATGGGGAAGGAGTCTAGGAGATGACATAGAGGGGTGGAGCGGGTGGGGTAGCCATATGGCTGCTGACAAGGAGAGGGGGCAAAGCTGACAGGGCCGAGGGAACAGAGATGGCAGGCGGGAGGGAAGAGGAAATCACACTGGAAGGACAACATGCTCCCCTTCTGCCAAGGCGGAAAGCAGCGGCGACCTGTGTGTGTATGTTAGTGTGTGTGCCATTGACTGACAATACTGCTGATTGAATCCAACGTGGAGGCCTGTGTCCTGACAGCTCTGATGCCACAAGTCTGAACAGGGCCTGGAGTGTATGAGTGACTGAGAGCCAGAGAGAGTGATGGAAGAAAAGAGTATTATCTGTGTATGTGTGTGTGTGTATGTATGTGTGGCCCAGCGTGGGTGTCAGCCAGCCAGCCAGCCAGGGTCCTCAGTGTGCCGGAGGAGCCTCTCTACCAGCTGGGTAAGCCAGGTGCTCGGTTGCCCCCTCAAGCCCCCTGGCCCTCCCATTACTGCTGCCCTCCAGGCCCGCTCAGTCAACTGCCACTTGCTACCAGATCAATATTAGCTCACACTGAGGACATGTCATTCCACCACTGAGGGGTCAGACAACCCATTGTTAGGCAGCATCAGGTACAAACTGGGTTGGGAGACAATGTTGTATCAGAATGTGCCACACTTCTTTCCTGCACATGACCTGTGCATTTGTGTTTTGCAGAAGGGAACTTAAATAAAATACATTGTAGATTTTAATGTGATTATACATGAAAAACATATGAAATGAATGCATGTTTTTTTTTTTTTTATCAAAGTAAGAGTTTGTGTTTTGCTTCACTTTCTTTCAACCTTTGACAGAGAGAAAAGCATGAAAATGTTCTCTCCTTTTATGTGTAGAGCATTACACATAAAAGGAGAGAACATTATTATCTGGCACAATGAGGCAACTAGTCAGTGAATCACACAGGTGCAGATACTGCCAAAGATGTGCGCTGTGACTGCAGCATTTGCATTAATTGACTAGCAACCTACACAGCCAAATATGCATTTTCCATAATAATAACTATACATTCTTATTGAGAGCGTCTTGGCTGCAGAAACACTTTTGCTGACAAAGCTCCAGGGACACAGATGAGCTGAATGCTGAATGTGCACATCACCACTGCTTGCCTTTTGTACACGAACAGCAATTCCAGCACCAAGATTGTTTTCATTTCTGCTTAAGTAGTGGCACAAAAGCGATAAGTAGGTAATGACTTCCAATTAGCGATGTCCCAAAAACATATCAGCAATAATCAACAACATCCCATAATGTTTCTGAACATCTGCGTGGTGCTGAGCATTTCATCAGCGCATGTTGAATGATGGCCTGTTTTAATGCGGCATCAAACTCTTAATAGCTGCTTTGTACCTTTTCACGTGCAGGTTCACTTTAGAGCCATCTAATTCAAAACAGGGATTCTCAATTATGCAACGTCCCATTTACATATGCTAATTAGGATCATATTAATTATCTTGAAATTGGGTAATTAGCCAATCTCAATTAAGGCATTGTTCATTACACTAAATGCACAGGAAAGGTGTTTGAAGTTTTTCCCCACGCCTTTACTCTCTCACTCTCTGTGCGTGTGTGTGTGTGTGTGAGAACTGGGCTGCCTGCCACATCTGAATCAAGCCTCGGCGGCGTATTTAATAATTTAAGCATCCCAGCTCATACAAGGGATGCACCCACAGCTTTCATCATTACCAAGCATATGGTTCTGTAATGAGCCCGCTTGCTTGTAAAATAGTGATGCCAGTACAGAGGAGAGTTGAAGAGACAACAGCCAGCCTTTTCTCTTTTTAGCCACTAAAGCTAGCTACGGTGGCAGTGGTGGCCAATGCATTATACAAGCTTGTTTTGGTTCCCATGTTGCTAAGCTGATGCTGGGAAGGCCAATTTGCTCCAGCTATAAAAGAGAATGAAAGAAAAAAAACAAAAACACTTGGAGACGTAATGGCAGCGATGGAAGATGTCAAATGCATCTTTCTCCACCCAAAACAAACAGTTTACCTGGGGGGAGAGGAGATTTAAATACTCCTCTAAAGTGACTCACAGCTGTGAGTTGCATGCACAGCCAAAGTAAACATATTATCATGCTGGTTGACTTGCTCAACATCTTTTGTATGGTACGTAAATATCCTCAAACTGCATGACGCTCTTTGATTCCATTAGGCTGGACTGTGTAAAGGGAGACAAATTAAAGATTAGTATGTAATTCAGTTGCCATAGTTCATTTGTTTGCGGCTTTTGTGTTTTAAGAGCATTTTTGTTTTGGGTGCCATGTGCCCAGAAGCACAGCAGGATTCTGGATCCAGATGGAGGTCTGGAAGTGCTCACTTCCTGGTTCAGTGCCTGAGGCATTTTGGGACATGAGGTATCTCTCCGGCTTTTCCGGCACTCCTCCTCCTCCTCCTCCTCCTCCTCTCCTAATCTCTTCAGGAGCTGTGATAGTTTGTGTATGTGCATGCTTACATGAGTGTGTGCATGTGTGCATGTGTGTGTGTGTATATGTTTTAGTCTCAGGCACTGCGGGGGATATCGTCCTCGGGGTGCTAAGGAAAGATGATGAATGATGTTCTGCCCTTCAACTGTTCTTGAATAGTAAATTACCCTTCCTTCAGCTTATGATGGAAGAAGAAGTCCTCATTCAGTGATGCTGAATAGAGCATGCAATGCAAGATCAAAGGCTTAAATACAGTGACCTTAAAGTCTCTTATATCTACTGTATGTCCATAGGTGACAGCAAAATGATTTTAAAATAAGAAGCGTTGGCCTGTCATCACATCACAGTGTCTCACCGTTTCCCCTGACCAGCACGTATAGTGAAAGGGAAGGTCATTCTTTTCCTGTGAGTGCTATTTTTGTGTCCTGTTTCTGAAACTTTTATTTAACCATTGTATGTCCGTGCTGTGCTAAGACTCTTGTTCTTAATTTCTGCCCCAGTGTCACACCAGAGAGGCACTGCAGCAACCTAAGTATCTCTCTGACACTTGATCCAAGTGGTCTTGTCGGTCCAAATGTCCCTCTGATCAGCCGGAGTGCCCTTCTGGTCGTCCCAAATGTCCCTGTGTTAAGCTCAAGTGCCACTCTGGTCTCACCCCTTAGGGTAAAAATGAACCTGATGCATGTAAGAGGGGCCCCCTTTTTACATCCTCAACCCTGCCACTTGAAAAGCTTGTGTACAAGACTTTGCGAGGGAATGCTGCTGCTGGCAGTCTTTGTGGCAGTTTTCGTTGCCATACATTCACAGCTGATATCGGTTGACAAAGTCTTGCTGTTACTGTCATAAAAAAAAACAATACTGGTAAAAGGATAGAATGGCAGCTACATAAAAAGCTTGATTTATTGCCATATATCTACATACAAAGCATAAATGATCGCACTCATAAAATTTACTATTTTGTAACCATAGACTCTCATGATCCATATTAAGTTTTACTGCTACATCAACAGTAGCTGCCACAACTTTTGCAGACACTTTACTTTCAGAATAAAAACTTCACATTGACAAGTGAGTGCACTGCTGATTCACACTTGTTAAAAGTCTATATCAATACCTCAATAACCCACTGTCAGCAACATTACACAGGGTTTTGGGTGAGCTGAGGCAAGGAGCCAGCATGCTCATGGTTGATTTGATTTCTCCCCACCACTAGGGGGAGCTGTGGTATACCATTAGAGGCCTCACATCATACTTTGACAGTGTAATAAAGAGAAATGCCAGAGAATAACATAACATAACATAACATAGCATAACATAACATAACATAACATAACATAAATGCACTGCGCACTGTGAGTATGTGAGATGCACTTTTAAGGATCATGATAGTTTGTGTCTCATTCTTCTCTTACAAACTAAGAACTCCGTTCTGAAGGACACAATAATAATGCACGCAAGGGCTCTGTGCTGTGTTTCTGTGCAGAAATGGGCTTTGTTTTGTTTTCTGTAATTGCTATTTCTGTACAGCCATCCAGTCGAGATAGACCAGTGTTTACCCCTTGATCCATGGGCTTAACAATAGGAGAGGGAAAAGATAGAGAAAGGGAACTCAGAGGTAACATTTGTCAGTGGCAGTCTGTCGTTCGCCTGATTGACTTCATGGAGAAAAACGCTGAGACTCCACCGGAGCAATGCTTGAGTGCCTCTGATCTTCATTTTCCACCACCCCTGTTATTTTTCCTCCTCTCTCTCTTTCTCCCTCTCTTTCTCTCTGTCTGTCTTGTCCCTCTCGTTTCATTGGACTCAGATCTCTCCATCGCTCTAACCTTTCATTATGACAAGACAAAGCTTTAATCTCTCTCGAGCCATTTCCCCTTGTGACAGGCAGAGTGAGTGGTGACGGCCACACACACACACACACACACACACACACAGGAGGTGTGTACATCTGATGCAGGTATGCCCACGACCGACTCAAGGCAAAGTGACACATGGTGACAAAGAAAGAAACAGAGAGGAGGAGGATGCGATGAGGAGAAGGTGGCAGCAAAGGGAGATGCAGCACTGCAGAAACAAAAGCTACTTTTTTTTGTGGTTTAATAAAAATAAAAAGATCTACTTTAAAATGACCCCCGCCACCTCAAAATGTCCTTACTACATATTTATGTCAATTTTCTATCTCAAAATATTACATCACAGTACTATGAGGAGCATAAGCACGTGGTAAAGGCAGGAAATGACAAATATCTATTCACGCTAACACACTTGAGGTAAAAACAATAATGTCTTTTATTCATTCTGGCCTTTTAAGAGGCATCAAAGTCCCGACAAATCTTTAAACTGGTTGAGTTCAAAGCATGTATACAGAGGTGGCATCAGTCGTCATATGAAGAATACACGTACATGTACATCTCTGATCTCAAGCATCAAACAATAAGCGGTCATCCAAACTGTGTGTCGTCCTGTCCCTAGTCTGCCCCCCCCTTCCCTTATTTGGCGTAGCAGCCTAAGAGCCACACTTCATAGGGACTTCATAATCACACCCCCTGCTGAGGTGACAGCCTGATTGGATATCTGAGGGAGGCACCCGCATTAATTTGCATACTAATTGACAAATATGCCTCCCACCCCCCACCCCTTCACACACACACACACACACGCACACCCTTATCCTTTTGTCTCCTTCCCTACCACTCAATAAATTAACGTCATGCGTGCGTGGTGCACGATTATTTGGCTCTTTTGTGTAACAGCACCATCAAATAAAGCTTCTTTTTGTGAGTTGATTCCTGCTTCAAAGTATTTCTGATGCAAACAAAACATACATATGAAAAGGACAGAATTAATTATGAGCCTTTTGAAGGAACTGGAGGAGAACATGAAAAAATGCAGATGATTCTGACGCAAGAGGAGGATAGATATCTAAGCATATAGTAAGGCCCGATGGAAGGTGAGTAAAAGGAAAAGGGAGATGGAGACGTGCAAACGGAGAGTCTGAGGCAGAGGAGAAGAGGAAGAAAGTGTGTGTTTCACTGCTCTTTTGTGCTGAGCTAAGAGATGGAAGTAAAAAACATGCTGGGAGCGTGTCAAGTTGGCAAAACAAGCCACCTCTGAGACTTGACACCAGGCAGAACTGCAGCAACCCTAGCAGATGTCTGCAACACAGTGTTCCCACACTGATGGAGGAATGCACAGGGATGTGAATTACAGTACATCTACACACACACACACACAAAACCGCACATAACTCTATCCAGAACCCCCACACATGCAGAGTCACAGCTTTGACAACTTGTCTAGATATCAGCAGATGCTGAACCTCTTGCGCTCACTAACCCCCCCCCCCCCCCCCCCCCCAACCATTCCCCACACACACACACACGAACTCACACATTCACCACGAAAACACACGCTCATCAAACACATCCAAGTGCACGCGCACATTACGCACCCATTTCATTTTTGTACACCCACGGTTCCCACAGCTCGTCTTTGCAGCCACTGTTTTAATGACATGTTGTGAGAGTGGCCCATTCACTCTGCTTGAGCTGAGCAAAGACCACGCAGCATCAAAACCACACGATTGTTTGTGCGAGTGCCAGCGTTACATGCAAATCGCCCTCAGTGTGATACAGGCGGCACGCAGCAGCGTTTTTGGGCCTGTTGCCAACGTCTTTTTAGTTGTATTATGAAACAAAGCTGCAGAAAGGTGTGGAGGGGAAAGAGGAGAGGGAGGGAGCATGAGAGGGAAACTTAGGGGAGATTTAATTATTTTTAACCAGAGGCAGTTGGATAAAAAAGGCCACAGACTTAATGACTTAATTTAGACGTTTAATTAGTTGAGCACATATCTCTCTGGCTTCTGCCCCGCGTAATCTGTGATGAAGTTTGGGTGTGAATGGCGTCAGACCTCTCTCTCTTTGCCTCCGCGTCTCTTTATCTCTCTTTTCCTTTATCTCCCTCTCTTCTTGGACCACATAAATAATTCCCATTGCCTCTCAGAGCATGCACAGAGCAATAGAGATGAAATATGTATGGATACACGCCATGGTGCTTTTGAAAAGAACTATTTCAAAGGTAGTGAGGTCTGCTGAAATCTTCATGAGTGCCTCCTCTCTCTCCCTCCTTTCTCCCTGCTAGACAGAATGGATTCTTAGCAAGGCTGCATCAGCTCGGCAGCTCCAATAAATAACGGCACAGAAATATGAGAGTGTGCTCCCAAAGATTCAAATGCATTTCCAGTTATGAAGAGAAATAAATACACCAAAAGCCACACCTGCATACATGATAATAAATATCACATAGTGTAATATTTCATTGTATTGCGACACAGTGAAAACCCTCAGTACATAAAACAGCATGTATAAAAATGTCAAGAACAACTGTTGGAGCAGACATGCAAAAAAAAAAAAAGAAAATGTGGTAAACAGTTGAGAAAATAAAAATACAGGCTCGTGTACCAAAAACAACAAAGCAACATATGAAAGGAATATATGTGAGAAATCATGCTTTTCTATACACACGAGGGCTGATGTATTTCATCTCTCAGTATTTCCTTTTCCATTTCAGATGCCTTTTCATCCCCCATCTTCCTCATGTCCTTGTTGCTCTTCTCCCTTTCTCTTTCCAGTTCTCTTCTTTGTTGCTTTTGCTGTTGAAGATTTTAAAGTTTAATCACAGCTTTCTGTATTTTTGTAGTTTTTATCATCATCCCCATCAATAATAACAATGTCGTGACATTGCTAAAAAGAAGTCTGACGGGGGAAGAAACACAATGATCAGGCAGTTCTCAGGGCCAGTTAGCAAAACTTGAAGAAACAAGACTAGGTCAAAACCTGTGTGCTGTTGTATTATGTCTAGAGTCAGCTGGTTTCAGCCCTTTATCTGTTTGAATACTGTCTGCTACCTGTGTTCACACATACAGTATTTTAATACAGCTGAATTCCCAAAAAAGCTTTTTGTGTTTCTGTTGTCAGACAAAGTTTGACATGGAGACTGAAACGTGGCCTGTTAAGACTACATGTTAACTTCCAAGAAATTTGCTGCTGTTCTGCTGCTAAAACCCAGATTTTATAACCACAATGTCGTGTGAAAAAATCACCATATACAAAAGTTAAAGACAACAGCTTTGATTTCACATATTTACATGTAAAAAGATCACTCAGAGCGAAAGTTAGAAGGCCATTCATGTCAGATGAACACAGAGAGTTGTGTTTGTGGAAGGAAAGCCTCTTCCTCTGATAGCAAAGTTTATCCAAAAAGCTTCTAGATGTGCCTCTAGGTGCCTTTAAAGGGGCCTGAAAAGTCAGTAAATCAAGCGATAAATGTGTTACTGCTACCAATGCAGAAACTCTAACACTCAGCCGGCAGACTAATGGTGTAATTTCATCACTCAGTCTGTTGGTCAGTGACTCACCCGTTTATAGGGCTGGTCCTGCTGTTGTGGTCCAGCCAAAAAAGCAAAAACAAAAAAAAGGCACACCAACTAAAGTGGCTGTTGCCTTGTTTGCATCCTCTCTGATTGTCTGACCATTTCAGTTTCTATGTTCCCAGATCTTACATATTACTTCTGTGAATATAATTTCATCATAACTGATAGAACCGATGGAGAAAACCACAAAAAAGACCGAAGTTATAACAAACTGGAATCATTATTTATTTCAAACAATTCCATCCATATCATCAGCCATGAAGCCCCTCTGCACCCCGTCCCGCGTCTCCCCCCACTAACCCCTCTCTCCTCGGCTTCCTCACACCTCCTCTACCTTCAGTTCTCTCTTCTTCTTCCTTCTGTCTCCGGGGAACAGACAAGAACTGGCGTGAACCTTTGTGTCACTTCCCCCGCAGGCTTTTTCCTGCCTTGTTATTTATTTTCTTCACTTCATTGCAGAAGGCAGAGGAATGTTTTATAGAATAGGACACTTAATAATGGGAGAAAAAATGTTGAGGGATGGCGCGGCAGTTTCTCTCCGTGCTGTCACAGAGTGCAGTGTCCTTGAACCTCAAAAGAAAAGAGGAGCAAGAGGGAGAAAGAGACAGACGTAAACATACAGATACTTTCAGCACAATACAAATGCCTTCTGCAAACAGCAAAATATCCTTTTTTTTTATACTAAACAAATGCACATAGACTAGACTCAATATTTTTCTGTGCAGAGAGCATTGCATTGGAAGACGTGGATGGATTGTGTGAGCTCCAGTTGTTGGTGTTTGGTGTGTGAGGAGAATGCTAAACACTTCTTGGGTCATGGGGGGGCTGGCGAAAGCATGTTGAATTTTAATGGTGCCCTCTGACTTGGCTGCAGGTAATGCTGCAGGGGGCCAACATCCTATCCGCACTGCTGAGGGGGAACATGAAGTGTGTGTGTGTGTGCGTGTGTGTGTGTGTGTGTGTGTGTGTGTGGGTGTGTGTATTTGTATCATTGAACGTCAAGCTTGAGCAAGCCTGTGTGTTCTCATCTCCGGGTGTGTTGTCTGCACTCAGGTTCCAGTATTTTCAGTAATGAGTCTGCTTCAGCCCTCCAGGACACACACATGAACTGTACAGTATGTACACACACATACATACATACTGTATACTAGTTTTGGTATGTGAAGGACGTAAACAAGACTACAGGCTGCTGTCTCACAAGGAAACACTAACTAACGTTAACTGCACCTCAGCACGTGAAAGGAATACGCTTCCCAAAATTTGGAGTGGCTACCATAGAGCCAGTGAAGGACAAATCAAATCAAATTAAAGAATTTCTAATATTTTCTTCCTGATTAACTCCTTCCTGAATGGAGGATTTTATGGTAGGTAATCAAGTTGGGATGTGAGAATGCAATTTGAGATATGAAATATTACTTATTGATTAGTTGTTACATAGCTGTTAATCCATAAAAAATTGACCAATATTCTTTGTGTTTGACTCAAAATCAGCTGCTAAGTCGTACAAAACTATTAATTCATTTCTTAATAAATTAAATATTAGTTATTTAGTTATTATTATTATTAGTTATTACTTTTTGCGGCCCTCAGGTTAGGTTTTGGATCATACTTAGAAGTTACTAGGAATGCTTAAAGGTATCATGAATACCTTTCCATTGCTTATAATAAAAGTCAGGTTCTTTCTACCAAAATGCCAACTTCACATTGAGTTCTGTGAAGAGCCACTCCAGCTATTTATTGTTGCACTTCCACAAAGCTGAGGCACTCACAAGAGACAGATTAAAGAATATTCAAAATCAATGCAGCAGAGGTGAAGTTATCCTGACTTTTAGTGGAGGTCAAACAACCCTGGATCCTTTAATTTCCATATTATGCAATGTAATAGTGTCTTTAATTAAACACTCCCTTCCTGGTAAACATCTACATCTTTCAAACTGCAAGCCGCAACTTTGTTACACATATTTGATGTTAACAATTTGAAGCCTGAGCATCGAGATAGACGTCCTTTAAACTTTGACAATGAACATCTGCTTTCACAGGTTTTACAGTACTTGTGTACAAGTCAACTGATCTTCATATGGAAAATCTCATCACCCCTTTAATGACAAACCAGAGACAGCAAATTCTCAAAAAAGATCTGACACACATTTATGGCACATTAATCTCCACATCCATGGTCATCTTGTTTTTAGCTAATGATGCTGACACTTGAGGTTCATAACATTTTATATTTCCCAACAGATCTATCAAACAGCCAATTCTGACTGGCCTCTGATCTCTCTGTTCCATCTCAATCTTACCAATATTGTAACCTGCTCTCTATATGTCTCTGGTGGTTGAAACACGGCAAACAATCACTGGCTGTAAGACAACTTTCATCAATCCCTTAGTTTTGAATACCACCCCAGACTGCAGTTGTTGAAAGGAATCCAAACCCACTCCTGAAGTTTTATTGCTTGCATTCCCACATGACTACAGTCTGAAGGAAAGATTTCTTTTTGCTGAGGTATCTTCAAAAAAAAAAAAAAAAGAAAAGAAAAAAGAAATCAACAATAGCAGCAATGAGCCTCTCTGAGGTTGCACCACTTCAGTGTTTCTTAGAAATAAGGGTCTGAACCCGAAATGGGATTTTGTTGATGACTCCCCGTATAGCAGGGCTACTGGTATTTCACGAGACAAATTGTTTTCATTACTCTGGGCCATAGATCACATTTTCAAACTCAAGTCCCAGATCGTTAAAATATAACCACCCCAGTTTTATTAAGTCCTATCAGGATATTTAGGACATGTCCTGGTTTAAATGACGTTTACTGCTGCACAGTTCTACAAGGCACACTGCAGAGAAAGATAATAAAAAGTTTTCCCTTTCTGCACTGCTGAATTGAAGCCATGTGTTCAATCGATATAAGTTACCCAACTTTTCAAAACTGTATTTCTGACTCTCCCATCATTCCTCCCTATAGACAAAATCTTTCTCCACTCTCTGGATTTCAATCCACACTTTTCCCACCTCCCTGCACACAAACCTGAATTAATCTCCAAAGTATATTCCTCTTCTCTTTGTGTGTGTATGTCTTTATGTGTGTATTTTGTCTTTTGCTGTTCCTGAAAGTGTGTGTGTGTGTGTGTGTGTGTACATGCACTTGTCTCCTCCCTTCCGCATTAGAAATTCACCGGCTTGACATGATATTGTTCCCCTGCCTGGAGCTCCGGGGCTTCAGGGTGGGGTGGTGGGGGGGGTTGTGTTTGCATAGCAGAGGCTGTGCTGCGCTCATGTAGACCCCACGGGGGCTTTCTTTGACACCGTCAGCCCTTTGAACTCACTGTGACATCAAGCATCAGGTCACTTGTGTACAACCTCCGCACAAAGAGAACTCGCACTAATTGGCCCGCGTGCACCTGAGAGACAGTTGGGACATCAAAGTGCTTCGCCGCCCAGTTGATAACAGCTTTGATGGGGTGACTTTGAGACTGTAGATTTGAGGTTTGCACAGTTTGTCATTTTGTCGTTCCACTTGAATGTCATTTCCTCGGTGCGTAGAATTGTCACAAATGCTATTACCAGGCGCCCTGTTGTGAGCCTTTAATCAACCTCAATGAAAGTTTACAATAAAGAGAGTAAGGAATCCAAGGTGTAGTTATGATACAATACTGTGTGAAAGCTGCATTCTGATACCTAATTTGCTTTGTTGTCCTTTCTGTCATTTGATGACAGACAATGAAAATTCCTCTTCTAAATTACTCCCAGGTTGTATGCAATGAAATATGCAGCTTGTATGTAAATATGTTATACAAATGTGATGTGTAAACAGACCTAAATCAAAGTAAATGATCTCTAGCGTGTAAAAAAAAAAAGTATGAAAAATCAATTTCGCTCAGAGCTCAGAGCAGCCTCTTTGGATCTTATTTTGCCTTCCAGACTTATGGATGTCTGCTGTGTCTTTGTGTGACCCTTCATCTTCTGGAAGGTGGACAGGTGGTGACTACTGGTGGGCCTGGAGGGCCCTGTCAACCCCATACAGTCCGGCAGCTGACCAGAGAGAAAGAGAAAAAGAGCGAGAGGGCGGAGAGAGTGGAGGGGAGACAAAAGAGATCAGAAAATAGAAAGAAACCAGAGGAAAAGTGAATGTGGAGTGAAACACACCAGAGAGTCCTGTGTCCGAGTCTGAGCGAGCTCTACCCGCTGTCATAGTTTCAACAGGAGGCTACGTCCCCTCTTGACTCCAACAGGCATGGCAAAGCGATTGGTTTCGCTCCCATATAATAGCCAGCTATGAATGCTGAGTGCGACTGCGGGGGACCATTAGGGCCACAATGGCCGACAAGACACTAAGCACTCCCCAGAGGTCTGAGGGGCCCTTTCATGCCTGTCCTGGGGCTGAGAGGGCTGATGGGAGCTGGTGGCCAGCTGGTTCTCTGGCCCCCGTGCAGCCTAATGCCATCAGCGTTCTCGCCGCGCTTTGAGCTGCCGGCTGTATGGAGACACAGGGGTGCAAGGTCTCTGTGGCACATGTGGGCATGTACACACACATGCATGGTGGCACCTGTTTTTAGTATTAACCAGAGATGTACTGGCTGATCCTGATGCTGCAGCCAAGACAGAAAGATTAGTTTGCTATTTCTCTTCAGCATTAGTTCATCCAAGTCAAAATTCCACTTCTCGCATATTTAACCCTGGTTAGGATAAAACGATTTACTCTTTTATGCTAGTGCGGTTAAACTTGGTCAGTGTCCATGTCCATCTTTATGATTTGGTTTCAGTTCTTAATGAAAGTATAAGCTCATAACAACAACAACAACAACAATAATAATAATAATAATAATAATAATAATAATATTAGAAGAAGAAGAAGAAGAAAAAGAAGAGGAAGAATACAATGACACAGAAATTCTAAATTTGCCAGAAAATGAGGTAAACAAGCGCTGATTCAAACCATTTGATTCAAAATACAAGTTTAACCATTTACTTGGCCATTGATAGAAACTGATGTAATCATCTAGTCAATTGAAAAAACTCCTCAGTCTGTCTTCTGCGGTTCATTGGTTTATCTTCAGAGCACCATATGGGGAAAAAGAGCCCACGATGCAAATGCTGTCACACCCAGTTCAAGCCTTTTCAGAACGATGCTGTGACTGCTGTGTCTTCCCCCCTCTCAGGTCCTAAATGGCTCGCTATACTGCAGGCAGAAAACTTGTTTTGTCGACAGCCTGTTTGAAAGGCAAGCGTTATAAAAGGCTTTTCTTTCTGTGCCAGGCGGTAGCAATTTCATAGTCTTTTCAGAGCTGAAAGAAGGGCAGGGGAAAGAAAAGTTTTACTAATTGTCGTGGTAGTAGAAATTCAGCCACCATTTCAGTCAGCGACGATGAAAAGCCTATTAAGGAACGTTTTGTCAATTACTTCTGCTCACTTCTATACGCCGTGGCTCTTTTTAGAGGAACTCATTTGTGTCTTATTTATTTCCTCTGCTGGCATGTTTCGCTGGCACTGCATACAATGTCAAATTAAAGCTTTAGTTTCATGGCAATCACATGGAAGGTCTCGGGCTTTAATGTGGACTTTGAGAGAACGCCAGGGAAGTCAACACTTGATAGCTCGCCCTTGCTTCACTGGCTCAATTTGGTGTCAGTGCATTAACATCTATTGAGTTGCAGCTCCAGTCGAAGTTTTTGCATTAAGCAGTTAGAACACTGCTTTAATTAATTAGAATAGAATGATATGACTCTAAATGTCTATCAATGCAACTAGTCTTGTTTACAGCCACACCTAAACCAAACTAGTAGTCTATAATGTATATGTGTGTATTTATGTTTGTGTGCGTGTGTGTGTATAAAACTGAAGAATCTCTCAAGAATAATTGTGCTACACAGCAAGAGAATGAGAGATGAAATGTTTCGAGACTTGTGCGTGTGACAAGTGTGTTTTCACATGTAAATCCGGTTCAAAGGAGGGGAGTCATTTTGGTAGACGTTGCTCTGACTAAGCACCGTGGAGATCGGTGGTTTACTTGAAATAGTATCTTATTCTGTGTGGTTCAGCCCTGTCAGGATCAAACTTGATGATATATCTACAGTTTCTACTCTTTCTGAATACTGACATGTATTATTTAACCCCACTATTCTGCTGGAAATACTTCTCAGAGCTTTCGTGATCCTGCCTCTTTGCCTCCATCTACATTGTGAAATCCATTCACTTTAAAAACACCTCTGTACAAATTTCCCAGCAATGAAATTGATGCCTTGCTCCTCTAAAGCATACAATCAATTGCCTCTGACAAATTGTTTGATATTCACAGGTCTTGAATACACAAAATGGCTTCTTAGTGCAATGTGTTTTTTTTTTTTTTTCCTTTTTTTTTGTTGGGGAAGTTAAATTGCATTAGCGATGAAGTTTGATAAAAAAAAAAAAAAAAAATACATGAGTTCACTGGGAGCAGGAGACTTGCTACGTGTATCTGAAAAAGCCTTAGCAGACAGAACTATCTGACAGAGGTCAGCTGATGTCGAGGTACATCAATTTTATGAACCTTCACCCCCCTCGCAAGCTCGCTGCCACTCATGTGTTAAATGGGTCTTGTAGACAGAAGAGAATGCCTTTGTGCTGAAATAAATGGAGGGGAGAGAATGGGGGTTAAGACGACTCCTTTGAGGTGCATCAACCTACATCTGTTCAGCCTCTCTTTCTTTTTCTCTCACCTCTCTCTGTCTTCTCTTAAAAACACAGCGTCTACTGCATGCAAGGGGAACTTATTTTCTTATCACGCTATGTAAATGGCTCTATTTATAGTTTCTTTTGAAAGACGCAGCTGCCGTGGTCGCTTTCTTCTCCTCAAAACTATCTGAGGCAAATTAATGTGACACCGACTCTCATCTGAGGACAGAAAAGAAAAAAAACATCCTTGAAATTAAACATTTAGACATGTGGCAAATTATGAGTTTCTATATTTGTATGTTGTATGTGTAAAATATCCCTCCAATGCTATAAAGCTGCTGAAAAGGGAGTATTTTTATTTTCTTCCCACTAGAGACTGATCGACCCGAGAGCAGGCTGTTGTGACAGATGTTCAGCTCAGCTAAACAGGGGCTGTAATAACACACACTTGCAAAGACACATACTGTATAGACATGTACACAAGGGTTTCAAAGCGTGCACTCGCACACACATACTGTACGTGCACAAAAGAACACAACCCCCATGCACACAAAACACACGACCACTGCACCCTGAACAAACCCCCTAATTTACTCTCTCTCCCCACCCACACACACATACACACAACACTCACCCACCCACACACACACACACACTGAGAAGAAATTACTTTGAACTTGGTGTCAGGCAGCGTGAATGCAGCTGGGAGCAACAGGGTCACGAAGCTCTTTGAGAGGTGAGATGAGGTCCAGCCTTTCCTCTGCTGTCTGTCTCCGCTCTGATGTGCTGATGGCCGACGGGGGTCGTGGGGGTTGTGGTACACGTAAGACCGTCGGGCCCGGCCATAAGGCCCTCTTTGTTACGGGTGGCACTTTGATGCAGTCACGCAGTTTCCACAGGCCCCTGCTAACATCAGACAGTGGTGGCCCTGGCATCGTCATCCTTCAAAAGCAGAATTATTTTCACTTTCCTGCTTTTAAATGAGGACTGAAAATGATAAGATTTGTATCATAACTCCATACATGATCACTGAACTTTTAAATCTCAGCTTAACGGTAATAATTATCCTTAATGATTTTTTGATCAGAAATATAATTTAGTAATATAGAAGCAATTCTACGAAATGACACCACTTAATGAGGAAAGATGCTGCTGCCTCATGCGCTGATGACACAGTAATAGGACTCTTAGCTTTTCTGAGACTTGCTTATAAATGAACAAAGACTTTTAATTAAAGAACTAGAATAAACAAAAACACAATCAAACTGATGACTTAATTGATTCTAACTATGAGAAGTTAGGGTGTTTCATTCCAGGCTTGGTTAGCAGGGCTGGAACTGCTGCCAAGATGTTTAATCATGTTTAATAAATTGCAGCAGACAAGGCTGTATCTAATCTATTAATAGGCCCACATCATTACATTATGATTTGAATCTGGAAAGGGTCCAACTGTGGATGAACTCCTATTGATCTGAGCTGAAATTCTTGTGAAGGCCTTATCTCATGCAGTAGTTGTATGTTACCTACCAAGGGATGGAAATGTGATTTAAAAAAAAAAAAAGCAGACTTTTCCTAATGCATTATCTATTTTAAGAATAGAATTCAAAATAACCCCACATTGCCTCTGTTTGTGCGTATGCAAAACCGCAAGCATTGCAAATAACTGATTTCATAGAACAATGTTGTCAAATAAAAACACAAGGCTGAAGATTAGCAAGAGGCAAAACAAAGGGAGCATCAATAAAAAGCGAGCATATGTGTTCATCGGCAACCGCCTTAACACACACACACACACACACGCATGCACGCACATGCATGCACACACACTGATTAATTGTATTCTTCATTCATTGTGAGGCATCCTGCTGCTAATTAGCTTAGGCATGGTTTTGCATATCGTATTTATTTAATTTCTTCATGGGCTGTACCAATAGAAGGTGTAATTTGGGATGAGAAAGGGGCCATTTTTTTGCCATGGTTTAAAGACACAAAGGGCTGGAAGTGCTGGGGCTGATTGCTGTTACTAGGAGGACTCTTTCTTTCTGTGCCAAATGTAAAACAAAACCAAACATCCCTCTGGTGTTTCACTTGATTTTTGGCATGAAGACAATACTGTAAATCTAATGAACAGATTATGTTTACAGTTCTCTCGCTGCATTTTAGATTAATTTCAACAATGCCACAGCTTTCTTTTTTTTTTTTTTTTAAATTCAACAGAATAATATTTTAGAGAAAAGATATCGCAGGACTCTTTGGAAGTGCATGAATTCAAAACAGCGGTAGGTGCAACATCAGGAGATGGAGCATTTTCTTGTGGATATGGAAAATCTTTCCTTAAAAGTTATCACTCTCTGGCTGAAGTTGACAGTTTTGCAGAATCAAGCGAAGACACTTTGAGGTGATTGGGCACCCAGCTGAGCTTGGTTGAAAACACATTCCATATGTATTGAGTCTTATAGTGGAGAACAACTCTAAGCTGTTCCCTTTTCCAACAGATTGGAGACTTCAGGAAGGAGACACAAAATCCCTGTTCAGGGCTCTGCTTTGCATCTGTGTGCATGTGGGTTTGCTTGTGTGTATTTCTTTGCATATGCAGGGTGTAAGCAGGTTTGTGAGCTTTGTATGCCTATAGATGATTGTTGATGATCCAAATGTACATACATGTATCAGATGAGGGCACTGAGTTGTTTCAGTTGAACATCCATTTTTCCAGCCATGCTCACATCCTGCTGCAAGCAAGCAACAGATGGCAGGACAGGGTTCTGTGGCCGATTTAGTCCAGTCATGTTTGCTAGGAAGTAATTGTGTTTTAACCTGGAGAGAAACTGAATATTACTGCCATGCAGGCAAACAAATTATAGTCACCTCACTGGCCGGCAAATGACTCTATTTGTCTCATGTCCAGATGGAGTTTGAAGAAAATAAATTGGCCCGTGATGCTGCATGGGTTCGATGCACCTGACTGTTTGCTAGCCCGTCTGTTTGTCTGTCTTTCTACCTGTCTCTACCTGTTTATATCCTCAACAGATGCCTGTCTGCTTCCTCATACATCAGCCTGTCTGTTTTTGTATCGTGGCAGATGTTTCAGTGCTGCCGGTCTTTATAGCAGAAAATGCAGCAGAGGAACAAAAATTAAAAAAAAAAAAAAATGCTCAAGTGGATGAAAGCATCCGTACATTCACCTTAGCACTGTGCCACAGATAGTCTCCTGACGCCAAACGCTGCCTTGGGGGACAGAAATACTTACGAGACATCGGTATGGTTTCACGATAAGCATTCATTAGCATGAACATCAACAAAAGATGTGCCACGCTGATCTCTTGACAAATTAAGTCACTTTTTCTTCTTCGCGTCTCCCTGATTTTCAACACTCGCTGTTTATATAAAACATTCTTGAATGAAGTGTTCATTCACTGTCACTTCCTGCTCCGCGTGCCAACTGTGTGCATCAGAAAATCCCCTGCAATCTTTGTTTTGGCTAGTGTGAGGTGGCAAGTGATTACCCAGAGTGCTTTGGGAAGTTAATGTTCATGGTCTACACAGCGGGATTCTAGGAGTGATGACAGAGGAAGTGCCTGAGGGCGAGCGTCTCTTCGCTGCCATCTCACTTTCACTGTTTCTGACAACGCGTTTACCCCAACAGATGGCTCCAACGCTCACACAGAGACACTCTGAGGCGATGAAGAACTGCGTGGGCTGATACAACACAAAGATGTGCAGAGAATCCAAAACCAACTCGTGTAAATTCATGTAAAATTGACTAATGGGATCTCAATAGTCCGTAATGTGTTAAATATGTAGCCTGGGCTTTGTCATACTTTGTCATAAAATGAAAACAAATAAGAAACTGTATCCACCATCTCATCTTTATTATCTCACCTGTTTATTTCCTCTATAACTTTATTTTTTCACTTTTTAATACAGTGAAATACAACTGGTTAAGTTATTAGAAAGAGAGAGAAAAAAACTGCATGATTTTTGTGGAAATCTATAAAGTAAAAGTTCAGGAAATGGATCCCAGCTCATATATTCACTGGAGGCCTAACCGGCACGAAAGCAGCAAGTGTTCTGAAGGTAAAAAAAAAGTGTGTAGCCTATCATAAGGTAAAGGCAGAATTTGTGTATGTAGGGAATATGATTCAATGACACCTTGGTCCCAAACTGCAGCTCATTCAGTCAAGTAATGCCTCAAGTATTTCCTTTGCATACCAAGGAAGAAGAGTTCAGCTGTGCCTTCAGGCCACTGAAATGACACGCAGCACGATGTCAGAATATGACTTACTGAGGAGTTCAGTGAGATGGAATAGTGTGTGTGTGTGTGTGTGTGTGTGTGTGTCAAGCCACATTATTGTAATGCATCCACAAAACCCAAAAATGGCAACACCTCACCATGTTGGACCACAGACTTGTTTTTTGAAAATAAAGATGGTAACATTTTCAACTCAAACGTGTGTCCTAAGCGATACTGAACATTTCTGACTTTGACAACACCTGGTGGTCGAATCAGGAACCAAAGTTGTAGATAGCAATGCCACTACACTGAGACTATTTGACTGACATTGATTGGGTTTGACCTTTATTTAACCTTTTTAAAGGAATAGTTTGACATTTTCATTCCATTCTCATGTCTGTAAAATAGTAGCAGCTGGTTAGCTTAGCTGAGCACAAAGGCTGATAAATGGCAGGAAGCAGCTTGTCTGGCTCTGTAACATGATCAGCCAGATAGCACCTTTAACAGTCACTAATAACATTGTTTGCTCAAAAGCCAAAATATAAAAAACTTGCACTCTGCAGTTTCAGAGTGGCTATGTGCTGGATGCCTGGCAACCTTATAACAACAACAAGCCTTTGTGCTAAGCTTCATATTCAACATACAAACAAGTAAGCAAGAGGTATGGACCTTTTTATCTAACTCTCTGCAACAAATAAATTGAATAGGCGTATTGAACTGTTTTTTTTTTTTTTTAACATTCAGCAGCTTCAGTAAATTTACTTTAAATTCTGGGTCGGTTTTGAATCATTTCCACAGTTAATGAAGAAGCTCTCTGAATGGTCTCGAACTTGACTCTCTGAACTCTTCTCCATAGCAACTGCTGCTGAGGCTCAAACTAATCATGGAAAAATGTGAATGTGCAGTATCCGAGTTGAATTAACCATTATAAATGGCCATGACATAACCTCGCAGTATTGTTCAATTATTCAGAAGACTCACATGTTTTTGTATGTTTAAGTAAACTCGAAGAAGCTTTTTTTTTTTTAAATCTGTTTAAAAATATAATTTCATTTATTCCATCTCTAATTATACAAATTCAAACCAGCAATGCAGTTTCACTTCAGCTTGTGTAAAAGGCACAAAAGCAATTTCTTCAGAAACTGCAGTTTCAAAAATTTTAATGTAAATTTACAATGTAAAAAATTCTATAGTTATTAGTTCTACTCAATTCTCAAGAATGAATTAAATCTAGCCTTCGTAGGTGGTTGTCTGTGTGAGTATCTATGTGTTTGTGAGAGACGCAGAAATCAGACATGGTGACAGTTTTCCCCGTATGGTTGATTGATCATTCCTGTGTGTGTGTGTGTGTGTGTGTGTGTGTGTGTGTGTGTGTGTGTGTGTGTGTGTGTGTATGTGTGTGTGAGAGAGGGAGAGTGTGTATCTTGAATGGGTGACTGGCCATAGTGGAGTGTGAGGTGAATGTCACACCCATCAAAGTGCACAGGTAATGATGCACTGTAGCTGGCATTGCTACAAGGCGTTAACCTGGATGTCCACTTACCTGCCCACCCACATACACACACACACACACACACACAAACAGTTCCCTGGGCTGCCTTTCACACTAACCTGGCGTCCTTTCACAGGGCCCAGTAGAGCGTGCTGGTGTGACTCTACTCTCAGGCTCTGCAGAGAGAGAGAGAGAGTAAGAAGGAGAGATAGTGGGTGGCGATGGTGGTGTTAAAGGTTGGGGTTGCACATGCATAAGCATTGGCAAGATAATAATTACCCATTGGCATTTGGCGTACTTTCATTTTGGAGTTTGATTCCAGCCTCCTTATTTTGTGTATTGAATATGAAGTTTTACTACTAAAACTGCAATAAATTCTTGACTGATTTAATTAGATCTAAATACAGATACAGTACTGTCCAAAGCGATATCCACAGCACGCAACGGCTGCAGTATTCGTGTAAAAATATACAGCTTTTAATGATGCTGCTGATTAGAATTTGATGAAATCCACAAAGGCCAGAAAGGACGTACAAGTAATTATTTCTCATGCTGTGTTTTCTTGTGATCATGGCGTGTTCTGTTCAGGATCGTGACATAGCAAGCTTTGTTTTCTTTAAATTGTGAGAAAAGATTCAGACATTACATTAAGTAGAGAAAGTAATTATCCAGTGATCGCAAGTTCAGACATCTTGGACTATCCAGACTCTGAAATATCAACACAAACTGTTTTCTCATGATCATAAAATAATGATATAATCGCAAGATAACAGGTTTGTTATGATGTGATAACAACATATTTTTGTCATGACCATGAGAAAATCCTCTCCAGCCATGTCCACTCTGGCCTTTCATATGCATGTGCACATGATTATGAAATCTTAGTTATTAGTAATTCTTTAACCAGACTTCAATTTAATAAAACATCATTCATGCAAATACACACAGGGATAATCACTTATCACTGCAAAAAATGCACATGCATCAATACGCTGTGCTATAAAAGACCAAACATAGCTGTGTTTCTGTGAGTTTATGTATATAAGCATGTTGAGTGCGTGCACATTTGCACATCTTTTATGACTTCAGACTGTGAAATCACCAGCAGCTGTTTGCGACTAGAGAAGACATTAGGGCCCGAGAGAGAGACAGAGAAAAATCATTCATCGTACTGTATGTTTTTGCCGAAAGCACGCGGCGGAAGGAAAGAATGAGAAAGGAGCGCGGCGTACCACACAGCAAGTGGACATTCACAGTGAAATACTTTGGATTAAACTGACTATACAGTAATTATTCTCCCGTGCCCTCTCGCTGTGTGAGACACCATAGAAGGGTCAGTGGCAGCTGTAATTATTACACTTCAGCCCTTTGTTCTCAGCACCATTTTAGATCATTGTTACTTTCTGTGGAGGAGGAACTGTTCACATCTCCATGGTTATCTGCACAGTAGGGTCATTCTACATTACTTCTTATGTTGCATGTGAGTAGTGACACATAAAAGACAAAGATTTAATGAGCTGCAAGGACAGTGACTTTATGAACTAATCAATATGTTGTTATTGATTGCAACTCTCAGTTGAAGTTACATACATGCACACATACATATGTATATGTTCGCAATAATAGATACATAGATATTCCAGTGTTTCAGTATGCAGCAGGTGTTTGACTGTTTTCATTTTCAAACACAAGACATTTTCTTATACTGTGGTCAAATTCGTGTTCTATTAGCCTCCTCGTTCCTGCTTCTAGCATGACTAAATGAGCCTCCATATTGGTTAACTGGGCTGAAAACATTCCCCATTAAGGTAAACAAGATTGTACTTTCTCCTATCTCCCACATGACTCTGCCCCTAACCAAATTAAGACACTCATTTGCATAAGCGAGATGGATGAGATAGGAGGAAAATACTTTTCTCTCTGGAAAATAAGTGCACTGTTAGACGAAGTGGGAATCTCAGATGAGATGTCGCAGCCCATTAGAACGGCCATGCTTCATCCTTTTTTCATGCGGCGTATTGGTGTAATAACTTTTAAATGTTGGGAGCGTTTGATAAAAAGCTCTGACTGATAAAACGGCAGAGTGTGATTGTAAAATGCAAGTTAGGAGAGAGTGCATTTTGTTTCATAATAGATTGTTCCTGAACAAGCCAGAACAGTATGGAGCACTTTCTTTCACTGCAAAATTACATTTCCCATGTATTTGAATATTGTAGTAATTACATATGTATGAATAATGCATTTTGCTAATTTTGTCTCAGTTTAGTTTGGATTCATAAACATTTCTACCACACCTACAATATCAAATAAAAAAATACATTCTTTACAATTTCATATATTGCTGATGCTGTTTTTATCAACTCCCCAGAAGGCAAAACAAACACATATGCAGCATACCTTACGTAAAAACCCTAAGATGCAACAATAGACTCCCCTGCCTCTCCTCTGTCCTCAACAAACCTGCTCAGTGAACGGAGCAGCCAGACACACAGTCAGGTTTGTTTGTGTACTAAAAACAGCACCACAATTTACTGCAATCAGACACTGTGTATGGGCCGAGGCACCTGGGGCGCTCTGTGTGTGTGCTCCTACCCTGTGGTGAAATTGCTGTCAACACTTTTCCCCCTCCTTTCAGTGGTGGTGGGCTCTGGTAAGTGGCCTGGCTCTGTCCACTATCCACCCCTCCCCCACTGAGAGGATCGCCATGCTACATTCACAACTCCACATTTACTACCTTCGGCTGTCCAACGCGCATGGAGAAAATGGTTGTTGTTTTCTTTATAGTGTGCGTTTCTTTCTATACCTTGCTGTCTTTCATTTCTGTGTTTATCCCTCACACTTGGTTGGACTTAGCTGCACAAAACCAGGGATCTGGGAGCAAATTGGTTTTACAGCTTGCTTTAGCTTGCAGGCAAATTAGAGAGAAGTGTCTTGTGAATGTGAAATATGATTTCTTTGTTAGGTTACTGTCTGTGCTGCTGCAGAGTGAAAAGTACAGGCAGCTTTAACTATCATTAATATAATGCAGGAAAACAGATGTTGAAAGATGTCTAGAATTTAATTCAAATCAAATCAGTGCTTTGACCATGACAATATTCGGCTTGTTTTAATTTCCATGAAACATACTGCACTGTATTCCAAAGAGACAATTAATTTGCTGCTAACTTTGTCTCAACAACCTGTACGATCCTGTGGCTTGGACGCGTGTGAGTACAAGAGTGACTCAGTGACTCAGACCATTAGCAAGATAATGTAGACAGTTAGCAAAGAGAGAGAGAGAGATTGAGAAAGACAGAATGAGAGAGCTCCCCCCCTCCCATTAGGGAGTAGAGGTGGTGTCATGAATAATGCATTACTTCTTAATTTATGGCCAAACTTTAAATAGCGCTGAAACACAGGAGACGCCTATGAAAATCCATCTTGTTGCATTATTTGCTTTGTGAGTCTGCTTTGAAACTCCAGATCTGAGGCAGTGTAATTAAACAATATCCTGCCAATATAATAAACGGAATAATTTCACATCTTTTGTCTGTCTTGTTTTGACAGCTCATAATTGAGCCATGTTTGCTTTTTGATTCCCGCATTTCATTTTCTTCATATACACCATTTCCTGTTCATCAACGCATGCACACCCACTGTCCCAAATGGCCTGTCTGGTTAAATACTAGAACGTCCAATATAGACTGTAGAAGAAGAGTTGCTTTGCAAGACTGTGGGCTGCAATGAGAGTCTACCTATAGGCCATTAAAGTTTGCACAGGCAACCCCATGAAATCAATATTCACTATGAAGCTGGCAGTGAACTTAGAGAACAGACTTTTATATATAGGTCAGTAGAGAAAGAAAGATAATAATTCATAATAAATTACATATTTAAGATCAAAGGATCATGATTATGATAACATGACACAGTACAATACAGATAGTATTACAGCATTGAGAGTATCAAGACAACAATGTAAAATCAATAGTAAGTCACTTACTTGTCGATTCAAGTTCATAATTCACACCACCATTGTCAAAGTGGTTTTTTTATCAGCTTTTTTATCAGCTTGTTGTAACTTTTGGTACTGGAGGCTATGCCGCATGCAGAAACTAAAATGTGATATGCCGTGCGTAGAAAAACAGCAACAGGGAGCTGATTGCAGTCTGTGCAGCCTACCTTCACCCATCCTCTGCTCCTCTCCTCCATGGTAATGAGGCGTTGAATGGCAGCATGTCTACAGGCAGGGGAAGCAGACGCGCCATGCAGCTGTGGACTCCTATGCATGAGGCACACACACGCACATTTCTTCCTATCCCTCAGGCTCCCACCTGAGGGCTTGGTACTTAAATGGCACAGGGGTGGAGGTGGGTATGATGGGTTGGTAGAGCTTCTGATATCCTACAGTGGCAGCAGGAAGGAAGAGGAAAGGAGGAGGAGGTGTGACCTGGGCGAGGTAGACAATGTGTTATTGTCATTCTTTTGTCTTTCCTATTAAGTAATAAAACAATATATGTTCTATATTCTGTTTGCAGTGTCCATAATAGCTAACTGCAAGATTATTATAATATATGTGCATTGTTTGTTTATAGGAAAGTGAGGATGGTTGACATCATACCTCCAAACCAGTATTCTGTTCCTTAATAAAACAGCGTGGTCTTATTTACCTCACACTTGATCCAATTAAAATGATGGATGCTGTCAGAACTTCAATTAAATTCAAAGCCAAGAAGACCTGCACCTGAAGAGTGGAGGAAAGTTGAAATCCTTTACCTTGCTGTCATTTATCATCACATCAGGCTTTCCTGACAATTTATTTAATTGTTTGCCACAGTGACAAAGTGCTCTGTGTTCAAACTGCATGGTGTCAGTCTTCCTTGAATGTTGCTTTGAACCGCTACGTACAACCGTGGATTTCTTGCCACTTCATGCTCGCTACAACATTGAACAGAGAACATGGAGACACCCTGTTGTTTTACCCCACAGCAGGAATCTGGGCACTGTTCTTTAATATTTCTGTGGTAGGCAATGGAGGAATCAGTGCTGGACAATTACTAAAGGCCTTAAGCCAGTATGCTTGTTGGATGGTCAGATACTTCAGACAGCCATTATCTTCACACCTCAGACATGCTAACGTCTGGCTTTTTTTCTGCAAATGAAAAGGGTACAATCAGTATTCAATTCCAGGACAAATAACTCTGCAGTAGATGTGAGTATTTGTCAGCTCTGATGCTGATCTACATTGATGTAAACACAACACCCAGTTGAACTTGCTGATCTTCACCCGTTCTCCTGCTTTAATGTCTCTCAGAACACACAGACACTGTAGACAGACCTGTCACCTGCCCAGCACAATGCTTGCAAACCAGCAACATTGCAGCCACACTGCCCCAAAATAAGTTTCAAAAACACACAATCATAAAAATTTAAGCATCTCACTTGGAGGCTCCAACACTTAAACACAAACACCAACCCAAAGATGAGACATTACAGTTTTACCAGTTTGCACAGTGGCTAGTAGCTCACTCTGCATCAGTTTGTGTACTCTATAAGTACATGTGATGCCGTCACTCCTTGCTGTTGTGTGTGTCCATAGTCCAAACAGAAAGGCAAACTCAACTCACAGTGGAAAGAGGTCAATTTGCTTTTATAAGCGGGTTTATCTGTGTTTAAAAAACCTGCTTACACCCACTAATTTTGGTGGAAAAAGGTTATATGCAAGATAAGGGATTCAATCCCACTTCAAACAGTTATTGGCCAGCTGTGCAGAGGTGAGAGAGGAGCCATGGATTGACCTTCTCTCTCTAGCTCCTTTGTCCATTCTTGGCACAATTATTTCAGCCTTTTTTAATGTGAACAATGAAGTAAAACATTATGAATGCCTCTCAGGAGAGACTGCCTGAAAATGTGTGCCGTTATCCCTGCCTGATCAGAGTTTTCTCTGCTGCCGAGCAAGGTTTCTTGTCAGCAGTAGATTGTGGTGATTGTCAGTTGACAAGAGCTTTGGCCATTGTTGTCTTTATAATACACCCTCTGAGCAGCGCTGTGTCTTCAGGGCAGGCTACAGGGAGTCGCTATCGGAAAGCGACGAGATGGCAGATATGTTAGCTGGTTAGCATGCTAACTTCAGTCGAAGAAAAGATGTGATAGAGACAACAGTTAACGTTGCTTTCCACCGCTGGGGACAGTACTTGGCGAGTAAAGGAATGAAGTTTGATGCTGAACATCAAACGTTTCCCCGAGACCTGTAAGTAAACAGCTGTTAATGCTAACGCTGGCTATGTAGCAATAGCAAGTAAGTACATTGAAAGCCACTGGGAAACGGATTCAGACTCTTGACGTTAATGTTTGAGGGAAGAAGAGATTTCCTTATTTATTTTACAACCTACATGTCACAAGCAATGATGTGATAGTGAGATTGCATGATGTGAACGGACGAGTGAGAGATGTGTAGGCTGCAAAATGTCAAACTGAACCCAGAAGTATTGCTTAAATAGACCAAGTGGAGACCTGTCAACATAGAAACTTCCACACATGTGCAGTCTATTATACAGTATTGGTCTGGTTTTAAATGGATGGTTTGTTGTATTTTTCAGATGTCTTTCTCCCAAAAGAGAAAGTTTCTCTCTACATTGCACCACTGTTAATAGCTCTGCTCCTGGAACACTGCACAGAGATCAAAAGTGTATCAATCAGCATTCTTGCATTGTCTCTTTCTCTTGCTCCCACAGTGAGATGATGTCTGTGGAGGTTGTACTTATCTTGCCCTTTCCAATCCCAGGAGAATCTCTGTATTCTCTATATTTTGCCAGCATGATCAATGCAACAATATCAGCCAGTATGCAAGTCGACATCCACAGTACAAACCTTTTTGAGACAAGAGGAAACCTATGCCACAAACTTAATCAACACAATCCTGTTGAATGTGAACCAGTGCAGATGTATGATTGAATATGAAATCTTCCTTCATATTTATTTTGCAGGGAGTATTGACATAAAAGCTTGAGATGAGATGCACATTCTTAACTACAACAGTGAACAGTAGGATGACAAGCAAATCAAAGGAACAGATGGATACTTTACCAGCTCAACAATGAATACATTGATAACAGCGCTACATGACAAACCTGTCCATCAGAAGAAAATGTCCTATCTTCTTACAAGCATTCTTTTAGCTAAATATTGCATCAAAAGATACACCCACCATAAAACAAACATCTCAGGAGTCATCATATTTAATACACAGCTCTTTTTTCCGCCCCTCTGTTTCCCAGTGATGCATTAAAAACCCAGGATTCTCTGAGGGGGAACCTGTGATCTCAAAGAAATATTTATTTTCTCATGCTGTGAAGCAGTTCATCTGAGATGCTTCAGAAAATTGCTTCTATTCCCCCTTAGTGGAAAGTGTCTAAAAGACAGTATACAGCTTTGCTGCCTTTGAAAATTTATCCCCTGCAGGCTTTTTGGCCACTCCTAAATCCCTTAGTTACTTTCATTGTTTGTGTTGGCGTTAATATTTCATAAAGATGTTTCAATATTTATTCATCTTTTTTTTTGCCACATAGATAACCATCTCACTAACTCCCTTGTATCATACATTTTAATGTACTGAGTGATCGTGTCCCACAAGCGGTGTGTGTGAGTTTTTCTACCCCTCCCTCTGTAGTACAAGCATCTTCATTAATAAAACATAATGGATGCCGCTGCCAAGAATCACTCCCTTTAAATAAATATAGTGTACAATAGACTGGCATAAAAGCTCTTATCTATTTAAATGAAAATGACATGCATCATCTGGTGTTGTGATCAAAGCATCAAAAACATTTAAATTTCGTATTGAGAATGTTGTGTTATTAAAAAACAATCACAAGGTACTGTCGGGTCCAAAGGTCTCAGACTTTTTTCTCAGACTAAAAGTCTCAGACTTTGTTTTATTTTATTTTATTTTGTGGTTGAATTCAGTGTATGATGGTAGTGAATACTTTCTCTGAAAAAATAGCCCATTTTATAGGCATTCAATGGATAAGGTTTCCACAAAGTGACTGTGGAAAAAGTAAAAAAAAAAAAAAAGAAATGACAAATTGGCCAACTGGTGTAAACCTGTATACAGTATGATGAACTAGTGATTGTTTGTATTCAGATCCTTTAGATAAGTAGCAAGCCCACATAACTCCATTAAAAGTATAGGTACCACACTGAAAATGTCACCAAAGTAAGTACGTCAATGTACATAAGGTATCAAAAATATAAGTTCTTGTTAAAGAAAAATTGCACCAGTGAGTGATATAAAGTGCTATTGTATATTATATGATTAAAGATGAATTAATTACATTTACATTTACCAAAGTTTCTGTGCATTAATATGTAGCATTTAGACAGAGCTCATTTCAATTGCTTTATATAGGATTTGCTGGTGTAATTATGGTTTATAAGCTGATGTTTTGCACAGAAAAATTTATTTGTGAAATGACTAGGAACTATAGTTAAAATAAGAGATTTTTTTGGCCATTTGGGTGCAGTGGGAAAAAATCTTTGAATACAACACTGACATGTTATTTCAGTTACGCATCCAGCAGATACGGAGCAACTTTAGCATTCATTTGAAATCAGTTCTAATTCTGTCCATCAGGTGAAAGTAAGTCCAATATTCACTCTCCCTTTGCCTTCGTTTTTTGGTCTCCCTCAACTCCTGAAGGAAATAACTAGCTTTTTAGCAGCTAAATGCTCCACTGTTATATTTATATTTGATTATATCATCTTAGTTATATTCCACCATCAGACAATCGTTCAATTACATTCTTATCAAAGTGAAAGCTATTGTAATAGCTGCACATTATATTTGGAAAACAGTTCACTCTTGCTTGTATTTGTTTTGAGTCTGAAATTCTAGTAAAGATTCAGCAAAGATACAATATTCAGTTATTAGCTGGACCAGAAGTTACCTGAGGGTGAGTCAGTTGGCTCTAGGCAAAATCAGGGGATTCAAACAAGGCAGACACTTATTAGCACCTTTGCACAGGCACAAATTATCTCCTTCCTGCTTTTCCGTGTCATCGTTACCTTCTCTTTCTTCTGATTCGTTGTTTCCACCATCACAGGAATTACTCCTGGTGGTTGTTTTCTGTCAAACACACCTGGCTGCTGGTAAAAATCCACTATTCCCAGTTGCTGAAACACAACACAACACACCAACAGCACATGTAACAACATAGCTTTGCAATCTCTTCAATATTTAACTTCTTCCCTTCATGAATGGCTTGTTGGAGCTGAATTTTTCATACATGCTGAAAAGCCTACACCGCAATGTCTCACACACGTTTACACGCATATATAGCAAAACTGTAAGTCATGTGATAAATTATTAAACCTTTTAAAATAGTGAAGAAGCATCTTCACTGGAAGAACGGTCTCAAAAGCAAAGGTCCGCAATGCACACTTACATTTTTCTTTGCGGGACTAAACTGAACAGTGTAAGCTTAAATAATGGAATTTGGACAAATTTTGAATTAGGTCTTAATAGGTAAGGAGAAATACCTGCCCTTTCTAAATGAATGGTTGTCACATTCACACAAGAACCCCTTTGATCACTACACTTATTAAATCTTTTTTAAAAAAGTCCAGATCATAATGACAGGTATATTGTTAAGAATTAATCGTTTTAATTCCTAAGCACTAATCATGCAGGAAACTTTTGACACAAATGGTCACTCTTTTGACACAATTTTACTGAAGAACTGAAAGGGAGGCTGATTATAAATTATCTGCGGCTCCTATGGCTTGAATCAAAAGGAGCTCAATCACCATATCTATTTGTGCAGCAAGCACTTGTCCCTGTTTCCGTGGCCATTAGCCCAAGAAATCCGGTCAGACCCACTCAACTCTGTAAAAACTTCTGGAAACTGAAGTGTGAACATTCAAGGTGAACAGGAGTTTCCTGCAACCTGTCAGAGAAGTTTGGAGAATCTCCGGGAAGGACAGACCCTTAGGGGCTGCAGGCAGCAGCTTCACCCTTCTGCCTCCTCCAAATAATCAGCCAGTGAGGGATTATTTTGTGTTGGTGATGGATTACTGAACAGTCAGTCTAGTGGTATATTCTTTTCAGATAAGTGAGTTTGCTATATATTTATTGTAATTTTCCATCTTATTTGACATTTATTTACAAAGAGCAGACTCTTGAGATTGAAATCTCCTATTTGGAGAGACTCTTGAGCAAATTGGCAGCAAATATGTGACATAAACCAGCACAAACCAGCAGACACAGATCAGATCAACATAGAAAAATGAGAAAGAAACTGTACTGAAACAACTACATTTGCCCATTCAGAAAAGTTATTAAAATGTCATTAAAGACATAGATGTGTATATATATATTGCTTTGCATTCTGTATTTAAAGCAGCTGGAATTTCACACTGTTGACAAGAATGAATATGATGAAATATAACAAATTAACAAGGAGAACCTGAGCATACTTGAACATAATTTCCTAATCAGAAATGAAAATAATGTGGAAATATTGTAGAACAGTATCCTATTGATTCTTAAATTTGTTAAATTAAGGGTCAGGTTTTGTATACATTATAATTTCTATATGTTCCTCTCTTATTTTGGGTAAAATTTTCCACTGCAACATACAATAAAATAAACATTATTAAAAATAGCCAACAAATCTTTTATTCTGTGAATCCATAATTACCATTAACCAAAGTTCAAACAAATCAAACTGAGAACCAGTAGGGAAAAAAGGACATTAATATTTCAATTTTTCTCTTATTAATTTAATCACATTTCATATGCTGATTTGAATTGGCCACGCTCCTCCACTCAGAGTTGACTCTAATCCCAATCTAATTACTAATTATACGGTTGGAGGTTGATTGGCCCAATCCTCCCAGCCAAGGCCAATTTGACTCCCTCTGATGTCGAGCACCTTTCATGTGCAATGTGTCCCAGGTTTTGAGGACAAATGTGTGTGCATGCGTGTGTGTCTGTGTGTGTCTGTGTAGATGTGTGCATTTTAATCAAATCATTATTCAGCACCCTCAGTCAATAAGAAATAAAAATATTTTCCCCACTGCTTGTAGTCGATTAAAAAAAGGAAACAAAAAACTAAAAGATCTGACCCCGGGTCGTTTATATTAAAGGTTCTATGTAAGAATGCAAAGCAATTTACACGTATTAATCTTTTATTGCCCATGTGTGAACAGATTGTAACATAACTGAAATAATAATTTCCTTGAATTTCTCAGAGCCCACTAATGTCAACAAATGACTGGCTCCCTGCTCCAACACAAATTCCATGGTAATCGAGTATTAGTTTTTTTTTCAGTGGTTATTTTTTTAAGTGGCTAAAATATGTAATTCTGACCCCTCATCCACAGCAACACGTCACTCAGCTTCTGTGCCAGTGCTCCTGCTGCTTCTCTAAACTGGCAGCACGCAGATCCAAATCTACTGCAGGTAAATACATTGACTATAGGTAAGTACCTCAGACAACCCCACATCAAATAACCCGCACTATCACTTTAAAGTCTGAACTAATAACAGTGTAAATTTTGTTAATTAATCAACGTGATGCCGGTCTGTATATGTCATGTCACTATTTCGTCTGATGACCAGGATGCTCACTCACGGACGTGCAACAGTGGCCAGTAAACGAATTGCAGTCAGCATGCAATTCGTTTACTGGCCACTGGTGTCATTGATAACAAGGGTTTCCTGAATGGTGCATATAGCACCTTTAAAGGAGAATAATAATGCAGCAAAGTTTTTTTTCAGCAGTAAAAAATTGAAATAAATCCTTTTACAGAAATATCACCTAGTTAGCAGATAGATGTTAAACAACTTGTCTGGAAAATATATTGTGAGTTAAAGTTGACATAAGGTAGTGTGAATATCATGTGTTATATTGCAGCTAATTGTAATGAACAAGGAGCCTAGTTCAAGTAATACTGTTAGTGATATTAATGTAACATGTGTATGTGTGATACTGTGTGTTAATGGCTGTGTCAACGTTTAACTTGCTCTACTGGCGAGAACAAAAAACGTTCCATGGTTAGTTTTCCAGGGCATGAACTGTCACGGCACTGAGGTCAGGGTGCCAGCAGAGTGTGATGTCATTTCCTGGGTGTCAGAGGGAGAGACACTTTGGGTTTGGATCTTTTTTCTGGGACAGACAAAGACATCAGGTTGCAGCACAGATGGGAAGACCATCGGGTCTTGACATCACAGACGAATGGGACAAATGACGCATAGTTCCACATGTAGTTATAATTCACTGTCTGTGAGTGCACAGTCTTCCTTTCTGGGCTTTTTTCCATTGCTGGTCATTCTGCTTTTAACATCACTTTTAGTGCAAAGTCCACATTAGCAACCTCAACCTTAAACAGCATTCCTGGTGTTTGCCAATGCTCATGCACAAGGCTGAATACCACCATCGATCCTGCATCCACCAGGAATGTTGCTCAAGCAGTGAAACACACAGCTTTAAAATACTGTTCTGGATTTGAATGTTATGTTTGACAACACAGATTTCAGTCTTCCTTAGTCAAGCTGTCAAGTTAGGCTACACCCTGAAATATTGCAATGAGTCAAGTCCATTGGATGAAAACAGAAAGACAGTTTCACTGTGAGGGACCCAATATTGGCTGTTTGTTTAAAGTCATATTGATGTCTCCCTGTAACCAGAGGCCTCCGGGCCTTTTCATGAAAAATACCAGTTTTATATTTGGACATTTTGATTAAAAATTGCATTCAGTTTAAAGATTTTCTCTTTTTTTGTTTTGACTTAAAAGCTTAAACTGAGCCTGGCTGTTGTCTCTTTTCTCTGTATGGCAGCACAAGCTGAAAACTCAACAGTGTGATCACACTGTCTGGTGTGCCAACCTGAGGCCGAGACTCTGTGAAACAAATCCGAGCGCTCACACAGTACGACTCCCTCAAAGATGTGCTCGCTGCAAAGGGCAAAGTGTTTCACTCCTTGAACTCTAATGTTGCTGAAAATTTCTCTTAAGTAAAATAAAAGCAGTACTAGATTATCTTGTTAGCACAATAACCACAGGGCAATTTTTACCTGTTCTACTAATGAGCACACACTGGGTATGTTCTCATGAATTGATCTGCAATCAATTCACAAATTAGACTTGACTATATGAAAATTTATTCAACGAACTATGTGATACAACACAAACTGATAATAAAGTAAATGTGAACATAGACAATTTTGATGCAGTGGGAGAATTTGCTGTATTATATACTGTAGATTTATTTAATAGGATAGAGTTATATCTTTATACATCATCTTACCCACTGAGCTACTTCCTGAGGGGTGAGGCTTTGAGGATGTAGCTTGAGCTGTGTGCAGTGATGGAGGGAGCACTGAACTGGGCACCACTGCTGTTGCCTCAAAACAAAAACAAAACAAAGCAAAACCAAAAAAAAAAGGTGGTAACTGTATGAATGGTGCAATTCTTTGGGAAAAGAAATTGATCTTCTTCCTGTGTTTCATTCCTGTTTCCTCATTCCTCAGCTTTCTCTCTAAACTCCCATTTCAAAACAGTTTGGACCAAAAGGGCATCAAATTTAAGGAGAAATTCTAAAAGTTTTGCAAATAAGAAGAGCGATCATGAGTGCAGAAGAAAATAGTGGAAAATAATTTGAGTGCTGCTGCAGCAGGAGTCCACTCTGTTGACATAACCTCTAATAAAGGTTTTAGGTCATTGCTTGAAATATAGGGCACTCTCTCTCTCTTTCTCTCTCTCTCTCTCTCTCTCTCTCTCGCTGTGTGTGTGGCTGTAACAGCTCGTAGCTCATATCAGCGTGGGCAGTGTGTGTGTATTTGGAAATGTCATCTCAATTAGTTGTTGAGCCCCAAGTCGTGAGAGCTCTGACAGGGGAGTAATGAATGGCATCACACTGGGACTAAAATATACCACAGCAACTGCAAGGAATGACCAGAATATTCTATTTCCTCTTAACAACTTCTCACTCGTGACTGTGTGCAGGACAGAATGATAACTGTGTGGGCGGTTGCTGTGTATGTCACTGAGAAACAGAAAAGGAGTGCAGCTGTTGCTGCCATAAAATGTACATTACGTCTTCATCATCTTTTATCTTGGCTGTTGTGTTTTGAGGTGCAGCAGTAGCTAGCTCAAACATTCCCTCTATTCTTCCAATTTCCTCCTCCAGCTTTGGTAGCTTTTTTTTTTTTTTTTTTTTTTTTTAATTTCTAACTACAAATCTTCTATGTTTTCACCATTTGTGGCCCCACAGGCAACATCTACCTCACGTTTTTAGTAAGCTATAATATCTGCCATCAGACTTCAAGACTTCAAATTATCCTCATTGCCTCTCGATGATGGTATAGATTCAAGACGGCTGTAATGGAGGCTTTGCATGCAGACAATTAGGGTCTTGTGTAATTAAACTGTCTTTTATTTATCACAGTCATTACATGGGCCACATCTGAAGACAGAATATGGACATTAGGCAAGTCACATTAAAATGTAATTGACCGGTGAATAAAGTAAACAAATAAATTATCTCCACAGCTGTGCAGCAGTCAACGAATGAGCAACAAAAACACCCATTCCTTGGCCTTGACTGTAGATGCATCAGTATTTATATTTGTTTGTCTTGGAATCACTAGTATACTTTCTTGTCTTTATTGGTAACATTACAACGATTGCTACCACTTTTAAATTTCTGTTTTCCTTCCTTTTGTCCCAATAAGATGAGTTTTTGAAACATCATGGAAGAGTACATGGAAGTGATGGCCTGGTCACATTCCTGTTGTCCAGACAGGCTTCACCAGATAAAGCTTTTGTGTTTTTTGTGCTTACCTGGAGTCTGCGTTAGAGTCTGCACTTCGCTAGGAGGAAGACGTTTGTTGACGTTTGCAGACTCCATTTCTAAGAGAAGGTTAGCTAGTGTTGCACAGTATTGGTACTGTAGGGGAGTGGAAGAGAGCCAGTGAGGCAAGGCGCTGGGGAGCGACCACAATCATCACATCCTTTGGAGTTTCCATGGAAAGTTTGTCCGGAGTCCATTACACTTTCTTGTCTGCCTATAACAGGCTGTCATTCTTTAAGTTATGTTACAATCCATTCACACATTGGCAATAAAAAAAGTGATTAATACATGTAAATTACGTCACATTTTTACATATAGAACCTTTAACTAATATAAACCTCTTGTGCCTCGATCTCTCTTGACTTCATCCCCTGCAGCCGTAACTAGTGGCGACGTTAGTGTGTAGAACAAATAGGTTGCCACAGGAAACTGTCAGTAGTAATTTTTGACAGCCTGCGTGATGGAGGTTTCCAACAGAGTCATGGTCTTGTTAATGACTGCACCGCACAATGGGCCTGATTTAAATGCACCAATCAACCCTTATCTAAATATCAACCCTGATTATTAAGTAGCTCCATATCAGTAGCACTGATTGAAGACATTTTGTTATTAATTATTCCAATAATCTTAGCTCAGGGAGATGTGTGTTTCAAAATATCTTGGCTTTAAGAGTATCATTTTTATCTTGGAATTTAATTATAGTTTGCCTTATTAGTACTTAGCAATAGGGTTAAAAAGAAGAAGCATTACATTGAGCCAAAGTTATCAACACAACAAAAAGTTTGATTTCTAAACATTCATATTTAAGCTGTTTGCACAGCTATTCAGGTGTGGATGAGTTGCAATGTAGTTGTGTTGTTTTTGTAAAAAAATGAATTTGACTTGATTTGAATTTGACTTTGAGAAATAGGGGAAACTGGAGAGTTAGAAACACATGCCTTAGATATACTTAATTTGCAAAGAACTAGCAAACATGATAGCTGTGAAACTACTGGAAACTACAAGATACTAAACCTGGAATATAATGACTTTCTCAGAGCAAAAAAAATATTGTTTAAACTCAGATTTTATATATTGGTTCATGAAAACAACATGAACTTCAAGGAGTTGTATTTAATCTTAAAGTGAATTCTACGTAACCTGATGTTCACCAGCAAGTCACCGCTATTTTGATCAAAGAGATCATACCATGTATTGAATAAGTTGCATTACACATTATGATCATCTTTGAAAAACACTCACCTGTGACTTTATTTTATGTTTCCTCCCAGAAACCGTATTTATTCACCCTTCACCATGAGATGTCCCAGGTTTGGTGCAGCCAATGAAAACAGCATTGTTATCTGTATGTTCTCCATTCCCACTGTGGTTGTGCTTTGCTCCTTCATACAGTGCTGGCCCCAGCAAAACTGATCTGACATCTCCAAATTGCATGGCGATGAAACCATATCACAGTGTTCAGATTTCAATTCCACCCCTTGGGGAAATATTGTTTCAAGCCATTACTCTTCATCAAGGGGACGTCATACCCACTCTATGCAGCTATTGTCCTCCATGGCCCGTGTCTTCAGCTGTGCCCCTGAGACAATGGCATATGTGATGTACAAGCTGCTGAACCCCAGTCATGTGGCCACAGAGGACTTCAAGCGCAATGATCAAAATCCTTAAATGGTGCTTGCATAGAAATTTCATCATTATTTTGGGAGTGAGATGCATCAGACACAATTCACTTGATGAGATGATCATATGCTGAAATGGTGTAGCTTACAAAGTACTTATTAAAAAGCAGAGTGTCATGAATCACTTGGATACTGTGATCTTCCCCACTGCCTGTGTTGAATATGCTCAGTTGCAGTGCGACTGGCACAGCACCAATGATCCATGCCCGCTCCCCATTCATCTTCGCTCCTCTCTCTGTGTACAGAACACCACAAATTACAGCCCTGGTGGATTCATGCTGCTCTAATCCTCTGCAAAACTGTGAGGGGTTATGTGGGGAACCCTGCCAGTTACCTTGGGGGACGAATGATCTCTCCGACCTACCCCTACTAACCCCAGTGCTCATATCGCAATGGGAAAAGATCTATCTCTGCTTATTATTACTTGCACCTCCCACCAGCGGCACAGAAGATGAATCATACCTGTCAATCCTTATCCCTGGTGCAGGGAGGCCATGTTTGTTTATATTGATTGGCAGCATATGTGGCACAGCTGTTGCTGGAGGAGGCTGGTGCTGGCAGAGGTTTGTTTATGCTTTCTCTTGGCAACAGTACAGTTGGCAGGCAAGACAGCAAGCAGTATGCACTCGACTAATCAATACAAACAATGAAGCAGCAAATCAAGAATAATGTTGGCGCAGAAAGAAACGAGGGAGAGCATAAAGCTTTTGATTATTTGGTGCTCAGAAATGATTTTGTTTAGGGATCTAGTAAAATGTGTTTTCACAATGTTTAACTGTTCTTTATGTTATTTCCTCTGTGTGTGTTAGGATTAATGCGAGCACTGCATGCTTTTTTGTTATGTGACTGTCAGACGTGTGTTTGATTGTTAGGAAATCTCAGTCCCTCGTTTGTCTTTCTGATTATAGCAACAAAACTTAGGCACAGGTTTTGTTTACATGCTTTGATTAATTAATACTGTAATAGCTACTGTGTCGTATGCTTAAATATTGACTACTTTCAGAAGAGCTTCAGCTATGATTCAAAAGACATTTAAGACTGAATATACATGTATACATGTGTAAGTATGTGATGGTGTGTGAAACTGTACAATTGTAAGAAATCTGCGGTGCACAAGTCCAAAGGCAACTCACAGAATCATGTGAATGTGTGAAATTGGAAGTGTAAGTGTAAGTGTAGGAAGTGGGGCAAATTACTCAACGTGCAGCATCTGGCAATGATTAGTGGCCATTAATTGGTGTTAACTGGTGCTACTAGTGTTTACAGAGTTGAAGGATAATTAGCTGGGGGTCAACTCAGGGCTGAAATTAACATGTCAGAACTCTGCAGCTGTCTCATGACAACTAGGCGAGGTAGTGGTGGGGTGTACCAAATTTTGTTGGCAGGGTAGCATTGGATTATATGGATGGTTGTGTGTGTGTTTGTTTGTGTGTATATGTGTGTGATGTGGATTATTACGGATATTTTACTGAGTAAGTGAGTCAGTTGTGTGTTTTTGTGTGTGTGTGTGTGTGTGTGCTTTCAGGACAAATAGAGCAAGAGTAAGTGTTTGAGTGTCTGTTCTGGTGTGGATCAACACATGAGTCAAAGTGACAAAAATTAAGCACCTCAAGAATAGCTCTCAGCAGGGCCTAGACTTGACCTGCCAGAGTAAACAGTGAAAAGAAATATTCTAGCCTAGCCAGCCAGTCTGCAGTGTGTCCGTGGGGGGACCTTGTGGAGATCCAGCTGCAGCACCTGCATAAACACTAAAACTCAGTGTGGGCAGCCACCACACACAGCTGGGGACACAGGCAAGCACTGTGTTGTAGAGAATGAAGTAGACACTGCTTTCTGATTGGAATTTGTTGTGGACAGCCGATGCACCATCTGTATCCTAAGGGGGTGGGGGGGTTGTCATTTAACTAATTGTGGAAGAAGGAGACAAGAAGAGCAAAGCAGCATATCAACTCTGGTGGTGGAGGCATCCATCACAACACCTGTGGTTCCCTGTATTGGCTATCACTTAGTGGACGCTAATAGGGATCAAAATGAAGAATAAAAGAATAAAGCCAAGTGCCAACGCCTTAAGTAACATAAAATGTAGTTCGTTAACAGCCACTAGATGCTAGATCCAAAATGAGTTAGATTTACCTCTCGACCGTCTATTTGTCAACCCAGCGTTAACTAGCTAGCTACTTGAGCTGATGTTAGCTGGATAAGTTGGATGAAAATACAGTTTCCTGCTGACATTTTATGTTTTAAAATGAAAAACACTGGAAATACAGTAAACGCTGTAAAGGGGACATAAATGTGCACTTGATGGTCATATACACTCAGGAGGCACTTTTTTTTATTAGGAACACCATTCTAATACTGGGTAGAGCCTCACAAAACAGAAGCTCCCTACCTGTATCTACATGATTTTACATATAGATGATTGGCTGATTGGATAACTACATGAATAAGCAGATGACAAGTGTTTCTAATAAAGTGCTCAATGAGTGTACGTAATACTGTGCTATAAGGCTGAGGTTGAAGCGCCATCTCCAAAGCCAATTATCAGTGTTTCCCAAGATATATGACAAAACAAAAGAACAAGGTCGGTGAATTATACATTTTCTGTAATTATTGTTTTTCTTTTATTTGTTTTTAATTACTCAACTCTGTTTTCTACCTGGGACTCCACAGCATACCATTCTTCTCAAGTCTTTGCCAACTGCTGAGGATCACAAAGGGATGTCTGCCATGATGGCCCTGACACATCCAAACCCTCCCAACACACTGGAGGATAACTCCCAGCCATCAGAGCCACTCTGCCCCGATACAGGATAATGACTGAAGCAAAACGGGACTAAATCCATTGTATGATAACTTATCTCTCTAAGTCTGTGGGACTTTTTTTTTTCTTATATGAGGCCTTGCGTTTCATAAACCCCAAATTCATTTCACACTGTATCTGTGCTGATACAGTTTCCCCGTCAATGAGAGGGAACTCTGGGGCTGGGAGATAGAGAGGGGGAGAGAATTCACCGCACACTGCAGGCGTAGCGGGAAAACTGAGATAAGAATATTAAACAGGAGAAAGAATAGTGTCTTCTCCTCCAAACCACTAAGATGACTGAGGATGGAAATGAAAAGGGAACACTCAACTTCAGTCTCTAAGAATTCATATGACAGAATTTAGAGGGCAGAGTGTGTTTCTGTGTATTTGTATGTATGAACATGTGTGTTGTAGCACAATGACATAAAAAATTTGTATTTTTTTTGGTAAAACTATGAATGCTACCTCAGCTCAATTATGTAGCATATTTCGGTAAAATGTGCAATTTTGATTTGGTCATCAAACTAAAACTGTGCTCCTAAATCTCACTTTGAATCAGTCATTGTATACCAATAGCTGATTTAAAGCTGTATCATCCAATGATGGTCTGTATCAAAAAATCAGAAATTTTGGACAAAATTCTCACAACATGAATGCTTCTATAACCCATGCCTACAAACCACACAATCTGAATACCAAATAAAAACATTGCAGAATACACTGGCTGCACTTTCAAAACATACATACATACAAATGTATATTTTTCCACATTAAGGTCATAACACTTGAATCCATAAGGAATTAATTCAACAAACATGCCTCCAAATTGATACCAGAGACTGTGATTAAAATTTTGTTAGATATATTTCACACAGTGTGACATACAATAAACATGTAAGATCTCTAGTATTATGTGTTGGTGTTTTAAGTCCCTTTTAAAAACAGCTCTATTATCTGCATTTAACAACATCTTAAACAGGTGGATTTATGTCAGTTGTGTCTCTATTATACGAATGCATTTTGTTGATCATCGCCTTGCTTTGAAACATTGGAAGTAAGCCATGAAATGTAAAAAGACAATCTCGCTGTTTACAACTGACACTAAGTCAGAAAATTAATCAGTCCTGATGATGACTGCAAATTGCCCAAGATTATGTTGAGACGTCTTCATTGCTACATGTTGGAGGAGGCGGTGGCAGCAGAGCTGCCATTTAGCCTGCCAGTGGCCCCGGGCGATGCTTCTTCTCTAGCATCCTTTCCTAATGTCTGGCAATTAAAGGCCGTCTAACTGCCTTAGAGAAGGAGAGATGAAGTGAGAGAGAGGAATGGAGGGAGAGTAACTGTTAAAGAGTGAGGTTCAAAGAGACACAGGTGGTAGAGACAGAAAAGAAATAAGAGAAACACATAACAACAGGCACACACACAAATAGATATCAAAAACTGGATGATCATGTTAAGAAAACTGCCAAGGCTTAACTCTATTTTATAGAGTCTCTGTGGTGTGGTCACTTAATACAGCAGCCATTTGTACAGCTGAAATTCTATTTAACTTAACAAGGGGTTCGCAGTTGTTGGTGTAATTTTTCACTTCACACTAACAGGCCCTGAGGGACATCCTCTCATCTTCTCTTAAGCGTTATCTATACATTTCAGTGATGTGCCCAGTCCATATACTACAAGTGTTCATCAGGCAAATCCATCCTGCTCAGTTTTCCTTCACATTAGCAGTTGATGCTAATGCTTTCCATATCTATCAACGTGACAGGCACAGCACGTTGGTTTGTTTCACTCAACGGGAGAAATTAATCACACACATTTAGTGTAACAAGAGAACATTTCAGCTCTGCATTAACTACACTCATGCTGGTTTTGATGGCCATATTAAGACAACATTTTCAGACTTCTCATTTAGGCTATTTGTTAACAGCTCTAACTTAACTGTCATAGCAGTTTTCGGGGCTTGCACATATGTAAATTGTATGCGTTTATATAGGATGAAATTATAGTATATGTCATGGTTTTGAGTTTAGTCTGCTCATTTATTCTTTCTTTCAGTCCAGTTGTTTGAGCGTAAATGTTCTAGTTCTGCTGTCATGTGAGACATGCCCACCTGCCTGCTTTTCCCACCAGCAGAATCACCTGACCTCCTCCTCCCCACTCACCTGGTCACCCGTTCCCCATATTCGCCCTCTAGTATATATACTGGTCCGTTTCCACTCGCTCTCTGGCTCTCATGCCATGGCCCTTAGCTTTCCAGCACTCTGTTCTTTGCCTGCCTATTTTGATCCTGATCATGTTTTGCACTTTTCCATTTCTTTTTTTCTTTTCTCTCTTTTCTCTTCTGCATTTTTGTATCCTTGTTTTTTTCGACATAAAGACCCTTTTACTTTTACATCAGCCTCCTGAATAATGCTCTTTATTCCCCTCTCTGAGAACAGTGACAGTACAGTCTGACCACCGTGGACCCAGCTGGCTCCTCCTCAGTGAGTAAAGAGCTGTTGGCTCAGATGCTCTTCATCGCCACGAGCAGCTACTCACCTCAGTGATAGGAAAGATACAAGATCTCTCTCCCAACGCTCAGCAGAGGATCAGAAGGTGCCTTCCTCTCCCCGAAGCTGTCATTAGTTGAAAGGAATTAAGACAAAGGCAGCCTGGAGCTCCTGCCGCTCAAGTTGGCATTGGAGGACTGGAGACACTCATTCGAGGGGTGGAACTCTGCTTTGTGGCCTGGACTGATCATAGAAATCTAGAATATATATACGCACTCTAAATGGTTGAATTCCCACCAAACCCAGTGGGCTTTGTTTTTTAAACTCCTTTTATTTCAGTCTCTCCCACTGCCACTGTTCCAAGAATGTCAAACCTGATGCCCTCTCTTGCCAGTTTCAGAAGGAGGAGAGCCCTGTGGAGATGGGTCTCATTCTAATTTTCCTGCACCCGGTAACTGTCCAAATGAACACCTCTTTTTCCTAAATCATCTTAGCTTCAACCTGAAAAAACACAAGCACAGATTTCCTCATGTTCTCTTAGTCAATTTATTGCACAGCAAGCCATAATATTTGTCTGAAATGTGCATGAAAAGTCCTCCAAAAGGTATCAACACCAAAACAAAGACCAGAAGTCACAAACAGTTACTCGAATGAGCCGAGTTGACGCCTGGCTGACAGGTAGCGTGTATTCAACTGTGATGGCATCCACCTGTCAGTCAAAGTGGCCACACCCTCAGTTATGCATAACCTTAAGCCTTAATTAAATTTAAACAAGTAAAAAATACAAATTCACATGCCATACAGTTGTCGTGAAGGGGGACGTTAAAGACCAAAACTGTTTTTTGTGAAGGTTGTAAACATTTAAACATGGGAGGTACCCACTTTTGGAACTAGCCTCAAGTGGCCATTTGAGAAACTGCACTTTTTGGCATTTCTGTGTTGGCTTCATTTTTTAGCCTGAGAGGTTGCCACTGCATATACAGTCAAGCTTCTAGTCAAATCAAGATGTTGAGGGAGGGGGCCTCAGTACCTAGTGGAGTGGGGGGATTGGAGCTACCCAGCTGCAGAATGCAATATGCTGGACCCGCAGCTGAACTGAGCTCCAACTGTCCCATTCTGACTTTCTGAGAATCATGACAATATGCAAAAGCACAGACCTTAACTGTAAGCTAATGTGATTTCAGTGTCATACATGTGAAAGCCTTTCCTGGGAATATGCAGAACAATTTCCGTCTTCCTGGGGAACATTTCTGTGGATAAAAATATCATCTTTGACATGTCATTCAAATACTTGTTTTTTCCATGAAGGGGCAGTGTTAAAGTGCTCACTGTCAATGGCAGTTGCATGTAAAGTAAAGCATAATGCTGGCACATTATAGGCAGATTACATCTATTAGTTACTGCTGTGCTGCATGTAAATGGCATGCCCATGGGAGAGCAGAAAATCATTTTAAACTTCAATAAGTTACAAGCAGTGGCAAGTCTACCCATAATCTGCACAAAGCCCCAGGCAGCAATGAGGCTGGATGCAATTAGGGGGGAAATAAAATTCTACACAGTAAACAAAGAAAAAATGTAAAAAGACTGAAAGAGGAATGAACATCCTGGAGTGAGATTGCCTTGCCTTTGATGAGTCTGGCTGTTGCTTTCTTTAATTGTCACAGCATAATGCTACTGTTTTCAGCAAGGATAACTATGCCATTTGTTGTACTCTGACAAGGAAAGGATAACTTAAGGCCAACATGTCACACTAATAAGACTTTTTAATTAATAGAACATATGTTTTTGTCACTCCAAATAATAACATGTTTCAGCTTTAGAAAGATGCAAGAGTGCAGACATCCTTGTATGTAACATTCAGGTGTACACAAGCCTTTGTGATGATCTGCAATCACGTGATGGTGGAAGACGTATCTAGCAAATCATTTACTTGTTTAAAAGTGACAATAGAGCACAATATAAATTACAGGTAAAAGTCCTGCATTGAAAATTTTACTTAAATATGAGTATTGAGTTTAGTATTAGAAACAAAATCTATGTTAAGAGAACTCATTAGTCCCTGTCAGCAACCAGTATTATTGATGTATTGATATATAAATGGTTCTCCAATATCACCGCAGTTCTAGCATTTGTCTTTACTACTTCATACACTGCTAGTAGTTTTCTTAGTTTACACACACATACATAAACACATGCCATGAAATATATTTCATTTAGGCAGAATAGCTTTATAATGATTTGAATGATGCTGATTTTAATCTTTTATAATTTTCACTATATATAATATTTTTTCTGAAAACAGTTTGACTCATAACGTCTACAACTACTATCTACCCTTCTTTAGATGCAATATGTCCTGCAACAGCTTTGGGATCCAGTGGGTTTTGTGTCTTGATGAGTGGGAGTGTCCCGACGATCGACTGCTCATGTGCTCGTCCAGTGTTTTTGTCTGACCGTCCCGCCCCGTCTTCGTCCTATTGGTCCACTTGACACATACCCGTCTCTGATTGGATGAAAAGACCGTCCGTCGACAGTGACGTATAAACCAGGAACTATCAGTGGACAGAAGTGGTGTGTTGGCATTCTGGCGAAAATTAGATCAAAGTGCATTAAAAACCCGTGTTTTCTGTCGCTCTGCGTGTCCACAAACAGCAGCCAGGCGTGTCGTGATGCAGAACCTCCTCTACTAAGCCACTTATTCTCTCAATAAACAACGACAGTGTGAGTATGTTCGTGAATACAATGACTGAAGGCTGCCTCCAGTCAATTACAACTGCACTGGAAGGTTTTATGGTCTGTTGTGTTGAAGTTTGCTCAGAGGCTGATATAACAATTCTGATAATGCCATACGGGATTCCCGAAAAAAAAAAAAAAAAAAAAATCTTCTCCATGTTCAGGTCTTCAGAGAGAAAAGGAAAAGTCCAAGTGCACGCATCGTGGATTTTATGAAACTTTATAGTCTGTCAATAATAGTCATTTTTACACAATGACAACACATAGAGAGCTCTACAGCAGTGACCCAAAACACCAAGCTTTGTTGTAAAAGTTGCATGTGTCTACTGTCAGTTCCCATTTTTTTATGTCCACCTAAATGAAACTGATGCAGCCTAATATATCTGTCCTGAAGTAATTCCTACCTTAATAAAGGGCGGTCTATAATCTTTAGTTTTTCATTGAAACTGTTTTAGGAAGGTGTTTGGGGTATCAAAAGAAGTGCTTGAAATATTTTGCTCACCCCATTCATTTTAATGAGGGTAGACAAACAATTAGAAACAGCTCTTCATGTAATGTCATACAGCTCAACACAACAGAAACTTGACAGGTTTCCGGAGCTCAATGTGACATTTTTTTGCTCACTTTTTCCAGATCATAGTCCAATCCCCTAAGACACAGGAAGACATAGAAAAGCAGAAGTTCTTCACATTGGAGAACCACCACAACTCCTGCCTCTTAAGCAGAGTCCAAATAAACACTTCTCTAAAACAGTTTTATTAATAACTGAATGATAAATTTCATTAATAATTGAAAAAAAAAAAAAAAATATATATATATATATATATATCATGAAGGCATGATTTAATGCAGGACTGCTGCATCAGACTGCATTACTTTTAGTGAGTTTATCTCACCCAGTGTTACAGTGTCCACAGTCTTTTTGTATTTTTTTTGTCTGCACTGTTTTGCATAACTGGTTTCAATTCTGTATATTTTTGATACAAATTTTTGAAACTGAAACTTAGCTGTGTGGCCATATGCATGCAGCAAATTAAAAACAAATTTGTGACTACATGTATTTTACTCAGCCGGGTAAATTCACCCTTAAATTAACTTGCTACACAGTGCACCTTGGTACTATGGAACCTATGCCATTTTAATCACTAAAAGCCATTGTTAAAAAAATGGCCTACTTGCTAAGCCTAGTTTAGATCTCCAGTAAAGTGAGATCATGGATAACACTGTTAATTACTAGAGTGTATTGTTCCTCTTGTCATCTATGCATACAAGCTACAGAAATAGATAGGAAATATTTATTTTATCAGCACCAACAAAGCACTTGCTTAGAATTTTTTCTAATGCTCAGCACCTTTCCTTGCTTTTTATACTCCACAGCTGTAAATTCAAAATATGCTGTAACAGATGTGTAGAAGTTTCCGAAAGGAATGAGTTCAGGCGATGACAGAGGCTTCAAATGTGTTGTTTTTGGCAGTTTTATAGTAACATTGTGATGATGCTGCACAGTACAACATTGCTGGCAACTCTGAGAACCAACTGTGTCCAACTGTAAACATTACATTTGGACAATTTCCTCTCTTCCTTTTGTCCTCCTCTCACTTCCTTTAATTTGCTGACTGGAGACTCCAGCTGCTGGAGAACAATAGCCGTGCATACATCCTCCTTTTCTGCTGGCACCAACAGTGTTTGAAATGTAGGTGAAAGCAGTGTTTTTGGTGTAAGGTAAAATTCAGGTCTCCCAAGGCAGAGGCAGCAGTCTCCCATGAGAAGGTATCAGTCAGCACAGGCAGCCGGCCACGCTCCTTGAACATGCTAATTCAGTTTCTTTCCTCTATTCCCCGGCCGCACCTCTAGACTCTCCACCGCTTTTGTTCTTCTCGGATGCACATAGATGCTTTTTTACTGTTCGCCTTCACCTCTCAGTTCTCTCCTGTGCGCACCTGCTCACACATTTTTCTTTCTGTTACTTCTTAACTTTTTAATTTTTATTTTATTTTATTTTTTACAAATAATCAATCATCATTAGATTAACGCAGCATAAAAGATGTGTAGCATTATTTGTCTCAGTACGTGATTAGGTGCGAATGTTTCCTTTTAATCAACCTCACATCTTTTAACCACTAACAGTGAACATGTTAGCGATTTCAGTACCATCAGAAAGCACAGGCCTGCCCTTGACTCATACTTGATTTTTCCACTATTTTAAACAAAAGGCTACACTATTGATTGATGCAGTGTGTTGTGAAGGGGCCTGTCTGGAATTTAGAGCAGAGTGCTCACTGAGAAACAAGGATCTCGGATGGTTGCAAGAAACACACACAGTGAGTTTTGGCACTTTGTAAAGAAAAGTATTTTACAGACCTGGTTATTTCCGGTGAGTGTGCGTCTATACACGCACATGCGTTGACATAAATGCAAAGTTCCACCACCTGGCATTTGTTCTGTTACACAAGCATAGTCACACACTTTATTAGTTACACGTGGAAGCTGAGTATACTATTTATATTATTCCTAACTCTTTCTCTTTATGTCGCTGTGAGCTGTCAGGGTAATCAAAGAGAGAGAGCTCATGGTGTGAAGGGAAATGGCGTTCGACTAAATGAGATGGATAGGAAGTGCACATACTGTGAACATAACACACATCGAAGGTGGTGGGAATGAATTTAATTATGTCTAGCAGATGTATGTGTAAGATAAACCATCTGTCTGATCAAAACTGACTACTCTTCTCTGTATATGATTGTGTATTAACTCGAATCCTTGCTACAGATTTCGCAAGTTATCTCAGAGTACAGTAACAGGAATGGAGCTATATCCGTATTTGATTAAACTAAATGATCAGGTGTAACGCTGAGACCCAGCTGTGAAATTCTCTCACTCTGAAGGTTGTTTTTCTTCTCTGGTCTTGTCAGGCTGAGGAGAGAACATGGGGAAGAAGGATGCCAGTGCGACCGGATTACCAGTTGATCAGTACCGAAAACAGATTGGTGAGTCTCCTGTCATATTAGCGCTGGTTAATCAGTTTATTGATCAATAGTAAATTAGTCAAATCAAATCAAGTTGATTGGTTGGAAACAGATTTAAAGAAAAGCTCAGATTGCTTTATTGTTTTGTAACTTGTGTGACTGGCTTTACTATAGCATTTTGTATACTATATGACTGACAGTTTAATCAAAAAGATAATCAATATGTTAACTGCCAATTAAAACCATAAGGTCTGTTAATTTTTTCCATGATGCTTTTTGACAGTTGGGATTGGTCTTCCACTGGTTGTGTAACTGCATTTCAACAAAAATCATTACTCACTGCTTGATGTGACCACAACACAGTAATCAACTCAGCGTTCATAGAAACAAGTTTATGTCACACCTAATAAATTATACATGGTACTGTGTTGCAGCAAGCGCTCCGAGGTGGTTTCATGTACTGCATTTCCCAACTGCCTAACAGCTCAACTCTATTGAAGACCTTTATGGACATTGGCTGTGTAATAATTAGCATAATTTTCTTTACACAGCCCTGGAAACGTTTCCAATTTGCATTGGATTGAAAAGAAATCTAAACCCAGACTCACTGGACTAGAAGCAGTATACATGCTGTGGAAGCAATTACACTTAGAGATGAACAAGCAGCGTCTGAGGTCACATTTCTGACGGACAGCAAATTCTGTGCTTAAAACACTGCCCCTTTGATATCATGTCAGAAGCTGTTTTGTCAAAGTTAAATACCGCTCTAATCCTGCGGTACTTTGTTTCCCCATCTTTCCCCTTACATCACAAAGGCCTAACTAAGGCAATATGGTCGGTATCAATCAAAAGTTCGGTCCCCCTCAGCATGCCAGCTGTGGTTGCTTGAAGATCACAGCTCGTATCATGTCTTTTTGTTTTTGTTTTCCTTTTGTGGAGCAGAACCAAAAGGTTGCCAATGGCAAAACACGATAATTGTGAGCAGCTATGAGTGACGCAAACACACAGGCTTTAAGTTTTAAGAAGTGGTATATTGTGCACATGAAATGCGGTTAAGCGCTCTTTTTAGATACAAAAGGCCCCCAATTTCAGATCAAAGAAAGAAGATTTTTGTGCAAAATATGAGACTCTCACTAAAGCTCTGGTATCGCTCTTGATTAGTGAGTATCCTCACCAGGAACCTGTGCAGGCCTGAAATAGCTGAGAGAGAGGAGAGAATAAGTTCCTTTATAGAGACGGCAATAATCAGCTTGGATGAAGGGTAACACAATTAGTTACAAAAACAAGTTACAAAACTAACACCTTCAATTTCTATGAAGGCTAAGTGTATCCATGGTGACTCCACAGTTTCTGGCCACAGGAAGTTTGAGAAGCAGGTTTCAGAGGTCGCTCTCTTACATTACGTTTCTAACAGCTTAAACTTCCTGTTTGACTATGACTAAGGTTTTTTACGTCATCCAGTGACACAGGTCTGAAGACCAAAGTTATGAGTGTGACTAAGTCTGGAGAACAAGAACAGTTCATCATCCACGCCACCACGGAGCACGTGATTCAGGGTGAGGTTGTACATGAAGGGGGAGAGCTTAATATTTACCTTGTCCACTTAAATCTGTACCCAGTAGAGACACCGTGCAATGATGGCTGGTTGAGCTCATGACAGAACATTATCTTTTGGCCTTTCATATCCAATTTGCTGTCCAGTGTTAAAGATACCTGCAGTTTCTTTGATCAGTCATCCAAGGTGAACATAATCAGGACGGGTTCTGAAACCCTACTAGCTACCTTAGATGTGTTATCCCTGCATACAAATAACCCTCTTGAGAGAGTTTTAGAAGCCCTGAAGTTGTTTTCTTGACTAGAGAAGTGGAAAAAAAGATATCTGCATTAATGAGGGAACTGGCTTCTCTCTATAGCGTTCTTTTCTCGCTTGGAAAAATGCTAAAAATGCTTTGCTTTATTTAGTTCTGTGACTTCACCCACTATAAAACAGTTTCTTTCATGTTCACATCTGCCTGCTTCAGCAAACCCTTTCTCACCTGGACAAAGCAGCAGCACTGTTAGAATCATGTTCTTTGACTTCTAGTGCCTTTATCACAGTCCAGCCTGCTCCAGAAGGTATAGTCACCTCCACAATCTCTGGCTACCTGACAGATAAACCACAGCTTGTGCGGCTGCGGAGATGTGTGTCTGAACGGGTGGTCAGCAACACAGGAGCACCGCAGGGGTCTGTCCTCTCACCTCCCATCTTCACCTTCGACTTCCAGTACAACTCTGAGTCCTGTCATCTGTAGATGTTTTCAGATGTTGTGGGGTGTGTCAGCGGTGGAGAGGAAGCAGAGTGCAGAGCCCTGGTGGACCACTTGGTGGCGTGGTTTGGGAAAAGCCACCTGCTCTTGAAGGGGGCCAAGACCTAGGGGATGGTTGTGGACTTGAGGGGGACTATGTTAAACAGTGTTTCCATTCTTGGAGAGGTGGTGGAGGGATACAAATACCTTGGAGTCCTCTTCAACAGACTGGACTGGAAATGCACATAGTATAGCTTTGGGATCAGTAGTCTCTATTTTATTTTTCTGTTATTGATGTTTATTTTTACACTTTATGTAGTCTATTTAGTTATTGTACAGAATTTAACCTTTAATTGCCTTCTGTTATTTATCTGCCTCATTTTTGTGATTCATCTGAATACTGCAGCACTGCAACTTCCCTTTCCAACCAACCAAGCTTCCCTCCCTCCCTCCCTCCCTAAGATCGTGTCAAGTATAACATTGTTCTGGTCCCCTTCCTCCCAGTGGACGGCTGTTTGTTGGCCCCTGGTGATTCACACCCTCTGATTATCCCAGGTTTTATATTTCCTGGTGGTACTTTAGTGTTAACAAGGCTTGAGTGAGACTGTCCCTTAACCTAAATGTATTCTGTTGGTGCATGTTTTTGATTTTGCACCTTCTTATCACTTTCATATTGTGCATTTTGTATCACATGCTCTCTTTCTGAGTTTTTTTTTTCCTTCTCATGAAATTTGTCTAAAATAAAAAAAAAATTAAAAAAAAAAAGATGTCGTTGTCAAACTGACGGATCACAATATTTGTCTTTCTCAGTCACGAGACAGCCTGTTGAGATTTTTTTTCTGTTTTGTTTACTATAGGGGCTGGGGTGTCATAAAGCAGTGCGACGGTTGCATATGTTTTCATACTGGGACAGAAGAATAGGATTATTTAGCCCGGAGATATCCCTTAACAGCCTGCCATTGTGTAAAACCCGGCAGGTTCAACAAATGAGAGACAGACATAACATAACAAGCTCATCTCCCACTGTCACTTCCCGTACCAGCGGCAAAGAAATCTTGTTTTTTTTTTTTCCTTCCCATTTAGTGTTTTTCTTTCTCAGCACACCTCATCAAGTCAAAAATATGTAACAGAGGTGTCAGGGACACTTTGGTCCTCTCTCTTCCTCCGCCTCCTTCCAAACCCTCAATTTCTACCCTTTTTCCTTCCTTTGTGAAAAAAATGGCCATCAGAAAATTTCAGTGAACCACTGTTTAACAGCAAAGGTGGGAAACAGAGAGAGGGGGGAAAAGACATTGGAGAGGAAAATGAAGTCTTCAAAGATAGCATGGGGCTGGTTCTTCTGAGAGCTGGAATGGGCCATACATGGTAATTTGAAATCGTAATAGGGTGGCTTATTCATGGCGCATCAGCAGTAGTCCAGGCTGGTTGTTGAGCTGTACCATCATCTCTGCTGGAGTGCTTTTGTCATGTCAGATGGCCATCAAGGGGCCACTGCTGACACTCTTTTAAAATACCATTATTAAGCCTGTTATAATTGACTGTGCCAAGCTGCCCTCAGGAGAGGCAAAGCTTTAGCGTTCTTACATGGAAGTGCAAGTGGTCACTCTGCTGCTGCCCACTGAACAAGCTAGGGAAAATTGCCTGCACGGATAAAGAAACCTAAACTTAAATTGTCCGTGTTGCAATTAAATGTGATAAATTTAGATTAAATATTACACTCACATTGTAGCTAGGCTATCTTATATCATCAAAGTATAGTTTTCCTCTTCTCCTGAATTAGCACATAATCTTTATTTAGTTGTGTGTATGCTTTGTAAGTCCCACATGCTGTAGATTGCAAAAATCATTTTGGAAAACTGGCTCAAAACTGACTATTGTCAAGTTGTAATCATATTTTCCATGCATGTCTAAGCTCCACCTGAGATTTGGCTTCCTCCCCCCTCCCTTGACATGATGCAAAGGAAAAGGCATGAATATCTCCCATGTGTCTGGCATCAGCCCTCCAGTTCCACTACCATGCATTCTGGCAGATGCCTGCGATCTGCGCCATGTGGTCATTGACGATTTGGCCACCTTGCCAGATAGACACAGAGGCAAATCAAAGCACGACAAACTGTCAGACACGCTGTCAGTGCATTGCCCGAATTGTCCCAGGGTTCTCAGAGTGCAGGACGGTGGCCTGTCTGTCCAAATCACCCTGTCACACTCCATGTAGTGCATATGAAGAATGGTTAGTCCCCATAGGCACAAACACTCACACAAATACTGAATTCCTCAGGCATGTTAGTGTTTTTCTTGACACTCTTGTGTGCTTGTTTTTTTGTTGTTTTGCCTTCATGACAGTTGTGTACAGGAGCTTTTTAAACATTACAGTGCAGGCTACGTAGATCATTAATAAGAAAACCTGTAACTATTTTATATTTCATGTGTTACACTGATCTTCAGTCAGAGATGAGGAACAAGCAAAGGTTTTGATGGATTTTTCTGAAGCAGTCAACAAAATTTTAAATTTAATGCTGGTGCATGGAGTGTTTCATTTGTGGACCCTGTTAGATCAACATAGCTAAAGACGTTTCTGCAGGATGTGGCCTACCGGGCTGGTGATGCAGCTCTGAGCAGCAAGTTATTGTTGCAATAGCTGATTTTTCACAGTTATTTAACACAGGTATGAAGGAGACAGCAACAACTTCAGTTGCCCCAGTGTGCCACATAGAATTCTAGGGGGTCTTTTGTTTTCTTGTAATCGTAACGTAATTTGCCTGAAATGTCATGATTTCCTTTAAATAGATGCACTGTTATGTGCTGAAATCATGACTTGGTTTGTGGCAAGTGGTTCTCCAGTGGCATGAAACTGTCACAGATAGTTCCCTGCCTGTCACACTCATCAGAATATTTGAGAGATTTTGACTTTGGGACCCCACTGTACATTTTAACGAATTAATCCATGGACAGTTTCACAAAAACTGTATTTTTTGGTTGTATGTTTAAGACAATGGGCTGTGTAGCTCAGCTGTGCACTCAAATTTGGTTAACTAGTAGATTATATTATAATATTTATGTACAATGATGCGGATTTTTTTGTACAGTGTACAATAAGTAATTACCTGGGGCCAACATCTGATCTAATCTCACTAAAAGAAACCACAAAGCAAAGTCAAAGTCAGTAGTTAACAATGAAATTATTTGACCTGTGACAGTGGTACTCCTGCCTATCCCCTCCATCATCTGTCTCTTCTGCTGATAGGAACTGTCCTGGATTTTGTCTACCTACTGCTCCTGTTAATAATGTGAGTTCTGCTTCAGCTTGTGCGTTATCCTACATCGTTGTGTTTTCACCCTGCTCCACTCTGGACTTATTCTGGCAGAATTGCGTTTAATGTTTTTTTTTTTTTTTTTTTTTTTTTTTTTGCACTGTGTAAATCCAGTGTGAACATACAGTATATTCAAACAGTAGTGTACACGGCACACATATTTACTGCTCATGTTTCTTTTTGTTCAGACAAACTGTGATACGGTGAGGTATCTACCTTTCTTCTGTCATTTTAATGGACAGATTGTGTGACACACAAATCACATACCTTTTCCACCTCCCTCAATCACAGGTAGCTAATTTTAGCTATTACCCCCCCTCCCTGTCTCCCTGTGCTAAACAAAAGCTATCTTGAGAAATAGCTCAGGATAAAAATGCAATGACGCAATGATAGAAACCTGAAAGACGTTTAAGGGAATCTGCAGTAATGGTGTGGGAGGTGAGGGCCGCTCTCACTTTTCTCTTGTCCTCTTGACATGAAATCAGTGACGACTTCAATGAAAGGCACTCTCAGAGAAGCCACTCAGCAGGCACTCCAGGCCGCCTTACAAGGGCTAATGTTCCTCTGAGACACGACATTGTCGCTGCTGTACAGAAGGACAGTGATGCCTTTTCAGTGTGGCAGGCAGAAGCATGGGAGGACGACGTGTAGCCCACTGCAGGTAGATAATTGGTGACAGAAAGTGTCTACAGCACCGGTGCAGCCGGGGGAGCAGCAATGACAAATAGGAGTGCTCATAATCCCAGTTCAATATCATGAGGACTGTGTGTGTGTGTGTGTGTGCGCATGTACATTTGTGGGTGTGCAGGCTCCAGACCCACGCAAGCAAACCACAGGAGAAAGGCAACATGAGGTTCTAATAAGCACAGCGCTGTAATACAACAATACTACAATACCTTACACAGTCAGATGTAATTCTTTGGCATTTCTCCTCCATATCAATGATTCATACTCCTACTTGGTGTAATTATTCTGATTTTGCTCCAGTTAAGTATTGATTCTTACCAGATGGTTATGGGTGTATTTGGTTGTGATGATTTTTTATTTTTTTATTTTTTTTTGCACATAAACATAATTTCTCCATGTAGACGTGGAACAAGTTTATCCCCACGTGAGAGAGAAACAGCACAGGTGCATGATTTGGAAGCAGTTTGTGGGAGAAACTGTAAGTGCTGAGAAGAAAAAAAAAAATCTGCCTTTGAAATTTAAACCCCAGCTTGCTTAAGTTCTGATATTGTTTTGTCTTTTCAGTTTCCCTGAGTATTTTTGCTGCAGAAAAGGTACCCCGAGGACACAGATTGCCAAACAAAGTGAACTAGTGTTAAAACAGAAAGCACAGAGAGTCGACTTGTGGGCTTCAATTTTAAATCTAAGTGTAAGTTTTTTCTTTCTTAACTTTCTAACAGTAGAACAGGCTTTAAAAATCTATATTTCTCGCAGCCACGTGAGGCTAATTTGGTTTCAACAATTGTCTGCACGTTACATGGAAGACAGGAGAACTGCCTTGTACATTTCTCTGTTCATTTTCACACAGTTTTTACACCTTGTACGATGCATCTGTGCTTTTTTTCTTGGACGTTAGCCGTGTAGTGTTTTCATGTAGCTTCCTGCAGCCTTACATTACCACAACAAGCCATTTTGCAGTCTGAAAGACATTGCACCATTTCTGTGAATGGAGAACAACCTGAGGTGCCCTCCAATCAAATTTCCCCCTCTCCACTTTCTGACAAGTGGAGGAGACATCCAGTGGCCCTCCTAATGAATTCCCACTAGCTCACTGTCTGCTCCTGGCAACATGCTCCCCATTTCTATTAGCTCTCCACTGAGTCGGAGGGAGGCAGAGGAGGAGTCCGTGACCAGGAGGGATGGAGAGAGAGAGAGAGAGAGAGAGAGAGGAATTGAGTGCAAGATTTCAGAAAAAGAAGCAAGGGGAGTGAGATGGTTGAAAAAGAGAAAGTGTGTGCAGTATGCAGCTCTGTCTGTTTGTTTTCAGAGTCACAACATAAACATAAAAATCTTACCCCTCCTGTCTCACTGGCTCATTTCCAGTCTTTTCTCTCCCACAACCTTTCCAGAGGGATATGAACGCTTTTTTTCCTCCTTCCTCCTCCTCTTGTTCCCTCTTCCAATGTAAATGAGGCTCAATTGGCTGGGAGTGAAAACTCTGCATGTCACATCACTAACTGAGAAAACCTCGCAGCTGACCCTCGGGCTTGGTCTCTCTCTCTCTGTCAAACACATATTATTCTATCCCTATGAGGACCGTCCACGCATTCCCCAGCCTGTCAGCTCTCGCCTTAATCTTAGTCTAATCCTACCCAATATCCCCGAACTCAAGTCCTAAAAATATCATCTTTAAGGACTTGGTAATATGTTCACAGTCTGAGCATTTAAATCTAATTCTATCTCACAAAGATAGAAGTACAAGAATACACACACACACACCACACACACACTGTTCAGCAAGCTGTTGCCTTTCCACCCTATTGTTAGCAAAGTTCCTTTTCCTGCAGTGTGTTGTTTCTAATTAGACCCAGACAGCCGGCTCTGCCTCGTGTGAGGCACACACTGATACACACACCCACACACACACACACGCACACACACACACACACACACTTTACCAGGTGGCCGGTTTGTCCTAAAGACTCACCCTTGAGAGTTGTGCCCATGGGAATTCAACTAAGCACAGGTGAACCGTGTGCAGCTCAGGCCAGAAAAATGCTCTGTATTTTGGATACATGTGCAAAACATTATAGAACTTTTCAGCACTATATTCTCTCTCTCTATATATATATCTATATATATAGATATAGATATAGATAGATAGATAGATAGATAGATAGATAGATAGATAATTTTTTTTTTTTTTTTTCGTTTGGAGTAAATATAAATAGAGGAAAACTGCTAATGAAGCTGGGCTTTGAAATTGCAGCAGAACTTAATTCAAAAGAGAACTGAGAATGACACAGTGATTTGATCTGTGTGTCCAATTTCCTCTCTCTTCCAGGGAAGCAGGACTACAAAAAGACAAAGTCGGTCTTAAAGGCCACACGACTGAAAGCTGAAGCAAAGAAGAATTCCTCTGGATTCAGGGTGAGATTTTCCTGGATTTGCTCTCTGTTTCTGATTACTGATGTCTGTTATCATCATGTCGTCTTCTATTTCTGCCTGCCTGTTCTGGCCCATCTGACTGTCTGTCTCTCTGCCAACCATCCTCTTTACATTTGTCTGTCTGCCTGCCTGTTTGAGAGCATGCATCACTACATCACTTTTCATATCCAAGACCCTCAGCTCTTTTACAACTTGCTGTAGGTCTTTTGAGAATGTAACATTCCCCCCTGCCTGGGGATCTGTCGAAGATCTGTACAAGTGCGGAAAACTGTCTTTGAGGAGAGGAAGGATGGCTACAGAGTAAAGGTTACAGTACTACAATAGGTCCACAGAAGAAGACATAACATACAGCATTTTAACGCATAATGAATTCCTGAAAAAATGATTGTTCAAGAGTTTCCTCATTCATCAAATGGTGAGCAATGGAGAGGGACAAGGAAAGACAGAGAGAGATATGGGAAGTATAAAAAGCAAAAAAGAAAAGGAGGGGATGCTGAGAAGTGTGGACGCTCATCAGCAGCTCCAATAGATTTTAGTGTAAAAAATGTATTTTAAAAGTATTGATGTAAGAAGTTTGTTTGAGACGAAACTAAAGGAAGAAGAAATTTAGAGAAATTCAGAAGAAAAATAAAGGCCCAGAGGAAGACTCAGGCTAAACCAAAAATTTTTAGCAATTTTATGAAAAACTGTACACTTCTCAAGCCCACACATCATCCGAGGGTAGGAAACAGTTTTTACACGTGTAAACTGCCCACACTAGCTCAGATAGATATGAGTTCCTTGGAGACAGAAATCACAAGTTAGAAAATAAGAAAAACTATTAACTCCCTAAAAATGGTGAGAATTAATAACCCTGTATTTGCTTTTGAGGTGAGCATGCTAACATTGACTTTAAGTGAAGCTACTATAAAACTTAATTCCAAAGAAAGAGAAGGACACAGAGCAGGTAGATTCATACAGACCAGTGTCACCATTAAACACAGATCAGAAAATCTTGGCCAAGTCCTCAGCTAAAGACTCAGCCTCCATATGGCTCACACACCCAGATCTGGCAGGGATGTGCATTTAGTCCCTTGTTGTTTGTTCTTGCATTAGAGCCCCTCGTGGAAACAATTCAGACACAGGCAAATGCATGGTTATAACACTGAATATACTTCTATTTGTACATTGTTACAAGAAAGATGTGTCGACTTTTAAATCCTGGATAACAACACTGATTGATACCCTCCACCTGGAAAGAACCCTCAGTGACAGACTGGAGGACTTGGACACCAACTCATAAGGAACGGCACAAACTAGAAACCTTTACATGGCGCTCTTCTGAGATGGCAGGGCTGATATTCTTCTCGAATATTATTCATTATACTTCACTTGTAAACCCCAAGGTGTGTTTTTTTTTTTTTGTTTTGTTTTGTTTTTTTTTCTCTTGGCTTGATTTTTGTTGTTTCACCTCTTTTCCCTCCCCTGTAATGTTAGTCTTTTGCTGTTATACACTTGAAATGAAGCCTCTTATTACAATTTTGTATCACTGCTTATACATGCTTGACAATAAAAATGTTTGAAACAGAGTCAAGGAGAAAATGAAGGGATAAAATAGAGTTGGGTGAAAGTAAAGGGTGAGGGTGTTGCTATAGGGCAGAAAAGTGCGTCTCTCTCTCCGTTGCTTTGTCACACCGCAGCGATTCGGAGCTGTTGTGCAGGCAAAGATGGATGACTCCACGTTTATCACTCTGGCAAACGTGTCACCGCTGTTTAATGCTTTAGCTCATTCATTTGGCTTGCCAACAAACACTTTCACTATTTCAAGGTATTTCCTCTTGCCAATGAAATAGCTTGTGAATCTACAGTCTCTCCTCTTTGAAACTGCAAATACCATGAGATGAAATCAGGCCCTCTGTGATTTTTATAGTTAGTCAGAAAGTCAGTTGTAAGAAAAGATATCTCAGGCATGTCCGCTGTTATTTATTTTGCATGTTTGTTTTCCTCCGTGGCACTGAAAATCGGTTCTGTTTACAGTACATCAAAAGCCAAAAGGCCTCACTTCCTCATTAAGCTTCAGTTGGCATGTAGTACACAGAGATGAACAAATCATAGAGAGGATTAAACATTGGGTGAAATGGTCAGGTTTTAAAATATGCATCTCTTAGACACGCACGGCCTCATTAAGCACATCTTTAATCCAATTAGATTAGTCCATATCTTGAAATATTGATATTGCTCATGAATAATTCAGGTTTTTCACGCCCAAGATGAGGGGAATTTTCAGAGGTCGGATTAAAAATACCTCTGGGACGAGGATATTAAACTGACTTAGACCTCTTGGCCCTGAGTTCGATTGAAATTCAGCCCAGATGTAATGGATATTTGGTCACGCTTGCTTTCCCATCGAGTCCTTTTAGCGTTATATAAAGTTGTGATTTTTACACAGCTCTGTGATGACAGGAGAAAGCACCCCCCCCCCCACCCCCCTTCTCTGTCTCTCTTTGGTTGCTGGCAATGATTTGGTTGTGGTTTATATAGGCATGTTGCTCTATGTGTAAATCCTCTTCTCTTCTCTTCTCTTCTCTGGTTGAAATGATGGTCTCAGATGCAGCTGGCATCTGAAAAGGGCCAGCAGACATGCGGGCACGGAGAATCTGGCAGCTACCGGGGCAGGCTGTCTCGGGGCTGTCCTAGTAGCAGGGCAGTCTGGATAAGTTGGCAGGGACCAGGAAAAGAGAGAGTGACAAAGGGAGAACTTCTGTTCCCTCAACAGTGATCAGTTGTCTGGGTTGCATAAAACGTTGACCTGAGAGGTGGCGGAAACCAGCCACCTGTTGTATATGTGCATGTTTTTATACACGCGTCGAGTCTCAGTGCGTGTATGAAAGTAGCGTTGGTTGGCTGAATGCAAATCCGCAGCTCCCCCTTAACGACGGATGGCATCAGGTCATGACAGCAGAGATAAAGAAACTGGCAGGAAGTCTTGCTACAGTCTCTCCTCAGGTTGCTCAGAGAAGAAGAAGCACCTTCGAAGTAGCTCCAGCACAGTAGCTTGCAGCACAGGAAACAAGCCTAATTGGCACTCGAGCCTTCTGTTCAGTTCTGCACTGTTTTCCCTCAGTCTTTTTTAGTCGCTGAGCCTGGAAAGTTGGGGAAAATATGGAACTGGCAGAGGATGGAGGCTACCAGCTGTCATTTCTCAATGTATGTCGTGTGAAGACCATATAGAACAGGATTTTTATTTTTTTTATTTTTTTAAGTTTTAGCTGAGAATTCTAAGTATTTTTACTCTTTTCCCACCCAATTTCCTCTATATGCTTATACCCTTAATATTTCTTGTGTCAAGAAGCTGCTGTCTTGACGGAGCATGTCTGATTAATAAGCGCAGCAGTTATTGAGCTCCATCCAGACCTATTGCTAATAAACTCTTAAAAAAGTCTCAGTAAAGGATGTGAAGGATGCTGGACCCAAACTGTAGCATCTGCTTCAGCGTCAGACTGAAGCCGACGTCTGGATCTGTTATCTGTGCTGGCCATTAGGTTTATGAGGCTCATTCGCACTTTTTAGTTTGACAGATAGCACATGGGAATTTATAGGTTTTATGGACTTTTTATGCCATTTAATTTGCAATATGCTTCATGAAGAGACTTGGTGAGTTGTGATAGCGGTGATAAGGCTTTTCCTGTTCAGAGATGTTTTTTTTTACAAGTGTCCCTGAAGCATGCGGGAAGGACAGAGCTGTGTAGACGACTTTTACTTACATTAAAGACTTGTTTCACTTCAGATACTCAGCGGATATAAAGGGAAAGCAGGTTATGGCTTTTCACTCAATTTGATTCTAGTATATATATGGATAACAGCAGCTATGGTGACCTTGATTTGTGTTGGAATGATTAGTCCATTAATTGATTAGTTGATTGACAGCGCATTTTCAAAAACAGCTTTGATAATCAATCATTCTATGTATGTAGCAAGCGAAAATGCATTATGTTCTGTGCATTCTGGGAATTTGTGTTAGGAGTTTCTTTGCTATTTTCTGAGAGATGATTAATAGAAAATATAGAAAAATCATCAGTGAAAATGATAATTGAAGACCTACAAAAGGCACTGAATGGTGTGTAGAAGTATGAGGAGGTAATGGTGTCAGTGGTGGAGGAAGATACAAGATGAATTTGCTGATTTCTGGACAAGAAATTATTAAAGCATAAACATGACAAGTCTTAAAAAAAAAATGTGAATGTTCATTGTCTTGAAATATAACCTGATGGCTGGTTATTTGTGACCTGTACAGATGAGACTCCATCTACAGCCCAAATGCACCAACAGTTGTTTGTAGCTTGTGTCTATCTGCCACCCACATGCAGACACAAACATCCTTTGCTTAGCACGTAGGCGCACACAGACTGACATACACGTACTACACAAACAAACCCGGGAGGAGAATAAAAGGCGGACCAGATGAGGGGATGTCTGTTGAGCTGTGGCTTGTCGCCAAGGTGACAGAGACCCAGCTCCCAGCATGCTGAGTGTGCTGCAGCTGCCGCCGGTGCTAAGAGAGTCACATGATGAAGATGATGATGTGCCTGGGCCCCATCCAGGGGTCTCCATCAGAATGTGGGCAGAGAGGCTGTGTGTTCGTGTCTGAGTGTGTGTTTGTGTGTGTGTGTGTGTGTGTTTGTGAGACAAGACAAGAGTCAACACAGTGGGCCACTCTCGAAAACAATGATCTCAATCAAGTGCAGGTGCTTTCTACCACTCAAGTGTTTTCACCAAAACCCCTCCAGCTTGTTTTCATAGACAAGTCACTGTAACCAGCTGTTCTCTTTCTCTTTGAAACCTGAACAAAAAAAAAACAAAACAAAAAAAACCTGGATTGAAATACTTACCTACGTCAGTAGCTCAACATTTTCTTTGCGACATTTTCATCAAAATTACAAACACTTTCTTTCTTTGTTATGTTTTTCAAAGCTGCCAGAGAACACGCGCAGGAGCAGAAAACAATCAGGGCTCCGTGATTTGGTAACAGTTCTCTTTTCTCGGAGGCCTCGGCAAAATAGAAAAGTAAATCAAGCGGTGGGAGCCTGGCGGTTAATATATGAAACTAAAGTGCATGAAATTTAAAAGTTTTCCAATTAAGCGAGGACTTTAAGCTGTTTGGAGGCTGTCGGGATGGAGATAAACGTGGGCTGAGGCTAATGAAGACCAATGCTGCTGATGACTAGGCACTACAACATGTATACAGATAACTGTGGATGCTGTGACGCCTTTTAATTGTCACCCCCTCCACCGCCACCCCCACCGCCCCCTTCATCAGAGAGGAATTATTATTATTAGCCCCCCACCACCCCTCGTTTGTGCCAAGCCTTATCTCTCTCTTGTTTTCCCTCTCGTGCTCACTCTTGTTTTTCACTCTGTCTTTTCTCTCTGTGGTTTGGCCAGTGGGTTGAATTAGCAGTCGTCTCTGTGTATGCCTGCTACGTTTGGCAATAACTGAACTGCTGTTTTCTTATTAAATAAATTATCATTCATATTTTTTGTTTGTTTGTTTACTTTTGTTCCTTTGACATCAGTCACAGCTCCTTCTGTTTAGTCTTGTTTGCTGCTTTTCTGTTTGTCATCTTCCCTCACTGTAACCTTGTATCACCTCTGCCCGTTACTCATGAATACACAGCATAATGGGACATTACGGGCTGATTTAGTTTACATGGTTCAGGTAGTTTCCCCCTCCAGTGTCTTAAAGATTCCATGAATAGAAAAATAAAATTATAGATATCCACAGAAATGGAAATGGAAACCGCTGTTTGTGTGCAGGATCGTATAAATCGTATGTTTTGGATTCACTTGTCATGTCACCTGTGTTGTCGTGGCCCAATTTGCTTGTTAAAAACTAATTTCCATGTTCAAATCAAATTATTATTATTATTTTTTTAATAACCTCCAATCAGACTGTACTCTGCACTCTTTTAAAGCTCTCCAAGCTCTCCAGTGTTGATTAGAAAGTTTGCTGCTAATGAGTTCTCTTGATAAAGAATAACTGGCATTGTTCAATACTCTGAGTGGCCCTAATGAAACTCCAGCTGATGAAGATTGTAATCGTGTGAGCGCCACATAATGAACGAGCGCTCCAAATTCCCATTTTCAAGTTGAATGCCACTCCTCTGGAAAGCCTGAATTTGTTTGACAATTAACCAATAGAAAATCAAAAAAAAAAAAAAAAAAAAAAAAAAAATAGGGCATTTTGTCAAGGAAAGTTTGACTTCTCTGTAAAAATGTCAGGAGAGCTGCGGAGACTGGAGATTGCAGAAAGAATAGATTATTATACTGTGGTCAGTCAATGCTTGGTGAAATAATTGGTTTTAATGTTGTGGCTGTATGATTCTGTACATTTTGAAGGGTCCTTTTCTCGGACGCTGCTCCAGTTTTACTCCACAGTATGTGGATCTCTTTCCATCAAGGAAAACCCTGAAATAAAACAAATATTCATTCCACAGAAGTGTGTGATGTGCTGTCACACTTTACTGAAACCAAACTTTACAATCCCAGAATAAATAGTCTATCCATTTTTTTAACTGGGGAAAAAAAAACTGTCTTAAAGCTGTCAGTATCTCTGGGGTTGGTACATTACGCCACAGGTTTTTCTGTGTCTCAACTTTCTAATACCCCATAACGAACATCACAGAGATGTTTTCATTGACTTGATGTGAATATATACAATACAGAATTTATTCCATTATAAATTCTGTAATTTAAGAGCATTATGTTTGCCGTCAGGGTCACCTGAAGCATTTCATCGGGTAACGATTTCCCACTGTGAATCTCTCAAAGCAGCAGAGAGTGTTTGTGTCATTAATGTGCAAATGGGTCCGAATGAGAACACCTACTGTGGGGACTTGGTTTATTTTTAAAGAGCTTGCAGCCATTTCCACAGAAACGCAGGTAAATGTGAAAACACATCTGTTTGTCTGGTTTGGCCTTTCATCAGCCCTCAGCTCGTTACTGCAAACAAAGCTTTCAAAAAAAAGAAAGAAAACGCTCTTCAGTGTGAATCACTTCAAAAGCACCAGTCTCGTGTTGGCGTGTGGAGGGAAACGCTGACATACGATTAACAGCTTGTTAACATGTTAAAACAAAACATACAGGGCCGACTGCTTATTTTCATATGTGAAATGCACAGCACATATATTTCTGTCTGTGTAAAGCCACTGTACACACATGAATCAGGACTAGATTAAAAAAGGATTACAACTGCAAAACAAAGTGACAGTGTTTTACTGTGCAGGCGTCAGACCGCTGGAAGTGACAGAGAGGTCAAACGCTTTTCTTTAGTCATCACTTATCCAGCACTGCACCAAAGTTTAAAAATGTAAAAGAGGAGAGGGGATGAAGACATGTTTTCTGTTGTTGACGCGGAAGTGTGTGTGAATAGAAAACATTGAAATCACAAACTGAAATAAGTAAAGAGGGAAGCGTTTGACACAGCATTTTTCTGTTTACCTGCAGCAGTGTGGAAACAGCTTTGACATGTTTGCCCTTTTGTGGCAAAATGAAAGTGATGACTGACGTTAGTATGAATACATTTGTCTTTTAAGCACATTAATATAACCAGAACATACAGCTTAAATATGAAATTTTTGCTTTTTTTTTTTGATAAACAATAAATTCTTCCTCACAAAGTCAAACTGATAAAAAGTCTGTTGGGGATGCAACAAATTTAGATGAAAAGAAAGACAATAGGGACTTGGCAAATATAGACATAACACTAATAAATACACACAATAGTTACAGAACGCTACAAACACATTCAAACAAAGTAGAGCCGCTCCTGAGTGTGAAGACAGACAAGGGATCAGGCAGGTGTATAAATAGTCCTACAGAAGAACCCTGCACTTAAAATGTTTTTCTTTTCTCTTCTCAGGATGCGTTCCTTGTCATTGCAGCAATCCTCTTCTTTGTGCTCTGTATCTACGCCTTCTTCTACCTCAACCTGAGCACTGAGCTTGACCTGGATGTGGATGCGGATTAATGAGAGCTGGACCCTCTTGTTAACATTCACAAGACCATGTCTAAATTGTGTTTGGTTTGCAACTGGTGGACATAGTCTGTCAGTGTTTTTTTTTGGGGGGGGGGGTTTCTTACACACTCTGTTATTGACACATTGATGTTGAAATGCTGCAATGCATTAAACAATTAAAGTTCCAGGCCATTTTTGAGATTTGACATAAATGTCCTCCTTCTGTGCAGGAATATGCAATGAAACTGTACTGACGTTAATTATACTGTGTTTTTACATCTAGAAATGATTCATTATTTCCCTGAGGTAGCTTTGATGCCTGTTCTCAAGTCAGTGACCTCTTGCTTCTTGGCACTTGAAACATTTTGCTGCAAAACCTACAATCAGCAAAGAAAATGAGCCTTTTTTTCACGCAAGTCTTCCAAAACTACAGTCGAGACCAAGCTTTGTTAATGTTATTCTGCACAGTCACGTCCCTCTGTTTTCTCCGCTAATAGAAAAATGTAAATCTCCCGCTGAACCTCTCGTCACATGGAGACAAACACTTGCCTCACATTCCAGTGCACAAGCCTCTCCTCCCGGATATCTGGAGATCACAAAGTGTGAGATTAGAATCCACAAAGCCCTCGTCCTGATTGGACATGTGTGCAGAATACAGAACAACACAATGTACCTGCTGCACATACATGCAGCACTTAGACAGACACCCGTAGGATTAGCATTACAAATATGACGCTGTTCTTTCATTTGAATGGAAATTACATACATGACTGAATAGAGGTGAGCCTACATGCTCTAATAAGGAACACCTTGACAATTTTCTTCTTGTCAAATATGTGTTGTTGTGATTTGTCTCTGTAGAACAGAATATGAAGGTTTGTCAATGCTTCTATTTTTTTCCCCACTTTGTGCACCAGGCCTGCAAGATGCACAGACTGACCTTCCATTAACCATTTCAGCCCAAGTGCTTCCACTGCTTGAGTTTCTTTGTTAGCAAATGAGTCAAGGTCTTTTTTTTAATTGAATCATTTTGCTCTTTTTTATTGGAAATTGTACATTATTTTTCATTTTATTAACACTTTATATTCCATGTTTGTCTGAGCACACATCAGCTCAAACTAGCAATAGCAGTACTGTTGTCTAAAGGGCAACTGATGCATTGTTTTGGAAGTGACTCTTTTAAATCAATGTAATCTATAAAAGGCCAATACCAAATACACAAGAGGCCTTGTGACTCCTTTTGTTTCGAGCCTTAAGTCTTATGTCTGTGCCCGATTGTGTTCTGTGGCTCATAGGATTCTCGAAATGTGAGACACTTTTTGAGCTTTCAGTTTTGGCCCCTTTTCTCCTCTTTTCTCCCATGACCCTCCGACCTCTAGTAAAAGACTACATGTCAAAGAAACCATTATGATAAGCATGCACCCGTACCCTCACCCAGTGGCTTTTATCATGGAAGGCCTTGGTACATCCAGACCCCACCCCTCCCCACCCGCTCGCATGTGTAACAATAGACAGCCCGACCGAATAGACCTTCATACATGACACCTGTTATCTAAAAGGTCACCATTACCAAACACAAGGGCTCTGACATCAGCGCAGTGGAAAAGATCTGGCAGCACAACGTATTTGTTCAGACCCATGTTTGGCAAGATGAGGTGCAGGCTATTTTTCCCAGTAGTGAAATGGTCAGTGCTATTTTTGAATTGGTTTGTTTGGTGTATATAAGCATTATTAATGTTTGCTTTGTCATTGTGATTGATTTACTGGATATGTGATTATTATTGATTATTACTCTGTGTTTCTTTTGTTAAATTGCTTTTAAAATCAAAATCATGTATCTCTTTATGATGAAATATAAACACATCTAGAATGTAAAAAAAAAAAAAAAAAAAGATTAAAGAACCATTTCAGTTTTATTTAATTTATTTGAATTAATGTTTTGTGATTCTAAGTTTGAACCAAACTGTGTGTCAGCTTGTTGTTGTTTTTCAACTTTGAAACTTTTGAAATCTTGACCCTTTAGCCAATGACGCTAATGCAGAAGATGTGGAAAGCATTGACGTATAGTTCAGAAAAAGCTGGCAGTATCAATTTTTCAAGTCCTCTGCCTTATTTAAAGCCATTTATGTGGCAAAGGAATTACTATAATTGCTAATATTAAATGATATAAAGGAAGGGGTTGAATTTGAACAGGAGGACAACTGATCAGGCTGTGCATACCCAAGATAACACCTTGACATTAACTTTAACTAGCAGTAATGTTTTATTCTTCTTTACCCCTCCAGGTTCATATTTAGCTGTTAAATGAAGGTGTAGTCGTTACTTTGTGTCTTTAAAGTTAATGAATAAAAAATTATTGTCAATTTACATTTATGGGCTAAAAGCTTGCCATTATTCCTCTTAGATAATTTTATTTCTAAGCTATAAACAACAGTGTTCTATCAGTGATGGGTTATTAAACTGTATCGGCTTCATTGGTCCACATCTCATGTTGTGGCCTTTCCTTAATAAGAGCAGATCTGCTTGTGTGTGTCAACAGTGAAACATTGAGGATGTTGACACAGGATTCCCTGAGTGAGACGCTACGTCAGATCAGATGTGACAGTAGATTGGAAATACTCGTAGCTGCTCTGGGCTCAGGATGCTCACAGCAATGACAAAAGGACACGGGTGTGACGTCCACGTACATGTACATGTCACGTGACACATCCCTGCTAATTTACGATGTTCCATTGGCTTCTGTATGCAGCAAGTCAAACAGAGGGAATTAATCAGGCAGCAGCAGCAGCGTATGAGCATTCAGCTCGGCCTGAACAGGCTTCCACAGGAGCTGAGCGCACTGAGGCTTTACCTACCATCCTGTGACAAATGAGCTCAACGCCACGCACCCAAATCCCACTCATTAGTCATGTGAGGTATGTCACCAAGAGTAATTATACTTAGCCCAAAATGTGAATATGCACCAACACACACACACACACACACACACATACACACATACATCTAACGTTGCTGCACTTTCCCACACTTTCGGCAGTAGGAAACATTCTCACACTGTATGTCTGTTTACTGAGACATGAATCATAATTATGACTGCTGGTGAACCCGACACCACACACTTGCTGAGCATGCTGGGTTTGGCTTGCAAGGTATTTGCTTTTGACATAAACAAACACATGCATTTTGTCACATCTTCCGTCTGTACCATGACGTCATGTGAACATAAATGCACACTGACCTCAGTGAATTTTCTGTTTAGTTTCTAAGATGGTTTTCCTCTGATTTGGTGCCATTTTTGTGTGTGTGTGTGTGTGCTTGTGTGTATGTGAGCATACAGAAGGTTTGCTCTGCCGCCTTTCTCCACAGTGTGTTCGTCTGTGTGTGTATTTTCAATATTCAGAACCGTGCCTGTGGCCATGCTCCAGTGGAGCGCTCAGTCTCTCTGACGGACCGGTGAGAAGTGAGGAGGGTCAGTCCCGCCAGGAGCTCATTTAGTCCCTATCTCTATCACACACACACACACACACACACACACAGAGTCTCTCTCTACAAGTCCCTCTGACAGGGAGGCTCATCGCTCCTGCTCTCTCTCACACATGCACATGCACACAAACACACACTACTGTGTTCCCATTAGGGAGATATAGTGAGAAGACAGGACTGATGATGCATGTCACAAAGTACGACTGTTAGTCTCACACATAATGTCTCCTCCCTCTTTCTCTCTCCCTCCACCTTCCCCCTTTTTCTTCCCCCTCTCGTTGATTTGCCGCTTTACTGCACATCTTTCACTCCCTCTGCAGTTCTGCTCAAAAATGCCAAACATGTAGATTTCCATCATATGAGGGACTTTAGTAGATCACTGCAGACGTAAAAGCTAAAATTTCAGTTTAAAACTTGAATGGCGTGATATATATTATGATCTATTATTATTATTGAGATTCTCATGCAGTGAGTAATGTTGAATATCTTTGTGTCATGTGAACATGTGATTTCCAGAGTTCTGTATTGTCTTTGTCCTCCAAATGATCTTCCTACATCTCTTAACGCCCCAACCAACTGCAGGTACCTTCAGACTGACTAATGTGAAAAACAAACATGAAAACGTCAACGCTGAACTTGACAGTAATACTTTGGTGTTTAATTCTCAGCTGACCTCTGTTGCCTGTGTGTCTGATATGAATGCATTAGCAGGATTGTGCTGTGCGGTGGATTAGAAACTCCCCCGTGCTTTGTGAGGTGTGTGGTAATGCCAGACTTAGTGGATTCTGCTGCGAATCACAACCTCCCATCGCCTTCTTAATCCCTGATGCGCTGCCTAATGACACAGAGACTGAAGAACTCAGCGGGAGAGCGGAGAACGGCAGGAAGGGCAAGGGAGAAAGTGACAGAAAAGTTGTGAGAGCACAAAAATACTTAGAGGTCTGAGAGTCTGTTGATAGAAAACTATGACTTAGTCTTGCTGATAGACACTAAAGACTTCGGCGATCTGTCTCTACGCTCTGCAGTGTTTGTGGTTTGAAGGAAATGTGCATGTGCAGCTTTTGGCTTTTCATTCGTGTGTGTGTGTGTGTGTTTACAACTGCGGCATCCATAATCAGTGTGTCATGAGCGGATAGAGCAGGTGCTCAACAGGTGTGCTCTCTGATACCAATCCCTCTCCATTTGCCTGTCTGTCCCTCCATGTTTGCACACGCTCATTGTGTTCTTCATAGAGGAGCACCTGGGCTCTGCTGCACCTGGGCTTGTTGCCCAGTCCTCTGTCTAACAGCGCGTGCACACACACACACACACACACATACACACACACATACAGACACACACATGGGAACACACTGGAACACAGCCAGTTCCTGTTACTGGCTAAAGCAGGAAGCAGCAGCTGACATCCTATCCTTCAGTTCCCAGGAGGCTCAACACCCTGAGTAAACCATCCAACTCATCTGAGAATCAGGCCTCTTGTACACAACAGTTAAATGGAAAGAAGAGCACTGAGGACTCTGTTAGCACATTAGACTAATAGTTATTGGGCACTTCTGTCGGATTCTCTAAGGCTGATTGTTTTGGGCGACCATTTGTTTTGCCTTTCAAGAGTGGTCTATGATGCCAACAAAAGCAACAGTGTGCTTCACAGCTTTCCGAGCTCATTTTCAGTGAATAAGCTTCAGTGGCAGATGCCAGACTTGGCTGTGGTTTGTCTGTTTAGATCAGCGTACCTTCCTAAGCCACAAAGATGACTATGTTTTAGAAGTTAAAACAAATACATGTAAAATTATTTACAATATTTTATTGGTTTCAGTTTTAATTGACTTATTATATTTTCAGGATTTTTCAACACCTGGCTTTTAGTGTGTGGGAGACAAAGGCAAAGTGAGAGGCCTCCGGAGCAGAAACGGAGCAGAGTTGTTGTGTTTCACTGGTGTGTTTGGCCATGCACTAGTGAGCGTGGAATTACCTGAGGGAATAACACCAACAGGTTTTCTTCTGGTTCTTTTGGTTTGTTGCGGTTTTTACTGGAGTAAGTAAGGAGAGCTCAGCTCCCTCCTTCTCTCTCTGTGAATCACTGTTCCATAGAGTAGGCAAGCACTGATGCATGCTGGTCCATTCAAGTAGCATAGTGATTCACTTGATTGTTTGTCAACCACCAGGCTCTCAAATCACTACTTAGTTTCCAAGAAGTTCAGTAATTTAATCATTTAATCGGTGCAGTCTTGTCATTTAGAACACTAAACATTTAATTGTTTGTAGAAGATTTGTTTGTATGTGACTTGCCTATTTTAACCTGGAGTGTGCAGATTCTTATCCACCACATTCTCATACTCCAGGATGGATTCAGACGTTGACGGCTGTGGACTTGCATTCGCACAGCAGACATGGACACACTTCTATATGTACTAAAAATCGGTGGACAATGCATTAGAAAGCATGATGGCGACCTCCGGACAGTCAGAGGAAGAGCGTCTTTGGTTTATTTGACTGAACAACAAGAACATTTCCAAAAATAAAAGTGTGTGTGTGTCTGCATAATAAGTAGGACCAAGGATGAGGAATACAGTGTGTGCATAAGGTGCACGAAACAAGCACCCAATTAACTTTTCTGGTACCTGCACAGTCTGTGTTCTTGTAGAGTGGATAGTCAACTTTCTGACCACTTGATGGATATAAGTCCACTCTCCGTCCTGAGGGAATGATCTGCCTCTTTAGCTGCTAAATGCGCCATACAGCTGCCTTGGGCGGGAAACGAGGTTGATGAGAGAATTTCAAACTACAATTTGTACTGAAATTGATCTCAACCTTAATTTAAGGTTCTTTTTTCTTCTTCTCTGAACCTAGCCCTTAACAGCAGGTGCTGAACAATTAACCATTCTTCCATCTTCACCTTTTACAGACATGGGGTTGACCTGGGCAGGATACCAAACCCCACAGGGACAACACATTAGTTACATTAGAAGCGTAACCTACATCATTAGCTGTGACACTTTAACGGGCTGAGGTAGAAGTCACTGTGTTTTGGCAACAGCAGCAATGGCAGATGATACATGGTCCGAGAAGATGGTGGCTATCAATCTTTCTGTTCACCTCTCTATCTTGTTCACTTGTTCCCTCTTTGTGGGTGAAACAAACCTGAACAGATATCACATGACACGGGGGTAATGAGCCAGAACGCAGTCTCAGTATATTTCAGGGACCATAAGCTGTAACAGTCGGACGTCTTCCTGTGAGTGTTGGTCCAGTTTGGTTAATGATTGTACGAAAGTGTACCTGCTCATCACTGTACTGTCTAGTCTCAGTGGCGAGGATCTCATGGCGATGTTTACACCTTTAGATGGAGCGATGGAAAAGACAGAGGAGCTCCTTTGAACATTTCCAAGGTAGTAAGTGGGTCATCGATGTCTTTCAAAGATCATGGTTGTGCACTGCCTTTGATTTAGGAGGGTCAGAGCCACAGGACTCATACCCTGGGGACAAAGGGAGTGCAGGCACCCACACACATACTCCTCCTTTCTCCCTTTCCATCTTCCTCCTCTGTGTCCCACAGACGCACACACTGCCTTCTCTATTTGCACACCACTGTCCACTCTCTCCCTTCCTTGTCCCCTTAAGCCACAGGTCACTAGAGGTCAGGTCAGATATCATTCAGTCAGGGGGACATTAGTGGAAGAAAGAGTGCCATTCAGAAAGAACTTTTCTCTTGTTTCTCTCTCTCTTTTTTTTTTTTATCTCTGCACCTCTGTCATTCAAGATGTTTGGTGGCAGAAAATCCTCTGTCAAAGTGTAATGTGGCAATAGTCCCTGTACAAAGATGTTTTCATGGTGGCCACATGCTGGATATACTGTGCCTGGGTAAGGGTTTGACTTACAGTTGGACACACAGCAAGACATGTTTTTGTGCTGTTAGCTTGTGAACACTGTGGATCTTTTGTTCGAAGTAGCTGTTGGAGGTGGGAACAAGCTATATAATGTTTTTAGCCATGTTAGCATTGTGGCTCCAGCGATGGCATCACTGGTCACTTGGTTTATCAGTCCACCACTTTGGTCCAGACTGAAATTTCTCAGCATGTATTGAATGGTTTGCCGCACAATCAGACGCAGACACGAATGTTCCTCACAGGATGAACTGTAATAACATTACCTTTGCTAATTAGCAAATGTTAACTAACACTAAACTGAGATGGTGACCACTGTCAACATCATATCTGCTAAACATCACTAGCTTCGTAGCTAGAAGCTTACTGGCATGCTGACGTTAGCAGTTGAGAGTTTTTAAATATTTTTCGCATTTCGACTTGAATAACAGAAAGAACTGAAATTTCTAGTGAGTTCTGAGTTCAGTTAGAGGAGGAGCTGTCACACAGACACACACACATCCACACTCCCACAGTTGGTGTGTTTGTTGTTAGACAGCTTTCGGCTAACATCCGTACAGTCTGTACACTGGCTGGTTGGAGTGAATAAACACATGATGGTCTAGTCATCAAATTCACATGAATGATGTGAAACAAAACATTTACTTTGCTTTCTGTCTGAACACTTTACCTTGATAAAAGGTTTAATTTATAGTAGAATAAAATAGATTTGGAAATACTTCCCTGTAATTAGATTTTCTGCCCTTCTGCAATCTCAAAACTAAACCTCACAGTTGCTTTAACCTCTCTTGGCTCTCTGCTCAGGTCCAGTTGATTTATCTTTTGTAGTGGATAGAGCTGCCAGTGAAAGCATTGTTCTGTGTTTAGCACACTGCACGGCCTTGTTATGTTGATTTGTGGTTTTCTGGGCAGTTTTGTGATGCTTTAAACTACCATGGCGAGGAAAACCATCACACCAGCTTCAGTGGAGCAAAATTATTATTATAGCATTAAGAGTTTGTTTTCATCCTTCAGAGATAATAAATTCAGAAATATTATTGGCAGGACATGTAGAGCCCCAGTGGAGTTAAACCCTACAAAGCTGCTTATATCATCAAGATGTGCCTTGAAGTCGTTGTGTATAAAGAGCTTGAAGTTATCACAGAATCAACATCACCTGACAGGCGGCTGTCTGGGCTGTCTGCACACATACACTGTGGCACATCGAGTGACATGGCAGTTTACACAGGTGTCCACTCTCCAAAGCAGAAAAAAAAAAAACTTCCTGTGATATTTGCATTTGACTTCTAAATACCCTCCTCTAAAACACACACACACACACACACACACACACACACTGTGAGTGACTGAGAGGGGGAGACAACGAGCTGACAGGCCTTAGGGCTAAAGTGGCATTTACTCAGACAGGCCTAATACCCCATACCTTTCTGAAGGACGATGCTTACACCACAGTGGGTATGTGCCATTAAATTTAATACACATCAGAGGGCAGTGTGTGTGTGTGTGTGTGTGTGTGTGTGTGTGTGTGTGTGTGTGTGTGTGCGTGCAGGGGTGTGTATGTGACACCTATCTGTACCAGACCTATTTTTAATGATGGGATTAGAGAATACACACCTGTGGCCTTCTCATTACTCACACACACACACACACCCCTATGGCTGGCTGCTGAGCTGATCCCGTGTTCGTCTCCACACTGTCCATCTACGGCTTTTTGATCACATGCACAGTCACATCCTGTATGTTTGGGTCTTTCTTTTTAAGCTGTTAAAACCACGGTATGCAAAGCACAGGGCAACATCCCTCCCTCCCTCTCGTTGCAGTTTCGCTCCCAAACTCTTCATTCATCTTAATTATCTTTCCACCAAAAATAAAGCGGCTGGTTTCCATAACAAGCCCACAAAAGACTCCAGTGTTCCCGAGTCCCAGTATGACATTCTGTTAAGAACAAATAATGTGCTTTATATAAATATTAGCTCTTTCCAAATCTGATAATAATTGTTTGTATCTGAAAGCCTCAGAGGAAAGTTACAGTCCACTGCAAATCATATTTGCCTTGATTTTCAGACTGGACCCAGATTTTTTTTGCGGCAGCCTGCAGTTTCCATAATTTAAATATGTTATGAAAATCATCTGGGATAAGACACGGAACTTCCCTGAACAAAGTAGTGAATATATCTCTTTCTGTTGTTGTCAAGTTGCAAAAATAATAAAAATCAATTCCAGATGACAAGCATTGTGCAAACATGAACGTCATTAAAAGGACATGTGGGTTTGACATCTCCCTCATAAAAATAGTTTTTGGCTGACAATAGTTCTTGCTTTACTGTTGTTATATTTTTTATTGTGTTAGGTGATTGTTGAATGATGACCTTAATGCATCTGTATTCAAAGAGTAGGACTGGCAATGACAAAAACAAAGAACAAAACATGCCTGTCTCCAGTTTTGCCTGAATACAAATCCAAATAGTAATAGTATTTTAGTACAGATAAAATTTACAAATGGTAGATAGACTGATTGTGTATTTTATGTCACATTTATTTGTTATTTTATTTCAAATAAAGATGCATATTTCAGTTCTGAATTCAAATAATCTGGATGTTTACTTGGCATGCTTTGGAGATTGTTGCAAACGTTCACTCTTCCAATAGAAAAATTTATATGAACTAATATTCAAACATGCATTGGGGAAGGTAGCGTTTATTGCTTCTTCTCACTATGATATTATGACAGAGGTATTCATTGCAGGCTGAAGCAGAGCATTCATAATATTTTCCCCCAGCCCAGCTCACAGCTTGGTTTCATTGTCACCCCTCCACTCTCCTTCCCAAAAATAAACAAAGCTGCTCACAGGCTGATAAATCACTGTGTTCAGCCTAACATCAACCAGTGTTTTCTTAAGATTCAACATGAAAAATGCTCCACAGTAAACTCCCCAGATCCCAACTATAGAGCCTAAAAGTGGCCTTCCTCACACATTGTCCTCATCATCCCATCACCTTGACCAGAGAGAAACACAGGGCACAGAGGTCCCTGCAAATCATTTACAGGTGCTGACTAGTTGTCTAAATACATGTTTCTTGAGTGTGTGTGTGTGTGTGTGTGTGTGTGTGTGTGTGTGTGTGTGTGTGTGTGTGTGTGTGAGACTTTCTGAACCTCTGATTTATCTAGGCAGAAGTGGTTTTGTTTTGTTTTGTCCTACAGTCTGTTTTTTGCTTGAGCCCCTCCTCTCTAACTTTGCGCAACATACTGTATTCACCATTATGTACCATCTCCTCAAACACACAACTCTCAGCTCTAACACTAACTGCCCCCAACATATGCAAAGACACACCCCCACACCCACACTCCTAGCCCTGACCCGGCCCCTCCTCCCTCTACCACCAATCAGTGTAAAATGGGGGTGAGGCAGATGGATCCCAGGCCTCGACACAAGCTGGTACCAGGGTGAATCAGGGCGCATCCCCTGCATACTTGCCCCCTGACTCACCCGCAAGGGTGGGGTGAGCTCATCCAGGTCCCCCTCCTCTGTCTCCCACGCACCCTGTCCCTCCCTGCTCACTCGTCTCTCACCTTTCTCTTTTCTTTGGCCTCACACACTATGGCCTCTTAGTGTTGTAAACTTAGATATGTGTCATTTTCTGCTTTTGTCTTTTTCATACTTTTTTCTATTAATGTCTTTTCATCATGAAAGATAATGAGATCCCAAGCTGCAAACAAATATTAATATCAGAACATATGGAGGAATATTTTCATTAGCATGCGCAGCTCATTTGCAGGTTTAACACATTTTTCATCATGGGCATCTTTGTAGTGTCGCCCTGTCTGTATAAAATTAACAGTTTGTCACAATTTGATATGAAACAGTTTTTCTAATTTTATCACATTGTTCTTTAAATGACAAAAGATTCTGCTCATGTCCAGTGAAATTCAGAATATCATTCATAAAATGTTGAGGAGTGCAAAGAGCTGTGGTCCCCTGAAGTGAGACCTGCTTTGCTCCCTTGAGTCAAACTAAATCATAGATTTGCATTACTATAGAAAATAACTGTCAAGTCTGCACAAATGGTCAGAATTGTGAAAAATACTCACCAGTCCAGTATTTGGACAAATGTATAACATCATTTTTTACATTTTTTTTTAATTTATTTATTTTTTTTTTTACATTTTTAGAATATTTCAATATTTTAAATAATATGATGTAATAGAAATAATATTTTAGGGCTTGTTAATTGTATTGCATCAGATAGATAATTATTTATCTCTCTAAGACAGAGATATACCCAGGAGCTGCCATGCTGACCATGTCATGTGTAATCCATCCACATCACACTGGAATCAGGCATTAATCAATTAACACAGATAGGAGACCAATTAGCTTGACCCTTTGTTTCTCTGATTGATGGTAATGGGCAATCATGGCAACAGTAGTGGTGGGGTGGAGAAAACAAGGAACAGAGAGTGGCTGTTTTCATGCTTTCCTCTCATGGCTGTGTCTTAGCATATTTGAAAAGATATATGACTTATGATGAGGTAAACATTCAAACCTAAGCTTTCAGTTTACACAGCTTCACAAATTCTCTTTTTGTGATATGTGACCTCTTGATGTGCTGGTTAAGTCACACATAAAGAGGTCCACTTAAACCAGAAAGCATTCTGCGCTGGGAATAGTGGCCACTAACACTGTATTACTTCTGCAATGACCTGACCATGAACAAATAAATTAAACATGGTTGTTCATGTTAACTCAGATTTGCAGAAGGCATCACTATCATAACAAAATCTGAGCACTACCCTCAGATAAATGGGATTCCTGTGGTGCTCCAATGGTTTCTTTGCAGAGCTATGATCCAATTCATCCTGCACCAAGAGCTATTGTGATGTGAAAACATCAGTGGAATATAACATTAACCATAGGCTCTTTGTTAAAAAAAAAAATATAAGTGCAAAGTAGGAATGGAAAGATGGAGAAGGAGAATATAAACCATTTATACACAGTTGCAGTTCAGTACGATTTTCAATTGGAGCCGTGTGCTGCCCTCCGCTGCAAATTTTCTGTGGCGCAATTGATGGCCTATTCATCTCATTTAATGCTGTTACTCTCAAAGGCTGAATTGCATATGTGAAAAGGAATGGATTACAGCATATTCACACATGTTGCACAGACACAAAGAGCGCCTAAGAGGACCCCCGGAACTGTCGCTGGAGGAAAAGGCAAAACGATTACAACCACTGTTCCCATTATTTCACTGTGACCCTCGCTTGAGAGTCTGACACTCAAGATTACTTCTTACAAATCAGTGTAATTTGCAGCTACAGTTTCATAGGTCCTGCAGAAGCATACATACAAGTGTAACCATAAATACTTAACTATTAATTATATACATTTGCAGATTGTTGCAACTGGTCAATCAACTTTTTTCCTACTCTCACAAGAAAAATGAGACTGAAAAATGACTTCCTACATTTATGCAATGAACTGTGCAGCTGCTTTAACAGACAGGACTAAGATGCACAATAACCTCGGGTTCGGCAGCTGTATGATCACGAGGCAAATTAACTTCCTATATTTATTGTCTTGCACCTGTAATTTATGATCCCTGTTTGAGTGAAAGCAGAGAGGTGTTCAGCAAATAACTTTTCACTGTATATTCTAAGAACGCCAGCTGTCTTTGACTGAAACATGCAGCGAGACTCACAAAGTCTGTGCTTTCAAAGGACCGACTGTAACTGGTGATGTTTCTCGGTCTGAAGTAGTTTGGTTGAAAAGACAACACGCCCAATAAGGGCGACAGATATGCAGTCGCCACGCATCACGTGAACTTTCATTGTCCCCCCACGTCTTAGAGGGAGTCAGCCAAATGGGCCAGAGTGCTTGTTAAACGTGTTTCAGGCAGAGAGGGAGGCGAGTTCAAGCGAAAGCTGTAAGGCTGCGGAGGAGTCTCAGGTCCTTTATGGAAACGCATGCTGGCTTCTCTGTGAGGGCGGGTATTGCACTGTGCCTTTTGTGAGTGTTGTTTTTTTAAAAGAGTAAAATTGTATGTGCAGTGTACCATATGTGTTGATGTGTATCAACTGCAGCCAAAGCACCCAGCACTGTGTGGGTACCTGTACACTTCCTTTCACAGGTGTCTTTGCATAAGTGCAAGTGATGGCGTTTAAACACTTCTGTGTGTGTGTGTGTGTGTGTGTGTGTGTGTGTGTGTGTGTGTGTGTGTGTGTGCGCGCGTGAGTGTGTGTGGGGCTCTGAACACACTGCCAAATATAATTACGACTTCCTAGGGCCACTTCCCACTGTCTGGGCTGGCTCTCCCAGCAGGGGTAGATTGGGAGAAAATAAGGGCTTATTCACTGAACTATAAAAAGAGCTGTAAACAATCCCACATTGTAGCTACTGGGAAGAAACAGAGAGCTGGCAGCATGAAGGAGACACTCAGCTGCATTGGCTCTGGCTGACTGGCTGGTTGGTTTCGAGGTCGGCTACTTCACTGACTATTTGGTTAGTTGGGTTGTTTGGGAGTTGCCTTACAGTTTGGCTGTCCACTGCTCTCTACATGCCTCTGGCTTTCTCTGCCAGGCACTGAGGCACTTTGTGGAGAAGGAGGAAGTGAGAGGGAGTTTAAGAAAGGGAGTGTAAAAGGTAGAGAGACACCATTCGTATCTGATCTGACCATCATAACTTCAAACCCTCCACTCCACCACAACAACAGCTTTCCCAGCATGGCAGTGTTCTGGTAAATTAAAGGCAGATAACAGATTAAAGAGATAAATAATTTCAAAGTGATGCTCTTTGATGTAGCTACTGTTGTTCAGTACACAGAGTCACGGGCTTAGTATAGTAGTCGTGTGTGCAATAATGCTGTTCACTGCATTTCTTTGAAAACACTTACACACTGTTGTATTTGTAGAGCGAAAATCCCAGCTGACACTGCGAGAAGCGGGGTGCACCCTGGACAGGTCACCAGTCTATCACAGGGCTGACATATAGAGACACAAACAACTATTCACGCTCACATTCACTTCTATAGGCAATTTTAGAGTAGCCAATTAACCTAACCTGCATGTCTTTGGACTTGGGTTGGAAAGCCACGCTGAGGAGAACGTACCAACTCCACACAGAGAGTCTCTCCGACAGGTTGCAACCCAGCACCTTCTTGCTGGGAGGTGCAGCTAACCCCTCCATCAGCATCTTTTAGTCAAGTAGAAACGGTCTGGCCTGCTCAGCATCAGAAAACGAGTGTGGAAACTAAACTTGCGCATCAAGCGTTAAGAGGCAGCAGTAGCAAGTACATAAGCAAATTAGACTAATTTATCATCTCTGTGCAAGATCTGCAGTAAGTTTGAGAAGTTTGAGGTAGAATATTGTTACAAGAGTAGAGCAACTCCTTTCAGGAACTCTTTTTCAGAGAGAAACTATCTGTCTGTAAACAATTGTTGGAAAAATGACTTGTGTCATGCACAAAATAAATGCCCTTACTATACAATAGTTTGATAACATGAGGTCTAACTTATGTGTAAACTTCTGACTCCAGCTGTATGTAAATCATATATATATATATATATATATATATATATATATATATATATGTCTGTGTCTGTGTCTGTGTCTGCGTATGTGTGTGTGTGTGTGTGTGTGTGTGTCTGTATGTATATCAATAACTTCCGTTGCAGTCAATTAATATGACATAGGCACATCAATATGCATGCAATGTATGAATGGGGCATTTATATAATGGCTTGTAACCACATCCAGCACGTAATAATTACGCAAAAGGCATTTGCCTGGTAATGGCCCATAATTTCCCCCATCAAGATTCCTCACAGAGGTGTCCCATTCTGTGGCATATTGATTCAGCTCTAATGAGAGTCTGGGCAGCAAGAAGTTTCACAAAGGTTACAGGCTGTGTTGTGTGCTACAATGCATCAGTAATGATTTAGAAAATAAATGGCCACTTTTTATGGAAGGAAGTACGTTAACATTTTTGCATACATTTGATAGTCTTTTGGTTGCATTTGTGTAGCCGTGTATATCTGTTGGAAACACACTCGCTAGGCACCCACTCAATGATAAGCAGCTCATTAAAACAACCTGTGTGTTTTTGCCAAGTCTTCCCAGCTTTGGGGACATTATTCTGCAATACACACCTCTGTCTGGGAGCGGGGGGATATCGTTTACCGTTGCACAACTCTGAGGAGCCACTTAGGCGTGAAAGGCAGATGTGTTTGTACTGTAAACAAGAGAGGGGAGATGGAGAGTGGTGCAGAGCCATGCCAAGAGATCCTCTCTGGCTGCCAGAGGGCTGCAATGCTAGACTTCATGAAAAAATATGGACAGGCACAATTGGATGAAAGCACAACAATACATGTGTATGTAATTCTTTGCCAGTATTTGACAGTGGCACGCGCCAGTAAGCAGTTAGACACATTGACGAATGTAGCAAATCAGCTGTATTTCTCTTTGTATAAAGCATGCAGTTAGCATGAAATCAGTACCTGAATATACAGTATGTATGTATATACTGTATATATATATCTGTCTCACCCACAATAAATCAAAATGTAATTGGGTAATTCACTCACCACTTTCTAAACAAATATATACAGGTGTGGGGGCTTCAGGGCTTCTGTCGCGGTTATAAAGCTCTAACTTTTCTCTGGCCAGGCAACAAAAAAAAAAAAAAAAGGAAATATGATTGGATAACTCTATTTTAATGGTTTGAGGACAGTCACCCTTTCTTTTCGGAAGCAAACTTAATAGAAAATTAGGCTAAAATTAGAATTAGAGAAAATTAGAATTAGAAGAGAATAATTATTAAATAAAAGAAACTACATACAACATTTAATATGCTGATATGTTTGGCCTCCTCAGAAGGCCTCGAACGCCCTGAGGGTTCCCCACTGATCTGGAAAATCTGTAATAATGTTGGATGAATCCTGTCCTTTTTTCAGCTTTCCAAGGCACTTGACTGCAACCATGTCTATACAAAACATTCATTCACTCCCCACAAAACAAATTATGTCAATCATAAATCATTTCACAGTATCAATACGTAGATATCATTTTACTAATTGACATGATGCTCCTGTAAGCTGCAGTACAATAAGATTTCACTCTGAAAGAGGCAGTGTCCTCCTTCTGCCTGCAAGGTAATTTCAGTGATGTGCTGTTTATCAGTATCTTTGAATAGAATAGACCTAGTTATTGCTCTCCATAGTTCAAATTGTAGTTAATCACGTCTCTCCTCAAGCTGTTTCCGTCTCTCTTGGCCTATATTACTGCAATGTTTCCTACATTCATCCCTTTCCCTCAGATAATTTGTGATGCACACTGCTTCATCAGCAATATGGAGGCAAAGTAGCCACGCTGGCTCAGTCCATCACTGCAGAATTTGTCTGACCTCTTTATTTTTCCAGTAACAGGCACAAGATATGGAACCCACTTAGTTTGTGGCAATGTAAAAGATTACATCATTTTCCAAGCTAAAACAATTTACTTGTCAGTGGAAAGAAGAGATAGTTTTTCTGTGTAAGTGCACTCTCTTGATTGTTGTTGGGAGACAAAAGATATGCCTGCCAGATCTGGAGGTCTGGAGAGTGGCAGAGCTGCTTACTAAGTGTGCACACCACCTGAGAGCGCCCCCACAAAAGTATGAGTATGAAACATAATCATTGCTTGCCAGTATTGAGGATAAAGACTGGACCCAAAGTAGCAGTGTTGCACGGACCTTTACACAAACATGTTTAACTTTGGAAGTAAATCTATTTATGAATACATCTGAAGTTCAGTATTAGCTTTTTAATTATGATTTATCTGTTCCTTCTATACTTAACAATTGTAAGGTTGTAACAAGAGTTTTGTTTTGAGACACTCCCTGACTAGTTACTACCCTGTTACTACCCACAGTTTCAATTTCTTTCATTGTCTTTTCTTTGAAAAGAAAATATTGTGATCTTGAATTTTAATACATATCACGTTTTTTAATTCCTACTGTGTATTTTCTAAATCTAAACTAATAACTGCTGCACCACAGCCCAGTAACTGTTAAGGGCCATTAACACTTACGTTTTTTAAGTCATAATCTTTTATGCATCGTCTTTCTATTGTTCTTATTGATTTTTTAAAATGAAAAATACATTTATATATATATTTTTTAATTACCACTTACTTAATGTGGTTATTCTCTTCTCAAAAGTTACGAAGTAAGGCCTGCTGGGAAATTCTAATCTGACCAATGAGCTTGCTCCTCATAACTTCGTGAGTGGAAGTAAATTCTCCAGCTAATGGACGATTCAGTTAACAGCATATTATTTAACAGGCCCAAACAAACAAACAAACAAACAAACAAACAAACAAACAAGCGGCGGTCAGAAGAGCAAGAATAGAGGAGAACAGGAGGAGTTTACGGCGGAACTGACGACATTAGATACGTTTTTACTCAACATGCTTCAAGTTCATCGAAATGTTAGCATCGTTGACGCGCAACAGGAGGCTAACGTTAGCTGCATGTGCTACACTCTCATCGGAGAGCAGCAGGGAAGATATTACTTCTAATGGGTGAGTACAGGTTTCTGTTTACGGAGTGGTAAATCTAGAGCTACAGAAATGTTACCTCTAATAAGTTGGATAATGCGCAGCTACACAATCTGTGTGAGTGATAACCTGTGGCCGCTGTGCCACTGATGATGAATGATGAATTTTATAAATGCAGTGGTTCTGTGGTCAGGTGCCATCATCCATTCGTTCAGACTGTGTAGATCTGAGTTGTGCTTTTCTTGATAGCTGTTTGTTCTACGATTACTGACACACTGTGTAAGACACCTTTGTGTTGATTTGTTAGTGCTGGCTGGACAAAGGTATTTCTGATGTTTGATAGTTGCTGTGGTGGTTTCCAGGACAGGCTGTTAGATTAGAGTCGATAAATTTCACACTGCTGTGAAAAAGGCTGCTGTCTCATCTGCTGATCAAAGGCCAGCTTGCAGGATGAGAGAAACATGGTGATCATCTTTATGGACCAATCACAGCAGACTGGGTCTGATTGGTCAGCTTACTAGCCACTGTGAGTTCAGTTCACCTTAGCTTTCTCCTGCAGCTGTAAACAAACGGCTGTGGTTATTATAATGTACCCACCTTAAATAAAGTCGCATCTGAGAAGTAGGTTACTCATTGTGAAGAATGATTTTTTTTCTCATTAACTTTTATTGAATTAGTAATCAGTAATTATTTTCATTTTTTGTAATGGACGCTTAGATCAAATGAAGCTTTCGGGGTCATCTTTAAGGTCCCACATTTGAGAAAGTGAGATTTCCATGTCCTTACTGATTATAAAGCAGGACTATGTGCTATGTACATATTGTGAAAGTATCAACGTCCGCAATTCATAGACAAAATGCACACAGCCCGTATTGAAAAACTGTGCCTTAAAATGAGCTATCAGGACTTCCTTAACTATGGGGGGGATTGACTTCTCTGAGTGTTTTTTTGTAATATTAAAAAAATTTATGTGTTGCATTGCTTGTGGTGTCACCCATGAATTGGTCAAATAGAATCACCACTATTTCATCATCATGTGTTTCTCTGTTTGGTTCCTCTGTTTGGTGTCCCTGTCCTCCATTGTTCATGTGTGTCACATTGAAGCTGATGTCATGATAGCTTTATGCATTGTTGCTATAGTAACGTCGCCGTATTGAGTGGAAAAAGAAGTACCTGCTACCAAAAGCCAGTAGAGTAAAGTTGAGTTGGAAAAACACAATTTGTGTTTTGTGTAACAGTGAACACCTCATCTTGGCTCACCCACCCTCTCAGACTGACACCTGTAGTTTCTGTCTGAGCGGGTCCTTGAGCAGTGTTGCTCACCATGAACACCCAAACACAAGAAGCATGCCGGAGTTACTACTTACAAGGAAACAATCAACTGTTTTATAAAATCTAGATAACCATCCAAGCCAAATTTGAGTCATGTTTCATGTAGCTGTTTCCTGCTTTCTGTGTCTTGTTGTTGCAACAGGAACACTGACATCTGTCTGATATAATGTGCCATCAGTTATTGCGTGTTGACAAATTTTCCACTGAGAATTTTCTGATATTTTCACATTTTGTCTTCACCTCCTGCAGTCCATTCCTCCCCTTCTCAAGTGCTTTTTGTATGAAAATATTTGGAGAATTACAAAGATTTATTCCTTTTATTCCTCACGTTGCGTACAATGTATTGGTATAAAGAGAGTGAAAATATACATTTAACATCTTGATTTTGTGTCAGCCCTGTTTATGATATTTTAATAGAATAATAATTTTCTACTTTCAGAAACAGTTTGAATGGATTTTGGCCAAGATTTGATTAGGCCCTCTCGAACCATCATAAAAGATTTGAATTAAAGAGGGTACTTATGCATTCAGTCCAGAGCCAGTTTCTTGGCAGGTAGTCTCTTTGGCTTTATTTATTAATAAAGCAATCATTTGCCCTTTTTTGTAATTAAGTATTTGAAATAGCCATAAATTTCAATTAATAAGTGCTGCTCAGTGGCCATGAACTTCACAGCGTGGTGCTGACAGGTAGTTGTTGCCATTATGGATAATTTGGTTTGATATTCGACCTCACAAGATTAGTACTGTTCGTGCATTTGTCCTAATTGCTCAAACTTGGCACAAAAAGGCGCAATCGGTGAAGCTAGAATTTAACTTTTTGGAATCAATTTAGTCCTTGTTGGATATAAATCTCTTGTTTTCTTCACTTCTCTAATTGAATACCCCACTGATCTTTACAAAAGAGGTCTGTATTCTATAATAGAGATGGATAACATCGCTCAGTGGGTGCAAACTTAATTGATAGTATCATCATAATGTTCTTATGCATTCTTGGTGAAACTGATCATGTTTCTGTACGATTTCCCGTGTGTTTGCTTGTTTGTGTGTGATTTGAGATGCGTGTGTGCAATCCCTCGAGTACATATTCATTTGTGTTTGTATGTGTGTGTGTGTGTATGTGTGTGTGTGTGTGTGTGTGGCACTGCATGATTATGAGTGAGGGTGAGAGGGAAAGGTGTGTGTTTGTGTGAGGGGGAATGTATAAACGGCTGGCAACCTGCATTAATGTGGTGAAGCGTGGTGTGAATGGTGATTGCGTGTGTGTGTGTGTGCGCGTGCGTGCTTGGAGCTCTGTACACAAGAATGTATGTGTGGGAGTAAGCACAGTGCGTGCATGTAGTGTTAATGAGGCCGCATGCTCACTTCTGTTTGTGTGTATGTGTGTCTGTATATGTGTGTACGTGTGTGTACACACATCTCATCTGCATGGCGCCATGCCCCATCGCTTCCATTGGGGTGTGTGAGAACAAAGACTTTCCATTTCCAGCGCTGCTGTGCCTGCAGGGAAAAGCCTGATCATAATTAGCTGAATGATGAGCCTCCGCCATGCACCGCACAGCAGGCCTGTGGCTGCCTCTCTGCAGCACCCCTCTCTTTCTCTCTCACTCTTCTCTTCATTTTCTCTACTTCTTCCTCTTTTTCTATTTCTGGCATTTTCTTTCTATTCATTATCTCTCGCATGTGCTGTGTATTGCTCACCATCTATCTTCTCTCTACTCCTCTCTCAGTCTGACTCTGCCTCTTCCTCTTTCTCTCTGCCTTTATCATTCTTTTCTCTTCATTTAATTCCTTGGACCTAACTCACTCCATTTTTCTTCTCTGTCTTCTTTTTTCTCTTTTCTGTCTCTCTGATCTTCTGACACTCTCTTTTTTTTTAATCTTCCATTTCCTCTGAAGCTGGAAAAAAGTAGGGACAGGACACGATTGATTTTAAACTGTCTTGTGCAAGATCAGACCCAGACATGGATTTGCATACTCAAACACTCAATACGCCAAAGTGCAGAATTAGAAATATGTGGTCATGCTTAATTTCTACTGATTATGATATTTTCCATGGGTAATATTACTAGTATTAGTTTCATTTTTAAGATATCTTTAAGACAGTAGTGGTTGTGTAATTACAATAGACATTTTGGACCATATAATTTTACTTTACAGTGATAGGGCTGGGATGATATGCTTATTTCAATTTTGTTTACTTTTTTAACACCAGACCATGGGGAAAACTTATATTTGCTAATATATTTCCAAAAACAATCCACATGTCAATCAGTCTTTATGAGTTTTATTTCAGCAGCATCATTGCTATAAACCCCTTTGCTCTGTCTTAAAGCCCTCTAAGGAAAAATAAGTCATTCAGAAAACCATTCAAGAGGTCAGTCTGCCATAGGCCAACATATTTGTCTTCTGTCTGTTATTTAAGTAAAGTGCGGTTGTATAAATTAAATTTAATAAATTAATGTTATAATGAAATGAACGCACCAAATGAATGTACCAAGCTCGTCTCGGGCCAGTAGTGTTGGTGTAGGTGCTGTGAACTTGGAGCTTCTGGTCAACAGACGGTCAGACAACAACAGTTAGCAAGTAGCCGTTTGCAGTAAGTGGAAAGTTAAACCGTTACCGGTTAGCAGCACCGTTAAACATGATGATTTATTCACTGTGAGCTAGCTAGCTCCTGGGCTAACTGTTATCTGCTAGCTTTTGTTACACTAGCTTAGTGTAAATAATAAAATAAATATTGATTCAGGAGTTGATTTTTTTTCTCCCACCCCTATGCTGTAGATTATATGTATGTGATAGGCCTTTTGGTCATTTGCAAGGTGATGTAAACCACATTATCTGCTTTTATGAATGACTTTATAATACTGAATCTTCTAAAGCAATTACCATGCTCTAACTGTAAAAAGTTTCATTATCGCTGAAATCAAACCTCTTCATATCCTTTAAAAACATTTAATCGGCAAGGATGCACAAAAATAAAAATGGCAACATGCTGCAAAAACAATTCTTTGAGATTTACCCCACATCAAGAGATAAGACACTTTCAATTTGTTTTCTCCGCTCTTCCCTCGATCTTATCAGTTAATTCAGTCTGGCAATAATTCCAAACATTGTAATATGATTTTTTTTCCTGTGTTTATGACTCAAGCAGCCCCATTTTCCTGCTCACCTCCAGGGTGAGCGTTGCTATGTTTGTTGACTGTATCATGACTTAGGGATCAGCTGTGTTTCATTATGTCGGGGATTATTAATGACATCTGTTCTGAACCGCACAGTGCAGCCCTTCCTCCATGATAGAGTGTACTGAAAGGCAATAAAGGTTCTGCTCACTAACAGATGAAAGGGGATACTGTAAAATAATCTAAGTGGGGTTTGACTTGTGTGGAAATCCCTGCATCTGGTGAGCATCTGTATGGACAGGACAGTAATTTGTTTGTTTCACAAGGTGTTGATGTTTAATGCAATAATGTGCTAAGTCATTATTAGGGCATATTTTAAATTCCTCTGGATAATGCTCAGCCTCTGTGAGTTAGCACATGGGATCTTGATGGCACATTAAGTAAACAGTAAGCATTGACTAAAAATGATTTTATGAATATATTGTAGCTCTCTACCTTTATATTTGGAAGACTGTGTGTGTGTGTGTGTGTGTGTGTGCGCGTGTGCGCGTGTGCGTGTGCGCAAGAGGGTCGTCTAAACTGATGGACTACCAGAACAGTATTCTGTGAGTTGGCCTCTGGGTAATATGGGCATTCACTGTGCCACCCCATCACTCACACAACACACACACAAAATCACACACATATCCACTCTCTCTCCTCCTCTCATTTCCTCTCTATCTGTACACCACAACAGGCTGGGCAGATGGCAGCCCCTCGGCCCGCCATGCCAGAAAAAGCATGTGAATTAAAGGTTATACCCAGCAGGTTTGAAGAGCTGCCAGCACCATCGCGGTGCGGCAGAGGGGGGCCCTGGCCCACCTGCCTCCCAGGCTCGGGGACATCTGGCTGGGGTTTTGTGGAATGATGAGCACGGTGCCGCCAACCGCCGCTACTGCCACCAAGACCGGCACCGCGCCGAAAGGAGAAGCCGTCATCTGTTCAGTTTTTCAGCTAGCAAATGAACAAATGAGCGGGTGTCCTTCTGTCTGCTGGTCTGTGTGGATTTGCATGTGTGCATCTGTGTGTATGTGAGATGGATAGTGGTGATGGCCCTATAAAGATCTGATGGGATGGAAAGTGTGAGGTGCACTGGTGATCACGCGCTGAAGGAGTCAAAGATTACAGCAAAGTTTCAGCAGACTACATATATCATTTTAATCGCTTTGACACTTTTTTTTTTTTCATTTTCCATCATTTCTAGTTCTCCTTCAACAAAACCCTCACACACGTGCAGTCTGAGAAGTCTCCATGAAAAAGTGCGCTCCTTAATAGATGTACATTTTAAACCCCCAGACCTTGCAAATCAGTACCTCACAAATCTTTGCTGGGGTTGCCAGGTCTATAAAGTGGTTGCCAGGTCAGGCTGTCTGTAGACACTGACTGAAACAGACATGTCACTGGTGAAGGCTTAACAATACAGCCTGTCTCAAATCTGCCCTTAATTCTTTCCCAATATGTTTCCCCTTGTTTGCTTTAGCTGGGAGCGGAGTGAAACGTTAGGACCCCAAGTAGCTTCACAGATGTTGCAGCATATTTCTAGACCTGCCAGCACACAGAAGCTTTATCAGGGAGCAAGACACATTACAACCACCTCAGGGAGTCACTGACAGTAATGATTAGAGGTGGTTTGATTGGAATGGCCTTTGGTTTGTGAGGTTTAAAAAATACAGAATATTGGCTAACACTTATATGGGTTACAGTTGCTGTGGATAATGATGTCTTATAGAAGTATTTTGGCTGTCGCTACTGGCTAATAACAGACTTTGTAACTCCAAGAGGGAAACTAGAAACACCCCTTTTATTGTTGCAATTGAGTCATTGCTAATTAGACAGGGTCTGTGTATGCTGTAGATGCACAGCAAATGCCTTGTGAGACAGTTTGGCAACTTCATGCTGCTGATAGACCAGTTAAATTCCATTTCATCACAGCTTGGTTTTAGTTTTGCCCATTATTTCTATCTGTAATAATTGTATTGTCACCAAGTTCCCTGGTAAGATCTGGCAACATCTGTAAAGAGACATTGTTTGGTACGAAAAACAGTCAGATAATTATACAGGTTTTAAGCTAAACCGCATCTTAACCAAGCAAAAAAAAAAAAAAAGAGAAAATGTTATTATTATTACCAAACCTGGTCACATGATCACAGTTTTTAGATTAATTGTCTTGTTCCTGATTCCTACTTAATGAAGGACCAACACTGACATCTCAGGTGTGCTAACATTTGGTTTTACCTCTACATGAACTGGTTTAGATAATCTGGCTAAACTGTTTAAGCTTGTTTACAACCTGTTTGATCATCTGATAACTAATGGGATTTCATTATACTGATGTCATTCTCAAATCTCAGAAATTCCTTAATACAGCGTTATCAGAGTGATTTAAGACCCAGCTGGCAATAAACAAGAATTATCCCTTAATTTGTCTAAAGAAGCAAAATAAACAGCAGAGTCATTCAGTCACTCTGCATCGAGTGTATGTCCAAATATTATCATAGCTCTTAGATAAGTTGGATATTGAGGCTTTGCTCTGCCATATCCTCTGTCAGACATGCTGTGTTGATGTTATTTGGGCCTCTGGAAACAACGCATGTGACTTGTGTGTGACCTCTCCTCTCCGGGGGTCAAAACCATCAGTGATGTCAGAGGAAAACCAGACGCTCGCTGAAGGTGTTAATGACTGCTCAGCCACAAACTCAACACTGTGTGTGGATGTTGAGCGTGTGCCCTGACTCTGGGGGACAACCATTAACTTATGAGGTGGGAGTGCGTGTTTTCATTGTTGTTAATGTGCTAATGTGCTTATCTGATTTAATAGACGTGGAGGCTCGCACAACACGATCATGTTCCCTCTTGCTTTCTCTTTTTCTCACCAAAACTCTCTCCTGACACACCCACACACACATACATACACACACACAGCTGAGCAGTGTGTTAAAGCAGCTCCTGATGTCTGGGCCTCTAGACACAGAGCTGGACTCCCTCCCTCCCTGCCAGCTGCCAGCTCCTGACCCCTTGGTACATCCTCCTCCACATGGCCCACACAGCTGGTGCAGAGCCTACACAATGTAGGCTGCTCGCTTGCTTACACACACACACACACACACACACACACACACACACACACACACACACACACACACATATACATATATATATATATATATATATATATATATATATACCTCAAACCACTTAACTGTCTATATATATATATATATATATATATATATATGTGTGTGTGTGGGCAGACAGACATGTATGTTAGCAGTGTCAGGCAGACACACTTGCACATATGGAGAAATGCACATACAAATACAGAAATGTAAATGCAAACAACCATCCCTCGCAAAACACACACAAAAAAAAAACATTCGCTTTCTCTCCCGCCCACACACAGATGCACGCGCCTCTCACATCTCACCACACGTACACACACCTCAAACCACTTAACTGTCTCTCACTCCCTTTTCTATTTGGCAGTGAAGGTGCAGAGGGCAGAGAGCAGCATCCTGGACACCACGCTATTGTTCCACAAGCTCTGTTAAAGTGCTCACACAACTCTCCTGTGGACGTCCCCCTGTCTTCGATTCAGATTTGTCTGTTGTGTTATATGGTGCAGGGTTTTTTTTTTTTTTTTGCATGAGTGAATGACAAATAGTTGGACACAAGGCTGATGGGAAAAGCATGAGAGAGTGATTTGTGGCGGATGATTGATTCTAAAGAGATGCTGGGTTGTGGAAAGTGTTTTGGGTGTATTATGTTGTCAGTGGGTTCTTGAGGTTTATTCATCACTGTTGCAGAACTCAATTGCAGAAACAGTGAAAAGTTTTGAAGACGCACAAAAAAAAAAAAAAAAAAAAGGCAGTTAAAAAATGAGTCTTCAACTTATTTACATATTGTTGTCATTGTTTATGCAACATGAGACGGTACCCTCTGGCAATCTTAAAGCAATTGCTTCAGACCTTAATTTCATTTCAACATACCTGACCCTGCCTGAGGGTTTGTTTGTTCTTTGTGCGTACACACATACACACAGCACTCCATCACCACTTCACCCATGACGGCACACAGCCTGTAAATAGCCCCGGTGGCGCTGTACTGTCTGTTGCCATCATCAGTGGCTCTCATCCTTAACTGGCAATGCCACGTTTGTCACCAGGCTGAGCACCGTGAGGCTCTTATATCCTACGTAACATCCCAGTGGGAAGAACTTCAACAATTGCAGACAAAAAGCTAGACCACGGCTGCTGCCAGGCTTCCTCCAAAGTTAAGCTTAAAACGAAAAACATGTTTTGCTATAAAACTGAAACTTTGACACTTCTACTTTTTTATCCATCAAAAGACGTTGTTGTTCACCATTGCAGTCCGATCTGTTCTGTTCTGCTCTAATCGGGGTTAAAAGAAAGGGAGTGTTTGGTTGTGGAAAAGGGCAGCCTCAGGGCAGGTTATCAGCCACCGCGGGCTCCTAACTTGTTGCATGCCTGGTGGGCGTCAATATGGTGCCAGCAGGCTCATTTGATGCAAACCAGACAGTCTGGAGCTGAAAGGTGAAGTACGAGTGGGATGAAGGGATGGAGAGAAAAGATATACAGTGCAGTGTATTAGTGAGAGGAGTGTTGGAATGGATAAAGGCCGCGGGTACAGTAGAAGGAAATATGAGAAGCAATGTGATAAACATTCGGTGAGACGGAGTAAAGTGGAGGGGAGTGGAGTGGGATGGATCTGGGAAGCTTACAGCAGGACACATCTTTCATCTTACTGTGTGTAATGGCAAACAGGGGAAAGGATGGATGCTCCTTGAATTATTTTAGTGCTTTAAAGACATCATTATGGTTTACACACAAATCCAACAGCCTCTTACTCATTTGAACTCCAAAAGAAGAAAAACAGCTTGAGTTTTGAAAGTGTTGCTGGCAAATTAGCTATAATCATGTTTCCATTTTCCTCATCACAGCCCAGTTGCAACTAAAACAGAGAGACATGCAGCTATGCTTAATTGTTAAATTTGTTGCTGCAGTGTGTTTCCATGTGTGGAAACATTTGTAGTTAATGACTGGCTATGTTTGCATCTTGGTTCATTTGACTGAAGGTATAAACTCTCACATTTTCTCACCACATCCCTGTCTGTGTGCAGGATGTATGCACAATGAACTATAAAGTTTATTTACACCAGTATAATGTGTAAATAAAGTCAACAAGTGATTCTAAAATAAACCACTTATTTCATATCTGATATATAATTAAATACATCTCCAAAGAAATGCACAGGAGTGTGTGTAAAATATGACCGAAATGCACATGGCCATGGAATAAGGGTGCGTTGGATTTGTGAGCAGGGGGAAGCAGCAGCAGTGTGACAGAGTGCAGGTGTATTTAGGTGGCTGTTGGCTATCAGGCAGAGAGGTGGTGCAGACACACAGCACTGACAGGGAGGCAGGGACGACAAAGTGCTGTTGATAAGAAATGGAGACAGGGGATCACATGAGGGGCGGCTGGATTCAAGCCTGCTTAACTGAGTAAACACACACACACACACACACACGCACACACACACAGTTCCACACAAAAACTGCGCCATATGTTGAATATAGAAACACTGTATTTATATTGTAGGAGCACTCATAAAAATAGTGATTCATCTTCAATAGTATTTTGTTGTGTTTTGTTTTAACCAAATCCCGTATTTGGAATTCATACCTAAAACATGACAGTTCTATTAAAAATATGTTTTCAAATATCATCTTTATGGTTTGGTCAGTTATAATCTAATGGGGTGATGTATCTCACTGTGTTTTGATAAGTAAACTTTAATGAAAGAGCATTTAAATTAGATATTTACTTTTGTTTAAGTAGATGTTTATACAAGTAGGGTTTCTTTAAAGAAACGTTGGGAACTATTTTTGTAGAATAGTGCATGAGTGTGTATTTATGTGTCACATCTCTAGAGACATGACTTTTTTGTGAACAAGCTGTTAAAATAAAACTGGGCTACCCAAGGAAAACCACAACAGCACCATCATTTTATTGTGTGAAATACAACTTCAGGGACACTGTGTTGGACATGCAAGCATTTTTGTGAGTGTAAAAAAAAATCCCTTGAGCATTTTTTAGTCTTCTCGGCACACAGGAAGTTAACATCTTGTCTTGAGTGCAGACTGTTGCTGCTCATCGGTCTCTCATTTCAGAGGACAAGTTCTGAATCTGAGTCATATTTTCATAGAGACAACTGGTTTCAAATAGCAAATGATTAAGTGATTCCTAAGAAATACAAACAATACAATAAATAAACATTACAAATGTCGTAACAGGGAATGGAAAATAAAATCAAAACATAAGTCGTTTTGAGAGCTGAAAGAGGGCTGTGAGGGAGAGTGTATTGCCATGACCATAATTCTTCAAAGTTGAGCCAGCCTGTGGAAAAAGATGGTGGCAACCTGCCAAACTTTGTCTAGCCAAGGTGTTTTACAGACAAGCACTGAAGGATGTCTTTTAACCTGTCACAGGTCCAGAATGAACAGTGTGACTAAGATGTGTCTCCATTTTTTTTTACCATGTCATGTCTCTAATACTAAATGTGTGTGTGTGTATGTGTGTGTGTGTGAGAGAGAGACAGAGAGAGAGAGAGAAGGGGAAACGGAGACAGATAGAGCATGAAAAAGTGAAAAGTGCAAAAGGGGAGAGAGGAAGAGGAAAATAACCTAAACGAAAAGGTAGGAGCAGTCAGTGGGTGGTCAGACCGTCATGACTGGACCCTGGAGTCAGAAGCATTGCAGGGTTATTGTGCCTGTGTGTGTAAATACAGTACATGCAGTATATGCTCATGTACTGTTATGTGTTACACTATTTGGCCTGACCCCCAGGCAGGGTGTGTGCAGCTGTTAACATTATCCCCAGCGGCCACAGAGTCTGAGGCCTGGAGCTTGATCCTTCAGCTGAAGCCTTTATTCCCAACCATAGAGATCTACAGTGTAAACTCTACATACTGCAAACACAAATACAATGATGCTGGGCACAGAGATGGGCTGTTTCAGACATAATTTAAACTTTAACTGTACAGTGAAACCACACACACCAAGCTGCAACACACACAATTGGGAAAAATTTGTCCTTACACACCAGTATATTTTTATTCATACTATACTGCTTGTCAACAACTATAACTTCTGTTTACCAGTGATATTGAGCAGATTATATGAATGTAAACATATTAATGTATTATATTTCTGTCATTTCATCATTTTTGAAAGGGAGGACAAGAATCATTTTAAAGTACAGCTCTCACCCCTCAACGCAAACAGATAAACTATCTTCATTTGAAAATGTACATGTACAAAAATTTTAATTTTCCAAACAGCTAAAAGGCTTATTTTAATAAAAAATGTCTTGAAATCTTCTATTATCCATCCTGTTAAAACAATAAATAAATAAGTATGAAAAACATGGGTATCTGCAGCATAAATGTTGGCAGAAAAACTAAAATTCACTATTTCACTGAAACTTTCCTCTCAAACGCCCGACTGAAGTATGTCTAACATGCACAGTAATTGTGTATGTAGTTTGGTTTCTGCACAGTCACTCATACAAGCTAATGCGACAGATGGCTGGTGAACGAGTATCCTGTAGTAATGACGTATCCCATTGTTTAAATTGTGTTCATGTGCATGTAGAGAATTTCTAAAAGGATTTTGATGTGAAAACAGCACCAATATGAGCTTCCATTCCTTTACTGCTTATTCTGGCTATACACAGGGAGCATTCCTCTCCTATCATGGTCCATGCGAGCTGTGAAGCAGCCCAGCCTGCCTGCTCTCCATCACGTCCCTGTCACAAGTGCAGTCGGCAGCTCCCAGCTCCTAATTTGCTGCCTGGAGTTAGCGAGCAGTGGTCTGGCTAGTGTTAAACCACTGAATGATAAGATCCAGGTCCTCTCCTCTTTAAGTCCTCGTTTTTCCACATGAGCCAATGAGCTCTTTTGTTTGAGACATGGGGATGACTGCTGGCAGAAACACACACACACAGAGACAGACAGCTACGTACATGGGTGCACTTATATTGAGATGCAGGGGAAAACATGCCTGAACACACACACACACACACGCGCGCACACACACACACAAATACCAACACGAGCACACAATTTCTGTACACTGCCCCCACAGCTTGCTCCAAGTGAAACACAGAAGATGTATGACTTGTCTGCAGCTTGACGCTTGCTGTTACGTACCTCGACAATTCCTGGAGTGTGTAACAGATGATGTGTGTATTGCGGCAGAGAGCATGCCTGGTACAGCTCATGGATATAGGTTGCAAGAGGGTTACCCATACAACATCAGGCAGACAGTCCAGCTACAAAGAGAAAAGGTTGGTCTCATCTCCAACTGGTTCTCAGTTACCTGATAAGACTGATGCTGCATAGCAGCTAACAACTCAGTACTTGCTCTTTTCTGATTGGACAGAACATAAATTAAACTCAGATAGGATCAACAATCTTTGATTTAATAAGGGTAATCAGAGTTGCATGTAAAAGTTTCTGAACAATTTGAAGACTTTCCCCATCCCCTGAAGACTGCGGTAAACATATTGGCTTAAACTAATATGCACGGTGGTCTCATACAGTACATTGATTTGAAATTGGACCAACCGCCAATCAGCTGTAGATTCACTAATCAGTTCCCAGAGGAATGAAAGTACATCTCGAGCAAAGTGAGATGGAGACGGAGGGAAAGTTGCCCGAGGCAGCGCCGCGGCTCGCTCGCCATCCGCTGACTGCATAATGTTATAGATCTGTTTTTGCTGGCAGCCGACCAACTTTGTCAGCAACCTTGCGAGAGCTCACCACTCTTACATCTTTCACAGACCCATATCAATGACCTTCAATATCAAACGCCAGACCAAAATATCGACTGAAAGCTTCCTTTTATCAGGTGCCAGTTTCAGCGTATTTCCCCTTCAGTAAGCATAATACAGAAAGCATGACAGGTCAGGCTGTTCACGGCTCACATGAATCGTTCTCTGCAGAAAGGACGATCTTTCAACCCTTGCGTTGTTTCATTACCGGCTGATGAAGTAGTCTAGGCCCGTGAAGTGGGGAATCTTGTTTAGCTTGGCCAAGCCTCCTTGACCTCTGAAATTCATGAATGCCATATGTAAAACTCTTTCATATACTGTAAATCCATCCAGAACTGTTATTTTTGTCATATTCTCTTTGAGCTGGAGCGGAGAAGAGCAAAAATATTATAACCCACCCCTGTAAATTTGTGAAAGATGAAGGGAGGGTTGTAGAGAAACCATTCTTTGTTAAAAGTAAGGAACCTGTCTTATCATTGAATGAGAAAGCCAGGTTCTCAGAAGGGTCTGTTTCTTCGCTCTGCAATGGAAGTCACAGCAGACGAATGAAGGTCACCATTGTGTGTCTGGAAAATATAGAGCTCAGTGGGTCTGCCTCAGAATGCTTCCAAATAACGCCATCACCGTCTGCCTGTGCGCCTGTCTGCCCACACACATCTGTCTATTCATATCTGTCACTCCTGTCCCCTTTTCCTTGTCACTGTCCAACTCTGCCCATTGTGCTTTTTATGAGATGTATCTCTGCTTCCTTCTCCCTTTCACTGCTGTCTGCCTGACTCTTCTTCTGCCTGCCTACCCTCCTCCCTCCGTCTCTCCACTCTCACAGATCCAAACACGTCAGTCCTCCTCAATAAGTGTCCAGAGGTCTCCTATGAGGTAACACTCCCAGGGTCTGTTTCATCTCCAAGAATGTCTCAGCTTGCTTGAAATCACATGAATGGCTCCGAGATTGCTTCAAAATAAAAGCGGCTACAAAAGTACCGATTGTGGTAATATCAGGCATTCAAACGGGGCTCACACATCCAAGGCTGCCAGAGAATTTATTTTAGTAATGAGATGGAGAGATGCCCTGCACATATCACAGCTTGGGCTTTGATTTATGCCGCTGAATGAGGTGATGCCGTAATTTGTGCACGAGGGGAAAACACACACAGCCATTTAGTGATGGGATCCAGCTCTGTTCAGTGGCACTCTCCCAGCCCATCTGGCTTCATTTACAATCCAGTTGGAGTCACACACGAACATTATACTTGGCTGTCTTCATTTTTATTGGTCAGCCTTGATTTATGACCATCAAAGTCCAAAATAATTGGCTGACACTGGATGTCTTTTATAAGTCGTGTTCAGGGGGCAAAGCTTCGGCGGCAAAAAATGCTGGAAAATGAGTGAAAACAGAAGGAATGCATGACGTGATGCCTCGAGAAGGAGCTGCAGAGTCTCTGTAGCCGAGCTTCCACTTGTGTATTTTTATAACAGGCGCCTCCTTGGCCAGCTATGTATGGTCATGCCAAGTACTTGTGTATACAGCACTGGCCAGGTCATGTAACTTGTAGATTAAAAGCATCTTTGCCAAAATCCGTTCAGTGACTAGAAACAACACCAAACTACATAGGAGCTATGTATCATTACATGCTGAAGCTAGAGGAAATTAATGGAGGAAAAAAAAAAATTCAATCAACCAGAAAATTTTTTCCTTAATTTTATGTCTGATTCATTGAAATAATTATGAGCGGCATTTCAGAAAGTTGAACTGAAATGTGACAGCACCTCACTTTTTGTGTAGGAAAAAATAAAGTGTGAGGTTACTGCAGCTATTATGCATGTTTTTTAATTTTCTGAGGAAGATGAAAACTTTCTGGACATTTTTGTGGAAACAGTGTCTAGCCTTCAAGCCCCAGGCACCTAGCTTATTGCTTCTATGGTAAGCTCATTAGACTAGCTTGTTAACGTGGACACTGATTACCTCTAAATGTTTCTTTTTGTTCATGTAATTTTAAGACAGAGCTGTGTCTGTGCCATATCATACAAAGGAAGGGGTTTAGCTAATGTAATCAATCCTTCTGTCATTTATCGAGTATGTAGTGGTGGCAATGACCAGAGGGCCAAAACTCACATGTAGTCCTGTAACCTCAGCGGCCTAACTTATATTTAAGGAGGCACAAAGCAAAGTATAGAGTGCTGAAATTGCAACAGAAGCTAATGGACGCTGTGTCTCTCAGCTGGTTAACTGCACATTAAGATGTTGAAATTAAAGTAATATCACGTCAAAACAAGTCAAAACAAACACTGTATTATTGATATCTTAGCAAAGCTAAATTTTAATGTCAATGCAACTTAAGACATTTATTTAAAGGCTATTTAACTTGGTTCTTTCTTTAAGCTTTTTCTTTGAGGCAGGGACCTTTAATCCAATGCACCCCCTCCATGGCTGGTCAAGTTCCTACCCCAGCACTGTGTTGTCTTGCTCAACTTGAAATAGCACCTGAAAGATAATGGCACCTAAACAAACAGACTCTTAAAAAAATGCTGATGTTCGCATATTTTATCTGATTCTTTCTTCTTCCTACTATTGTTTTGGTGCCTATAATGTCCCTGTGCATGGAAGCTACAATGCTGCTCACTGCTAGCCACATGTTGGCACACATCCAAAACAAGAGCATCCCATAATTTACAACCACAGGGTCTCACTCAGACCCAGACTGATACATCACAGTACACATTACTTATTGATTTCATGTTTTTATTTAACAAGGGAGGAGTCAAGGGCTTGTTTTTTGGCTTGTTTTTTGAAGTTTTGCCAATGTCTTTCTAGCAAATTGTTAATACAAGGTCTATACAGTAAGACAATGCAAAGTCAAGACTGGATAGGCATTTTCTCAATTCTTTCTCAATCTGAAGTATGCAAATCAACCTTGAAAACTCAGACTAAATGAAGAGTTGCGTTGTGTCTCATTCAGGAATGGCAGAGAAACTTGAATGACAAAAAAAAAGCAAGAATGTAATAAGCCAGCAGAATGAGATGGAGCGAGCTGAGCCAAGCAGCTAGAGAGGGTTTTTTTTTCTTCTGCCTCCATCTTTTTTTAGTTTTTGGAAGGCAGCCTAAAAATGTGCCTGTCGCAGATGTTTGGACAGAAGGTGTTTGCATGCTGTTCGTTTATACACTGCCATACGGGACACAGTATGACCACCACAATAACCAGTAAGTAACACTCTCCATGTGCACAACGCCTCGCCAACTTCTACCTTCTGTTTTTGGAGGGAATGTGTACCCCCGTGGATTGAGACGTACCTTGAAGCTCCTGACTTGCCCCACCGCCACTGATAATGACGCTGTGGTGGTAATGGATTTTGCGTTAGCAATTGGTTTGGGAGGGAAAATAACTCTTTTATTGAGGTTCCACTCGAAGTCTGCATCTGAATACGTGCACAGGTGTAAACGTCTGTGCATGCACAGCTTGTCAAAACTCCCACACATGCAAACTTCTTTTTCATGACATGGTAGCTTTGCACTGCTATGCTCTACTGCAGAAAGATACCCGGTGCCATCTGTCATTCTACCCATGAAGGTGAACAGACTGTGTGCCTGAACCAGTTCCAAGTTTCTCATGCTACCACTCCCACTACATATTGCAGGGGTACAGTATCACTGTCACCAGCTTTATGCAGCATATTCATCAGTTTCAGCAGTTTGTCAGAGTTCTACCATCAACACTGTTGACCTCTTCTCATATGACCCCAAAATATAATCCTGTGACTCGAAGAGGAATTTTGAAACATCCATGATGCCTGAGATAAATATGTTTATTGTCCAGAGTAATGAATGAGATAAACAAGAATAAAATGTACAGTATGGTATGATGGAAGGTGACAGTGCCTCTGTAGGTGAATAAAATTTGCTCTTACAGGACCCTTTGTGTTTGTTTGAATCGTCTCTGTCATCACATCTGAAGACAGCACTTGTGTTCATTATTGCATCTCACCAGTGGAGATGAGGCAGACTGATGCAGCTCCAAACATATGCTGTTCATTTTTTTTACCCTTGAGCCATAGTTTCCTTCTTGAAATCTGGGATTGTTTAGCAGAGAGAGTGAGAGAGTGAGAGAGCGAGAGGAAGAAGATGATCTGGTTTGGTTATAAATGTGGCATTAAGCCCATATAGTCTCACACAAAGTCTGCGTGTAGGTCCCACAATCCCCTGGATGCACTAGCTTCATTTTGAGGTTAAGGAAATATACAGCTCTGTTAACAAACATTTGAAAAGTAGTTTTTCTTAACTTGCAGCCTGTTGTTTGCGCTGACTACTCTATTGGCCCAGTTTCACACAGCTGAAAAACTGGCAATCTGCAGTGCCCCAAAATCTTACCCCATTATCGAGCTTTAGACTCCTGGCTAAGACTTTAAGTTTAGAAGACCTAAACCTGACACCATTAAAGTATAAGTACCACTGCACTGCTTTCTATTGACAGGATAATTTATTTAACCGCAGAATACACAAGTTTGATGTAGTACTTAAGTAGGAAGACGTCTTTGTGTTACATTTAGAGGCCATAAAAGTCAGGGATATTGGTAAAGAAATATTCTAGTATAAACCTGATAAGCTTCAGTAGGTAAATAAAGTGTATGTGTGTGAGCACAGCAATAAAGCAGTCATTCTCCATTAGATCACTCTGACTCCAGAAGAAAGACACTCCAGTTCATTTCCTTTCAAATGTGTTAAAGGAATAGTCTGAAATTTGGGGAAATTTGTATCTATGTTTTGCTGAGTGCCAAATGAGAAGATTGATACCAAAGTCATAGCTATCCATTAAATAAGAAGCTACAGTCAGAAGCTAGTTAGCTTAGCTTTGCATAACGACTGGAAGCAGGGGGAAAGGTAGCCATGCTCTGAAGATAATGAACATTGAATATTTCCAAAAAAGTCAGATAATTCCTTTAAATCAGTGAAAGTCACCAATGTGAAGTCACATTTATAGGCAGCATGAATACAGAACCACTGGACAGATACTAACAGAAGTGAGGAGATACAGATTTGTTATCATAAAATCCTAAAGCTGTTTTATCATCCACAGTCATTATTATGCCCCTCTATCAACCAGTTTAAAAGGTGATTTTCAAAAATCCAGGACATATGAGGAACCACCTGTTCTGTCAGGAATGTCTTAATCAGATGGTAATTTTTATTATTTGTCTTCATCTACAAATGAGGTTTACATACCTACACTTTCAAAAGACTTCCTGCTGTGGCCTCAAACAAATAACAAGCAGATTATATCAAGAAATATATAGATGGCAGATATGAAAATTTTCTACACTTGTTTTGTAAACACAGCCTTTGGAAAAATTCTGTTCCATTGATGCACTAATGCACAGAAATATCTTTTGCTTTCACTTGTTTTGCAAAATGGCATTATGGTTGTTTTTAATTTCACTTTCATTTTTCTTTCATCGCGCTCCTACTGAGCTCAGCATTAAATGAAAAAAAAACCCTATTATATGTAACTGAATAGGCTCTGCCCCTGAATAACCACTGTGTCAGAGGAGTGTACTTCATAGTACTGGAGGTCTGTGAGTATGCAAGGGTCTGTTTTTCGTGGGAGCAAATCCAAGCAGCAGTGAATAACACTCTTTGTTGAAGCAGCCAAACCTCTCACAGAAACTCAATTTCTGAAACTACGTGAATAAAAGACCTCAAGCAGAAATGTGAAAGTCAGCCAGTCAACATTAGTTTCAAGGCAGTTTTTTATTTTTTTTCATCATTCAGGTCGTGGAGGAAAAGTTCAGCCTTCATTAGCGTTTGAAGAGACTCATTTTCATAAAACCTATGTAAAGGAATGCTTAAGTTGGAAATATAATAAGCTTTTAGCTCTAAGAAAGTTACCATATGTGAATGTAATTCCACTGTCCACAAGAGAAGGTGACCATGACTTGGACCAACTTTTCTGAATACAACTCCCATCATTTATCTTCCATTGTCTGCTTTCCTATAGGAACAGGGGGAAAAAAAACAACCATTAGAATTGGACACATTGCATATTTGTTTACCCCCCAGATCTCTCATTGACATGCAAATTTTCTCCTCTACCCCCCCTCCTCAAAAAAAAAAAAGAAAATCAGTTATTAAAATTCAGGTAATGTATTCCTGTTTCTGAATTCTATTTGAGAAACGTTATTAATTTCATATATCAAGTTCGGAACGGCCATCTGTTCGCTGCGCACCGCTGCACCTCCCTCCATCTGCCCCTGAGTTCCCCGTGCGCCATTCTGCCGCCACCGGCTCCAAGTTTTTATGCACTCTGGCTTTTTGATTTGTCACTCATCACGGCCTAGGCCCATGTGACCAGCTGAGTGTGTTCACTTTCAGGATGGCAGGGGCCTGGTGGGGGCATTGGTGATGGTGAGATCTCAGGTGACTCAAGGCACCGCTGTAATTTAACAAGTGACTTTGACCTTGTCACCTCCTGACACGGCTGAACCAAGTATGGCGGCCCTTCTCCTTCCTCTTACTCATCTCTCATTCTTTGCACCTCCTCTCCTACACCCTCTCTTCCTCTTCTCCTTCTTGCTTTTGTCTCTTTTCCTCCTCTTCTTCCCTTCTTTGTTTAACTCTCTCTCCCCTCAGTGTTCTCTCCCCCAGCTACAACACCCCTTTCCTCCCTCCCTCCTTTCTGTAAGTGGAGGAAGCAGATTGTGCAGTCGGCACAGTGCGACGTGTCCCTGCCACAGTTAATTTAGCATCTGTGCCTTCATGAATATGAATACATTTACACGTCCAGGATATAATTAGGTGGTGGAGTGTAGAGAGGGTTCACGACACTCCAGGTGGGGAGAGAGAGAGAGAGAGAGAGAGAACAGAAAAGAGATGGAAGTGGAAAAGAGGAGCAGGTAGGGCTAAAACAATCTCCCAGGCACTGTGACCTCTGTCGCCCAGCTAAGCACTCGCATCAATCACACAGAAATGGCTGGAACTGCATGACTGAGGGGGTTTACATGGCTGGCACAGAGAAGTAGATGCAGATGCAGAGGCAGGCTGTGAGGCCACTTAAGCTTACAGCAAAATGTGCAGTTGTGATGCTAGCTTATGATTGCCTGCAGATTGTGTGTATGTGTGTGATCTCACACACATGTATGTGTTTGTGCATGTAAGTAAGATTCATTTTGCATGTGTTTAAACTACTGGTGCAGCTATCTAGAAGGTTCCTGAGCCCTTTTTTGCTGTGGATTTCCTATCAAGACTGAGAACGAGCTTGGCTTGAGTTTTGTGGACACAATTATAAATCACTTGGACATACTGATGAGCTTCCAGTTTAGTGGCTTTAGGTGTGTCTTTGTTGGACTGTAGCTGGACTGGAGAGTTTCCAGCAAATTGTTAATTGTAGCTGCATGAAATCTTAAGGCGTGGTCATGGCACTGAAATTAAAAGACAAATTGTCCTCAGTGGGATGAAAATGAAATATTGCACCCAGGGTGAAATACATAAATCAGATCAACAGCATGTTGATGAAGTCAAATGTCTGTTTTCCCAGGCTGATTCTGACGCTGATTGTAAAACCTTTGAAGTTACAAATTTGCTTTGCAGGGGTCAGGGCTGGTCCTCGGGGACTGAGTAGGGCCTTAGATCTGAAGGCAGAGAACACTGTAAGGAGCCAGTTGAGATGATCTGGGCATCTGATTTTGATATTTCTTGTTCACCTCCATGTGGAGTTACTCCAATGACTGCCAAGTGAGAGGAGACCCCAGGGCAGAGCCAGGCCCCCCGCTGGAGGGATTATAGATATTCCCGCTGGGCTGGGAACACCTCAGGATCCTCAAACAGAGGTGGAGGATGCAGCTGGGAAAACTGATTTTTAGCTATTCTGTTCATCCAAAGTGGATGGTTGAACAGATGTACAAATAGATGTGGTACACAGTATATATATATGGTAAAGAAGCTCAGTTTGGTATGCGAGTCCATAAGTCATTCACACTGCATAATGGTTTATTTGCCAAAGCGCTGTGCTATTTAGGCACCAGGGAGGCACAGTCTCCAAAATGTTTAATGTTGTGTAGTTTAGCCATATGCCGCTGTTTTACAGCAAGCATCGCCTGTGTCATTACACCCCGGTGCATTGGGCGCTTTCCATAATGGATCCATAACGAGAAGTTGCTGCAAATGAATAGCCAAACATCTTTGGGGATGTTTGTTTTACACAGGTGTTACCCCGCTGTAAATATGATGGCAAGATGACTTATGAGAAGGTAGGTTGCCAGACAGAGGTTGGTGTTTTGTGTGGAAAGCAGACACCTTTGTTGTGTGCACAGTTCTTCTGCAGAGTCGGAAAGGAGGGATGGCAACCCGGGGCTTTAAAAGTCAAGTTTTGCATTCACTTGTTGTCTGTGTCGCATCCTGACTGACATGACAACACTGCTCCTTCTAACCAGCTGTCACAGTGAGGGATTTGAATGAGGGAGTGTTTTGAAGTGATACAACAATCTCCTCATCCATAAAACACTGCATCACCCCGGTATCAGAGATGTCCTTCAAAGTGAAAAACAACATTGTCTTTAAGGTTAAAAGTTTGTGATAGAGTCTGCACACTGTGTCACTCTGTTCCTCGCCAAATGCTCGCCAGGGGACTAAGCAAGGTAATTGATTTTGGATGCAGTCATGCAGGGGTAGTCCCAGCCACCGCAGATAAGAAAGAATTTCAAATCAAAATTATGTCTGCGCTATGCATATGAATCAGATCAGGCCTAATAAAATAAAGGTATTAGCGGCAAGGGAGGGAGAGAAGTAATTAAAGCAACTCACCAGGCGCTGTTCTCGCTTCGCTCTGGAGGTCTCAGTACCCAGGGGTAAGTTAAGGAACTTGTAGCTTTTAACAGACGGCACAGAGGTCATCTGACTTTGACTTTGTTCCAGCTTTTCGACAGGGGTTCATGCTAGGGTTCACTTGTGTGCACCACATCACAATTTTTCCATTATTTCTCTATCATATCAAAAGCTGTGGTAAGTACAAACTACAGGGTTCAGTGTAAAGATGATTTAGCGCGTAGTAGATAAATTAGGGGGGATAAATTGCTGTTTTTTGACACAATCCATAATGAACTAGTGGAAAACCTGCCTGACTCAGTCTAAAAGGAGTACAGGGTTATGAGACCCAATACAGAATGTAAATTCACTCTAACAGACTCCAACAGAAGGAGAAAACCAGAACTGCCAACAGATGATGTGCTATTAATTGTCGAGCAGCAGTGGTTGAAAACAGTCATGCTACCCGAGTCGTTTTCACCGTGCACACACTCCATCTCGCCTTTGGAAAACAAAATTTCTGCGATGATTTTGACACATGCGATGAATATTTGACATGTTGAGCCACAAACCTAACACCAGTGTCTGTTAGTTTAAGTCTGAAAAGTGAGCAGAGCTTTACACCTGGTAGAAATGTAAAGTCTAGCTCAAGGATACTTCAGCAGGTCAGAGCCATGTGGGGCCTGAGCCACTGTCATACTCCCTGTTGCCCCTGCTCTCACTCTAACCACACATCTGACACATACATCAGAGGCAGAGGACACACATGCACACACACTCTCCTCTCCTATCAACAGTTGATTGAACAACCATTTTGGTTGCACGAGCAGAAGTCATTCTCTTTGTCTGTGGTCAGGAGCTTTATAAGTTCCCTGGGGAAAAAGGATTATTAACCCCCCTTACACTCTCTCTCTACTTCCCCCCAGGGCTTGCCTTTGAGTGTGTCCCTGGATGCTCTTCCAGAAGCCTTCTTGGTCTGAACCCCTCTCTGGCTCTCTTTCATTCTCTTTTTTGTTGTGGTTTCTTTTTTTTTTTTTTTCAACATTTTCTCTCTTTTCCTTGGTTCCTCCTATCATATTCCTATTTTACCTAGTGGTCTGTTTTTTTTCCTGTCTTACCCACTTTCTTCTCACTCTTTGGGCATGTTGTGCCTTGGGGATAAAAACAGCTTCTAGGAGGGCACACACTCGCACACACAGGGAAAGACAAATGGTGGATAGAGGCTCTAACAGGTGTGACAGGGAACAGGCCTGGCTTAAGACTCCAACCTGGCGGGGCAGCCAGGCTCTCAGAGATGGCATCATGCAGGAATTGTCTTCTATCACAGCAACACATCCTGCAACATCCCCACTTAACCCCACTACCAGCGCCAACAGGAGCACACACACACCCACACACACACACAGTAATGCATGCACAGCGTTCAAAACTCTACCTCAGCAGGAAAACAACAACAACTGTCCAGGACAGCAAGGTCACCAGCAGCGTGTGAGTGAGTGAGTGAGTGAGACAGAGAGAGCAATAAAGACAGAGGGACAGAGAAAGAGGTACCAAATGGACAGAATCTACTAATAATGAAAAAATGAATGGCTTTTGGTTTACACACACACACACGCACGCACATGCACATCTTCTTCCATGTGACATCATAGATGGTCCTCTTTTATCCCTGCTGGATTTTATCTGCTGGCTCCAGAATCAGTCCAATCCAATTTATTCCGTCCTTCACCCTCACCGAGTCATTTATGCCTACTCTAATTTCCGTATCATTTAATTCTGCTCCCTATCTTCATCTCTGTCCATTTTCTCCTGACTTTAGAGTTCTGAAAAAAAAAAATAAAAAAGAACTCAACTGAAAAAGTTGCCAAAGACACATATTGCACAGTTTGTAGCGACACAATGGGTTCATGCAAATTCAGGAGTCAAGACAGGTGATTATTGAAAGTCACCTTGATATCAGAAGGGGCTTTGCAGCAGATTTGCTGCCTCAAACCTATATGGCAGCCAGCAAGTACTGACGCCTGTATGAATTTATTTAAAAGACTTAGACAAGCAAACTTCCATGGTGACTATGGGCTCGAGATGTGCATTTGTTTTGAAGATCAAAAAGCAATCAGTTTGGTCGGCACTAACAGAAAATTTTGATTTTGTCTGCTCTAAAATAGTATAATGCATATTATATATTAAATATCTCTTTACACCCTGACCTAATTAATAGCAAGAACAGTACAAGCCTGCTTGAACGCCACAGTCTGTATTGTTGTCCTTGATAGCGGTTTCATTACAGGCTCGGCTTGGTTCGATGATATGGGACAGTAAGCTTATTCTACAATGTAACTTAATAAAATATAACTGCACATTTCCAGATATTGCTACATCCTGCCAGATCTTTTAAACTGACAAACATAAAGCCAGCATTTGGTAAAAGTACAGCTGGTCCAAGAACACTCAGATGACCTCCAAAAGTTGCCTCTTTTGTCCTGGGAGAGGGTGATGTGCCAAGTCCCCCGTCTGCGTGCCCTGCAAGTGAGCATGGTTCCTGGCAGCGATGCCAGTCCAGAGACGGGTAGGAGTTGTGCAGGCCATCTGGGAAAGCTCCAGGAGGATCCTGGGAGAGCCTGGTGCTCATCAGTGGGGCATGAGACCTGAAAGTGCCCCATAATCGTAAACACAGATGCAACAAGATGGTGTGAGCACAGGCACATGAATGCACCAGAATTCACAAAAGTTAAAGACCCAAACACATATAGAGCTTCAGCTTGACATGTTTTGTAACAGCAAAGATGGTGATGAGCTAAACATCCATTTCAACAGATAAAGAACTGTAAAATTAAGCAAAAAATGCAACAGACAGAAACTGATTTTTAAAAAGAGTCATGGCTCATTCACTTTGAAAACACATCAGTGAACAAAACTTACACTCCTGATGTACTTTGGCTTCCCAGAGCACTCTGGTTGTGTTTGCTTCGTAGCTTTCCCTCACAAAACCTTCCCTCAATAGGTTTATCATATGAAAATGATTGAAGGGATGAAAGAGAATTTTTTAGATGGAGAACTCAATTTTTTTCTCTTAATGGTCAATTTAAGCGCTACTTAAGACTGTATTGCTTTGAAGTCTTTGAAATTTTAATGATGACCTTGATTCTTGTGTGAATCAAATGCTTCAGCAGGGATTAGAGTGCACATTGCTCATGTTTAAAGGCCCCTGCACGTAAACGACTAAAGTTTGGATGTCCAATAACGTCTCCAAGGACACCAGTAGGTGGTAGATGTGGTAATTAATTACTCAGTGGAGATGTAAACATTCTTTAAGAAGTTGTCTTTTAAGTAAATTGGTTGTTACAGTTTATTTTGCTTTGATAGTTAAAGCTCATTGGTTTGTGGGACCTCTGAATTCAAAGGAAAGCTGGGGGTTTAAGAAAGATAAAGTCAAATATATTTCACAGTACAGAGACATCAAAAACAAGAAATACATGTAAAAAACACATTGGTTTTCACTTTTAAATTAATTACCAACAGTGTCTGCAGCACCTTTGCATTTTCTTTAAGTGTTCGTAGAATGAGGTGTGTAAGTATGTGTTTACTGATCTTAGGCCTAACAACCCCCCACCCCACCCCCTAATCATCTTTGGCTGAGTTAACTGCAGCCCCAAAATAAGTTTCAAAAACATAGTCACCAACCAAAACATCTTACATAGAGGCTATTTTTCTGGCCAGACAAAAAAAAAAAAAAATTTCAGATTGTTTAACTACAAGGTTTTAGGACAGTAACTCTTTCATTTCTGAATGAAACTTGACAGAAATTGAGGCTCAAATTAGAACTAGAAGGGAATAATTATACAATTAGAATAACTATCAAATAAAAGAGATTAAATATAACATGTAATATGCTGATATGTTTGGCCTTCTCTTAAGGCCCAGAAGGCCCTGAGGGTTCCCCACTGGGGAAATGGCTGCACAGCTGTGACTGCTTCATTTGACTGGTGGGAGAGCTGGAGGAGGGGATGAGGAAAAGATGAGAGATTCTGAGGGGGACCACAGCAAAATTAGATTAATGGATGGATGGATGGATGGATGGATGGATGGGTGGGTGGGTAAGTAATGGAGTGAGTGAAATGAATGTATGGAAGGTGATTTCATTTAGAAAAGTGTAGAGGAAAAAGGAGTCCCTGGTTTACAGCGTAGCAGATGGGAGGATTGATGGAATGATGGGAGAGCGGAGGCGATGAGGATAGAAGGGTAGAGGAAAGGGGGGGATGGAGGACTCTTAAAGCATCGTGGTATCCAGGCATCCCAGAGGAGGGAGATTAATGGGGTGTGCCTCTCCGTCTTCTTACCTCTATGTGCCAAGCGCCCCCTCATAAAGCACACCTCACACATCTGGCACAAGCATGGGGCACGGGGCACCAGTGCCTCTCTGCTTCACCCTTTCTCTGGAGGAAGGAAGTTCATCTTGGCACAGCTATACTGTGTGTTTACTGTTACTGGTGGAGGATTTGTTCTGTCTAATAATTAGTTTTCTGCGTTTTATCAGTGTCTCTGAGATGACCATGTGATATTGCATCAAGGGGACGACCCTCTTTTTAAGGTTCCTTTGTGTTGACTAGATTATATCTGTCAATTAAAGCACTTAGTAACCAGTCTATTGGGAATGGTGTTCCATGTTACCCTCATGTAGACAGTAATATAATTACCTTGTTAGTCACTGATAGGATTACTCTCATGTTGAATACAAATGAATGGAATGAAGTACATGGTTGTATTGTATGGCTCAACCAATCTTCACCCAGATCTTGAACCAAAGTCCACTGAAATTATTCCAAATTCATCTACTATGAAAATGCTTCTATACTACTAATTTGGTCTCATGCCGCAAGTTGTAAGTCAGAGGAAATAACTGGATAAACAAAACACCAGGTTTGAATCCTTAATCTCTTCCCAGGCTGCATGTAGGTAAACTCACATGGTTTGTTTATTTTATACTTGCACGTAAAAGGTGTTTTTTTTTTTTTTCCTTTGAGATTTGATAGGTTCTGTTCCTCTACTATCCTCTGCAACTTAAGGTTACCCATAATACTATTCTCAGTCTATGCAAAGGTGTTTAAATTTTATATAATAATAATAATAATAATAAAAAGCATAATAATAACAACAACAACAACAACAACAACAACAACAACAACAACAACTAAATAATAACTCTATACAAAAGCTTGAGACCAGGGCTTATATCCTGTGTCCTCTGTGCTGTTACTGTATATTGTTGTTGTACATGAATGTAGTTTCTGTGAGTAGCTTCGCCATGGTACTCACTGTGCTGGAGTTTTCTTAGTTCATATACACAGCCTGATCTGTTGGCGCTCTGCTGCTGGCTTCCAGCTAAGCCAAGTGCAACTTGAAGAATGAAGATCTCTGAAAGCTGTGTTAGACACTAGCCAAATGGCAATATGTCATAGAGATTTGAGTTGAATGCTATATGAAAGGTGCTGAGATGTGTTTCATTGGTGGTGAGAGGTGAGCAAAGGGTGGTGTGTGTATGCATGTATCAGTGTTTGTGTATGCGTGAGAGATGGGTTTGAGGTTTTACAGCACAATAACAGTTTAGTGAGGGGTATGTGAGTGTGCGTGTGTGTGTGTGTATATATATACTATGCTACTGAGCACTGTATGTGTGTGCCCTTTGCGGCCATGTGTGCGTAACCTATCTGAGGGTTGGAGGCGATCAGTCTCTGGTGAATTCCTGTCGGCGCCGGAGAGTGGGAACATTTGACGGATCGGCCTCCCCCACGCTCGGGACGCTACGTTCCTACACAGATGGCGTAATTAACGGGAGGCGAGCCAGGGAGGGAAATTTATCTTTGATCAGCACCTTCGCGCCAGATTGTCATCTATGTTAATATGATGATAGCATCAGTGCGCACGCGTGTACACACACTCACATACACACAGAGCAAGAGATGGATGGTGAGAGAATAGAGGCTAGGCAGCAGTCAGCCCTGAGGATATAGGGTTATGTGTGCAGACACACACACACACACACACACACACACACACACACACACACACACACACACACACACACACACACAGAGTGTCTCCTAATCCTTTGTTCATGGCATGGCAGAGCACTCCTCCGCTGTGAGGAGTGCTCCTCACACAGAATCATACATACACACACATATCTGAATGTTTGAAGTGTGTAAATGTGAAGAATCTTTTTTTTATATTGTCTGCTTCATGATAGATTGTTTGACACATACATGAATTTGAAAAGTTTCATCTTGAAATATAAGGAACTTGAAAAATATTGTGGTGAAAACTAATTGAGCAAAACCCTTAAATACCCAAATAAAACACTTTGTGAAGCTTTGAGATGAAATCTCCCTCAGTTTTCCTGGACATTGTGAGTTTGCATGATTTGGTGTGTTGTTTCAATCTACTCTGCACCTGCACAAATGCGAATCTGTGTGTATGTCAGTGTTTGAGAGGGAGCGTCACAGATGAGCTCTGCCACGTACGTGCTTTCACCCCAGTGAGATATTAGGAGTAATGGCGTGGAGGTGTAATGGCATGTGCCATAACATCTGGGCTATGAGAGAGGAGGAGAGAGAGAAACAGAGGAAAAGAGAGAGGGATAGGTGATGTACAAGGCCTCCAGGGATCGTAGATGCTGTGGAGGTAGGAGGATAGATGATAGTGGGATTGTTGATGGAGAAAGAGAGAACGTGAAACAAAAGGTAGTTTGGAGGTCAAAGAACGAGAGAACGGAGGGAAGGTGAGATAGAGGTGAAGTGAGGACAAGAGTAAAAGAAAGAGAGAGGTGATGAATGGAATTAGTAGAAAAAAGGAGAATAGACAGGTAAGAACTGAAGACATGAGAAAGGAGAAGTGACAAGGAGAAAGACGAAGGCAAGACGGGATAGTTGGCGAGTTTGAGTAACTAAGAGAGGAGGGAAAGGAGAGAGGAAGAAGAGCGGGAGCATGCTGGTGAGTGTTCAAACATTTCTAAACAAACCGACAGGCAGGCAGACAGAAAGGTAGGCAGACAGACAAAAACACGGAGGCAGACAGACAGCAGGGAGAACAAAGGCTGTGTTCCTCCGCCTCGCTCTGCTGCTCCCCAGTCCATCTGCTGCTTCTGCACACAGCCTCCGATCTGTTTCACACTCATTTTCAGCTATCTCACTCCTCTCCATCCTGCCCTCCCTCTCTCTCTCCCCAATCTCCTCTCCCTTGGTGTAAACACACACATACACACACACACACACACACACACACACATACACACACACACACACACACACACACATTACATTTCTGCTCATTTTCATCCTCAACTTAAACCATCCCTCCTACCTATGCTCTTATTATCTATGGCTCATTTTCTCCTCTAGCTTGCATCTTTTGTTTATTTTAAAGTTTGACATATGACACCACCACTACGTGCAGGAGATGATGGCAGCCATCAACCATACATACAGAATATTACGGATACTAATCTATAAATATCTATTTAACATAGACAAGTGTCAAAAAGTGAGGCTCTTTTCTTCAAGGTAATGTGTGTAGCTGCACCACGAATACCATGAATAAAAGCAACCAGCTGAGCTTGTACGTTTTTAAAGGGTAGAGTCATGATTTAGTCACTGATTTAGGCACCTGGCTACAAACCCTTAAGTGTTCTCTGCCGCCAACTGTGATTTATTGGCAGGAGCGGGTGGTTGTTGCTTCCCATGAGCGTAAGTCATCATTGCATTCACAATAAAAGAGGTCATAGTACGCCCTCTGAGCAGGGCTACCTCTGGACGCTACAGTGACTTGCTGTGATGAGAGGGGCCAGCTGAACCGGGGCTAGCTGGTTAGCATGCCAACTTTAGTAGAAGAGAAGAAGAAAGAAAAGCAGAACAAGAGTCAACACTGGCATTCCTTTCCACAGCTGGAGACAGCTGTTGGTGAGAAACTAATGAAGTTTGATGCTGAACTACTAAATAAACAGCTCTCAATGCTAACGCTGGCTATGTAGCAACAAGGCAAGCTTACATATAGCACCTTTAAGTTTTGTTTGATGTATCACTTGGCTGGACTGCACTTAAAAAATGTCCCATTCAATTTGACACACACATAGTGATGTTAAACATATCACACACACTTTATTTTTAATGCCCCAGCAAGTACTTGAGAAGAAAAAACATCAGAAAGAGCAAGCTGATAAAATCATTGGTCAGAGAGGAAAAAGAGGAGCAACAACTGATTCCTTCCAGCTAAAACAGGCACAGCTGTGCATCAGTCCCCTAAAAAAAAAAAAAACCCTTCTGTTGAACACCTGAAACTCATTTTGCCTGTGATGGTGGAGATGTTTGTAGTTTATTTGAGATGTGTGTGTGTTTCCAGGAAAGCTTAAAATATCTCAGTAGAGAAGATAAAAAGTCATGAGGGCATTCAACTTTAATAAATAGATGAATGATTTAATTTATGTGTAATTATAAGAAGATAGAGTAATAAGGACAAGATATACATAAAGAGATCAGGTCTGATGTGATGGCGGATGACACCCACAGTTCAGAAAATAAAACTATAAACCTTTATTAAACTAAAGACAATGAGCATGTATGGAGAAGAGGAAGCTTTCTGCATTCAAACAGACATCTATGATACATAATTGCAGGTCAGAGATGTATAGTCTACCATGCCTGTGCATCTGTGTATGTATGTAAGTGTGTGGGTATTTACATGCTTCTGCATTCACATTCACTCTCTCGCATCATTTAGTTTCTGGTGGCCCTCCAAACAGGACCGCCCCAGTGACAGCCCATAATACAGTGTATAATAATGGGAGATTTGCTTTCATGAGCTAAGCTCCAGGACTGTTTGGACCTCCCATTCAGACTCAACAGGAGCTTGGCACCGACTCTGCACAGGTGCAGACTGAGAGAGCGAGAGAGCGAAAGGAGGAGAGAGAATTGGGTCCTGCGAACAACATTCAACATCTGTGTCAATGGCTGTTGCACAAATTTTCACCAATAAAACTGAGAGCAAGGGGAAAGGAGAGAGTCAAACAGAGAGAGGCGGGATAAGGAGTAAAGTGGGGATTCAACATCTGTCAGTGTCTGTTATGCTTTCTACTAAATTGAGAGGGAAACAGAGAGAAAAGGAGGTAGGCGCTTAAAATAGCAGAGGGAGAGAAAGTTGGTGGCAAGCCAAGTCTGGATGAAGCAATCCACTTCCAGCTGTTGTCCTGTTTGTGAATCAGAGAGAGGACAGGAGAGGAGGCAGGGAGGACGGGAAGGTAAGAAGATATTGAAGGTGGGGAAGAGAGGGCTGAAGGGACGGGAAGGTTAAAACAATCATGCAGGAGGCCGGGAGGACACAGCTGTTCCACTGGTTGGAGCTCTGAGTGGTGCACTCCATCGCTGACTGTCAGATGAACTGCAGCATGTTTCTCTGTGCACCCACTCCTTCCTCTTTTCACTGAAACACACTCTCCCCACTCCAGCTCCATCTGACATCTATAAACCATATGTGTGTGTGTGTGTGTGTGTGTGTCCTGAGCCTGATCTCACTGTTTTAAACTCTTGTAATTAATTATCTTTTGATGTAATGATCCGTTCAGTATCTATACCCCAGGTTTCAAAGGGTAGTCGTCAATCCCAGCATGGCTTTGGCAATAGGTGGGGTACATTCATGTCCAGCTGATTCAAATTTGCTGTCTTACTGTGAGGTTTCGGCGCACATTAACCACAGTTACACAAGAAACCAAATACATGTGATATCTGTTGTGTTAGAAGTTTATGTATGAAATGAACAAAAAGTGCGTTACAGTGTGTCCTTGTGCAGTACTGCCAATGGATTTATCTCTTTTTAGCCTGTTTTCGCGCGGTGACGAACAAATTGATGTTTACAAACCATTTCTCATTTTCCATTTTGTTATTTTTCTGAAACGGAATGGACAGTCCATTTCATTTCAAAACGCCAATAGTGATTCACATTCTTTCATCATTTGAGCTCTGAATAACAGGTTTTTTGTTCCACAAAGCACACAGGACAACTAAAATTGAAAAGATTGCCTTGACTTTGAGAAAAGAAGATATTGATGAATAAGTGGCTTCAATACATTTGTAGAAGAACTGAGTTCCATCACTGGCACTATTTTTACATCATGTCCTTGTTCGTTTCTTTAACACCCTCTGTCAGTTGTGGCTGGTTCTTTTATACAAGCAATGATCTGTGATCTCTGTGTGTGAATGTGAATCTTTCTGTATGTTTTTTTTTTTTTTTTTTACCACTTTCTAGCTCTGCTTGATAGATAAGTGGCAGTTTTAGAGGGAAAACGTTGCCAATGCTGAAATCAACAGGCTTTTGAAATTTGCCAAATTGACAGGCTTGAATAGGGTCTGAACAGGTGGAAAGTAGTGCACTCCTAATGTGATTGCATGTGTCAGAATCAAAACCAAGCTTTTTTTCACGAAGAGGGAAATCATTTGAGATGTTTCATTTTACAGTCAAAAGGCTAAAATGAAGCAATTTACAAGCTGAGGAGACTTGAGGGGAAAAAAAAACAGGGTAGCCAACTGCAAAGGACACATCTTCCCAATAAGCACAAGAAGGAATGAAATATATGATGTAAGAATGCATCTGCCAGAGTTTTTTTAACTAGGTCACGCCAACAAATCAATTCATAGCAGTGATGTAACGCCTGTTGGTCCAGTCTAACTATTGTTGTTTCCAACTCCTGAAGTTGCTTGGACTTATTTTCAACACCCAGCCAGAGCCTTGTTTTTTGGTCTCAACTCACTCTGAACGATTTCCTCTCCTTGGTGCACCGCGCATCGACAATACCAGTAAAGATTGCTTCCTGGCTGTTACCCATGCATAGAAAATGCTGCCTCAGTGTTGTGGATTTCACCCAATGCATAGAAAGTAGATATGACTGTCGTTATTTTTTTTTTCCTTTTTTTGTGGCCGTGTTTTGGAATCTGTCAATACTGATAATGATGACAGTCTTTTGTGATCAGAGAAAAGGTGTTTTGTGTGTCTTTTTGAGGAAAACATAGAAATCATTTTGTTTGGATTTCCTCCCAGTCTGGGGCGGACTAATATTTGTCCTCTTTTTGTGTAGTTTATATTTTCTCTCACATTTGAAGAATAATAAAACTGCAAAGATGAAGGACGTGTGTGTGCGCGTGTGTGTGTGTGTGTGTGTGTGTTTTTTTTTAACCCGTTCTAATGGAAGGAACACAATTGGATTTCAAAATAAGCAAGAGGGAAATAGATGGATGTTGGAGTTGTTGAGTGGCCCACTGGAGGATGTTTGTACTGAGCAGAAGTTGGATGACAGTGTGTGTAACTGGTGTGTATTGTTGAAAAAGAGGATGCGCACTCAACCCACCCTCTATATGCCCTATATGCACAGACCCAACCATTCATTTGTTACTAGTCCTCGTTTCTCCACTGACATAAAATACATCTTCACATTTTGTATGTTTGTGCCACTGCTTTATTAGAATTTATCTCCTCATTAAGATGCATCGAGGCATTAATGGTAAATGGCTCCCCCACACAGCTCATCAGTTTAATGCATGACTAACCTCTCACAATTAGCAAGACCAAGGGGCGCAGCTCTTTCTCTTTAAATGGAGAGAATGAGTCGAGTTTGTGGCACAAAAAAGTAAAGTAGCTTGGTACTACCCAGTACGTCAGCTCTGTCGTTTGTTTCTTCACTCTTCCACACACGTATTGTGTGCTTATACTTTTCCAGCACACACACTCACACACACTTTCTCCTGTCTTCTACGCAGGCTATTAACCTGTCTGCTTTCTGCAGAATCTCTGTAATTTGGCCGTCAATTATTAAAATTGTACCTGCTGGCACGTGGAGACAGAAAAGGACTGCAGCATTCATTCTGGACCTCAAAAGGACTGACTGCTAACACACACGGCCTAATGCGTGTGCAACATCCTGGGTGCTGCAGGTTTGACACCGGACCCAGCACACTGAGTGGATAATTGTATATGTGATGAGAGGGGTGGGTGAAAAGGACGGACTGGCGTTTGCTTAACAGTATGAATGTTATAATAAATTGACGACCAGTTGTGTTACTGTAAATGAGGGCAGACAATGATTTCACCTGCCGGTGACATCTTACAGTAATGATTTATACTCGGGGTGGTTGTGGCTCGGTAGGTGGAGTGGGTTGTCCACTTATCAGGAGGCGGGCGGTTCCACACACAGATCAGAGGAGCTGGGGATCGAAGTGTCCTTAGGCCTCTGATAGCTGTTCCAGCAGGATGTGAGTGTGTGTGTGTGTGTGTGTGTGTAAAGTGTAAAGTCCTTTGAGAAAAAAAGTGCTATATATTGTATATATTTAAACAAAGACACAATCATCTCATTAATAAAAAGCACCTGAAACCAGGATTAGCCAATTGCAGTGGCAGCAGCATCAGTAGTTCACCTACTACAAGAAATGTCGCTCTTGTTTCCTGGAGTCGTTGCTGGTCGTCTTACAACAGTACCGGCTGCACAGTAACTGGCTGCTGCCTGCTGTGTGTTTATATTTACTGCACACATATAAGAGCTGTACCAATCATCTCACTGAACTCTTAGGAAGTCGGCCAGTAACCTTATATTTTAAAATGTTGAATAAGTTCTTTAAGTGCCTGTGATTTTGAGCAATGCTTATCAAAGCATTTCAATCTTTTATTGCATTTTCACCTGCACAGCAGAATAGAGTTCATAAAAAAAAAATCATATATGTTCTGTAGGGGAATTGCAGACAGAAGGTGTGTTAAAAGAAAAATCGTTAGAGAAAGGCTAAAGGTGTGGTGTATGTTCTTTGTTTTTGTATGTTTCCGAGATTATGCCAAAAAAAGAGCAAACAATACACAGATCCATACCGAAAAAGGATGAACATTTCACTCTTTTCTCCCAGGCTAATATGAACCATACACTCCCCACGACAGCTCGCCAAGAACAAAATGGTAATGGTGGAACGTTGAGGGGGTGCGCTTGATTATTTATTTGTGTTTCAACAGGGGAAACCGGAGCTCCGTCACCACTATGAGGCTATGAGTCATAAAAGCCTGTTTATTTAGAAACCAGAACTTGCTGCTCGACAGGCCATTACATCTGGTGGCAATTATATCATTCGGCTCTCCGTCCCACGCGCTGAATTCAACGCATATGTAGGAGTTGCGTCACATCAGAGTGTGTTGTACTGTATGTGTGTGGGTGTGTGTGTGTGTTCTACATGCCTCACTTACATGGTTTTACTTGTGATCCCAAAACAAAACATGTTGTCGGTTTAAAGAAGTCATGTTTCTGACTTCAGAGATTTTGAAATAAACAAACCACTTTTTTTTTTTTTTTTTTTTTTTATGTTAATTTGTCCCGAAAGATGATTCTTTGACCCTTGACAGTCATTTCGCTGAAGATGTCAATTTCTGTTCTCGACTGGGTGAAGAATTTTTCCATTAGCAGTTATCGCTGAACTGAAGGAGGAGTGGGGTTTTCAGAAGAACGGTGATGCTTTCTCCTGCGGCTTCTTTTCTTCTGGGGCTCCAGATCAACAGCTGCTAGAACTTCACTCAGAGCTCGGCTGTTGAGGGAAAACATCTTGTTTCATTTTTGCCGCTCTGTTGTCAAAGGACTTGGAACACTCTCGCTCTCGCCTTGCTCCCCCTCCTCCTGCCTGCTCCCTCTCCCCTCTCCCCTTCTCCTCACCTCAGGTCCTGTCAAACCTCTCGCCGGGGAGAAATAGAAGGTGTGTGGCTCCTTGGTGACGTGTGTCTTTTTTCACGTGTGTTTCTGTGCGTGTGAATGTTCTTGTCTATTCAGTCATGTGCGCACGTGTTTCCATGGAACTCAGTGTGCGCTCTGTTAAAACCCACTGTCTCCAAAGCCTTACAAGGCTCCCTGTGCATAATTGGTGACCTATTACTTTCTGCCCATTGCATTTGACAGATATGAATTGGAGACTGCCACGCAGACATGCTGATTAATGACAACCACAATTGGTACCTTTTAATTGCCAAGGATAAGAAGTCAGGCATTAGAGAGAGAAAGGGAGTCAGAATGATGAACACACACGCAGACGCACTTTTTCACACATCTGTGATTATGGGGTTGGTGTGTGTTTGTGTCTCATCTCTCTCTCTCTCTCTCTCTCTCTCTCTCTCTCTCCCTCCCTCCCTCTCTCTCTGCACATCCAGGCCATATCTGACATCTAATCAACCAATGGTGGAGCATTATGGAGCCAGCTGTTTGCCAGTGATGCTACTTTCTGTGTGTGTGCATGTATGTGAAGCCATGGGGGGAGGGGGGGGGGGGGGTCTGCAGGGGGATGGCATTAGTAATGTGTGTGATTAAGCACACATCTGGTCATATACACTCCACGAGGGAGAGGAGAGTTATATTAGCACGCAGCACACACAGTCGAACAGATCTACACACCGCTAATTAACCTGGTGCTTCTCACAGCTGCTGGCCCCGACTTTGCTTCTGCCAAGACGGACGTGGGTGGCTCCTCAACCTAAATCAATCTGCGTTAATTGCTGGTCTGTGCTCCCCTGCGTCTTTACCTTGCTGCCTGTCAGCATCCTATCTACCTGTCTGATTTGACAAGTAACTCCCACATCTTAGAGCCACTGTGATCACTCAGGCAACTCAAAGGTCTCGCAGACGTTGTGTTGCCGAAACCGGCTGCACTCTTATCTATGATCTGTTGCAGTTAAGTCTTTGCATGAGGTAATGTGTGGTTAAGTTTGTGCGTTGCTCCTCTGTGAATTCTCAACTTGAAGTAGCTGAACTTTTTTCACTTCACTGTGTGCCCTTTCTGTGCAGTCGTTTCTACCAGGGGTTCATGTTAAGGTTGCTAAAACTATCCGTCATATTAAGACTGACCAAAAAAAAAAAAAAAGCCTCTCTTTTAAAATAGTCCATTGATTCAGTGGTGAAGCTGCTCACTTAGATTTAGAGTTGACATTTGGAGATGAATGAGGATTTGGATTTATGTTTATAGGTAAGCCTCCGCTCGCAGTTTTCTGCCTCTTTTACAGCCTCTCTGGCACGCTGCTCTATTCTTGTCACAGATGCCTATGATCAGTTACACTCACACCATCCACCACTTGCCAGCCAACTAGGAATGGTCTTGTCATCAATAAGGATGTTGCCAGGAGCCCCGGCTTGAGAACAGGACCAAGAATGGAGGAGGAGCCGACTGAATTTATATGTAGCCGAGCTACTCGCAGCCACCAGAGCCTTAAAAGGGAATAGGTATGAGGAGAAAGTAGCTGTTCTGTGTCATTTCCACAAAAGCAGACATCTGTCTTCTTTTGGCATTTCTCCCCATGCTGACAGAGGTCAGGAGTTTGTGTTGTGTAAGCATGAGGATAACAATGATTCTGTCAAACTCAGTGGAATGATGTGAATGTGACAAGAAAGGCAAAGAGCACATAGAAATAAAAACATGAAAAAAAAAAATCACCTCAGAGAGACGGCACTCCACATAAGGTCTCCATATTAGACTGCATGAAGAGGACTTGAGGGTGCTGAATTAAACCATCTACTTGGGCATGTTTCACCATTGTTGTGATCTGGCCTGAGCGCCACCTTAGCTATTAGCATATTATCCAAGGCTTCAGGTGGAGACATTTGGCACAGCAGAGGGGGGTTTATGTGAACTGTCGAGGGAATTGAAAGAAGGCGGGCGGCCTCCCTTCTCCCTCAGATGGAGCTGTACTTTAAACAGCTGGAGGAGGGTCGCAGAGGGGCACCAAAGAAAGGTGGGAGTGTCACGGGACCTTTCACTGCAGCTTTTATGTGAAACTGTAAATCCATCACTTATATTTCAGCGGCGGTGGCGGCGCTAATAGACGCACCTAGTTAATATTTTATTAAGTATATGATGTGTGTGTGAGCTCAGGGGGAGAGGACGAGGGGTATTGTGATGATGTCACATTAGACAGTAAAGCATGGTTGGCAGTTATGGGAGAAGGTGTCAGTGTGAGCATGTAGGGAGACATACTGTGACTCCATCCCATAATTCCTACATTGCTGCTGTAAAAAGAATTCATGCAGGGATTGCAAGGAAAGATTTGACTTTGATTTTCAAGCAAAGGGTGTAGTTTGTGTGACAAAGGAATTATAACAAACATGAAAAACAAACACGAGAGTAACTTTGTAATGTTACAGCGACAACAGCCGGACATCATGGTGCTCTTCTCTGTGTCTAATTGACGGCAGCTTCCAACTATATGACTATGGGGTTGAAAAAATCTTGACATTTTGTACTATATTTTTTGTGATTCTTTAAAGATTCCAGGTAATAATTAGTGTTTGGATATAAGGAGGATGGCAGGAATGAATACAGTATAAAGGCTGTGAGATATATGTATATAGTCAGCATGCCTGTGTGTGTGTGTGTGTGTGTGTGTGTGTGTGTGTGTGTGTGTGTGTGTGTGTGTGTGTGTGTACTCTCCAGAATGTCTGCTTCCCACATGGAAACATTGCCATTCTGGGCTTTTTCTGCCTCATAGACTCACAGCTGCTTTCTCCCATTTGAGGAGATTTGTCAAAACCGATCCACAACCCAATCCATTTTCATGTTAAATCTCGGCTCAAAAAGCCCTATGAATAAGTGAATGGTTGTCATCACAGATGTGCATATGAGCACAGACCTATGCCCACACATGCAAAGCAATCAGACTCACCTGTATAAGTTAAATCCTCTGCTGGGAAGCCATTAAATATCACAGCGGCTTGGTCATAGATAAGACATGTACTATCTGCTTTTATATGAAAATCATGTGGATTATAAAGGCGATGATGACAGTCAGTATGTATAGTACTGTGTGTTGATACATTACTATTACTGTCTGAAGACAGAAACAGAAAAACATGTGAATGATAACAGATTGATTTGGATGTTTTAAAATGCCGTGTCTGTGAGCACAGAGCGTAGGAGAGAAACAACCGGCTGATGCCAGGCAGAATGCAAACATGACGTGGTCCAGCCATATACTAGGTTTTGACCTAGTCTTGTTTTGCCATTAGCAGCCTTATAATGAAGTTGACCAGCATGGAGTCAGGTCATGCTCTATCTAACCACCCACCTTGAGGCTTTCGCAGACCCAGAAATCCTCCTAAGTCAAGGGGACTGGGAGCAACACGCGCTGAGCTGGTCATGGACGGCTGTACACTGGCTCCAGAGGGTGGCTGGAAGGCAGAGAAAGACAGACTTCAAACCCAGATGGGCTTTGATACGGCCTCTGAACCGGTCCCTTGTCATCTAATAGATGGTGGCAAGACAGAAGTAGAGGAGGGGGAGGTGGGTGAAAGGGAGGGCGAGGGGGAAAGGGAGAGAAGGCCTGGGGAGTTTTTGAAGTGAATATACTTGCATCATGATCAAAGAAAAGTGAAGAGAGAGAGGAGAGAAAGGAGGAAGACAGAGAATCTTATGCCCTTCAGAATTTTTTTCAGCCAGAGTCAAAGTTAAGTTAAACTTTACTTAACACTTCTAACTTCCAAATGCCATGTTTTTTTTTTTTAATTATTATTTTTTTTCCAGACTTAAGGCAGTAACAGCAAATATCAGGAGAGCAGAGATGTTTCTACACCACAAACCCTTCAAAAGTTGAATAATAGAGAACATGTACTACAAGTATGAAAGTGTAAATTACTCATACAGTGCTGTTCAAAGTGGTAAAAACTCTTTTTTTTATTAAAGTAACTGAGCTATTGCGTCGCAAAAGATTCTTTAAAGTATGTAGATTTTGTACTAAATCTGAGGCGTTAATGTGTGTGAAATACTGTTTTTCTGCACATAAAGTAGGTATATCATGTAGCTGCGAGGTCAAACTGAGTGTGTGTATGTGTGTGCGCACTGAGTTCTGACATCTGTTTTGGGTGAGAGGGCTAAATAGGTCTTGGATGGGCTCTGTGACCAACTGTCTGTCCCACAGCACAGAGAGCTTGACTCTGTGACCGCTAAATCAGCCCAGCTGAAAAGCTGCCATCTAAGCTGGACTGTGTGCATGAGTGTGTGTGTATTTTATGTATTCATCATGTTGTGGGGACCAAATCTCTTCATAGTAACATGAATCAGTGTCTTACCTGCCATCTATGGAAAAACTGAGCTAAAAGTGAGCAGACTTGCCATATTTTTGAGTACAACAGAAACACTAAAGAGGTTCAAAGTTCATTCTTGACCTTGGAAACATTGGTTGCAAAAACCATCCCCCCTCAGCCATCTGCCTCGGTCCTCATTTTGCAGAGCATGTGATATGACTGAATGTTAGGTTATAGCTACGCAATGGACCCTGTGAGATTGTTTCTGTCAACCACTGTTTCCAGGGTCACTTAGAAATCAACTTTCAAGCCAACATGGACAAGAAATTCTTTACGCGCTCAGAAACGTTTGAACATCTACAGTTCGATGTGGTATGATCAAAAGCGCAGTAACAGCTAATAAATAGATCATTGTGGTCAACAACAAAAATTTTTATGGGAT